>NC_135265.1:155978117-156278117 GCF_051311805.1 Agelaius phoeniceus | reverse complement strand
TAATATCACAGGGTGAAAACCCTACGGTTAAAGGTTTTAGAATATAGTAATATATATAAAGCAAGATGGAGGTTCTAGGACAGAGGCTGCTCCTTCTTCTTCACCTTCTTCTCCATGGGTTTGGGTGGTTTTGTGTAATTGGATAAAAAAGTCCACACTGTGGTCCATGGGTGGTTGGTTATTGGGTTAAAAGTAAAAATAATTTATGTGCCATTTCTTAATTGGACAGTTTACACTTAAAAGGCCTTGTAGAGAGTGAGATACAGCTCCATTTTTTAGTTTGTTAGAGTGAAGTGCTGTAGAACTCAGGGTTTGTGAGACTGTAACATGGATAAGAACTAATAAACATCTGAGTCCCAACAAGAAATCCCATCTCACACATTTAATCCTGACCCTGGCAAAAAGAACCCTGACAATGGGCTGCACTGCCTGCATGCTTGGAGGGATGGGGATGGCCTGGGTTGGGCTGGGCAGCCTTTCCCCATGGTGGGGGTGAGCTAAAACCCTACCCTGACAGTGCTCTGCTGGGATCTCTGGACATTTTGAGTGCCCCACTCCCATAGAAGAGCCTCAAAATATGGCTCTGCACCACAGCTGCCAAGGAATTCATTCCCTCCCCTCCTGCTTGGGCACCAAAGAGCCTTCAGACTGTGGAAATCACACACCTATAGCAGTGCAAAAACATTGGCCCCATCTCTGGAAAGCTCAGCTTGTCCCTGTGCTCCCACAGGAGCCAGCAAGCTCCAGGAATTCCTCACCCGTCTCTCAGCTCCAGACTCCTCATCCTCATCTCCTTTGGGCTCATCCAGGAACTGGATCACACTGACTCTGTTCAGGTTGCTGTCTGTCCAGCTCTCATCCACGCTGTTCTGCAGCAGGTTCTCTGGGGAGCAAGAGAACACAGTGGGAGCTCCTTTTGGGAAGAGCAGGGTTGTAGGTGTGGATGGAGGTCAGTTCTTATCCCATTAGGGAGCTTCTTGTTGTGTCTGCCCATGGCATCAGAGGCCTTGAGGACAAAGGCTGTGGCCTCACCATGCTGTCACCCTCTGTACATCTCCCACCAGACCTACAGCAGCCTCCAGAAGTGTCTGATGCTTCAGCTCCAGCACTCCTTACTCAAGGAGTGCAGGAAAAGGCAGAATTCCGGCAGGAATAGCTGCAGCCATGATATTTTCTGAAAAATCCTTTCCTTAGGATTTTTTCTCCTGAGAAGCCTCAGGAACAAAATGTAAACAATAATTTTCTGCTGCTGTGGAATGCAACAGGTGCATCTGTGATTGGTCTCATGTGGTTGTTTGTAACTAATGGCCAATCACAGCCCAGCTGTCCGGACTGTCTCGGTCAGTCACAAGCCTTTGTTATCATTCCTTCTGTATTCTTAGTTAGGATTTCCTCAGAAGGCTTTCTTCTATTCTTTTAGTATAGTTTTAATATAATATATATCATAAAATAATAAATCAGCCTTCTGAAACATGGAGTCAACATTCCCATCTCATCCCTCATCCCAAGACCCCTGTGAACACCATCACAAATAGCACGCTGACAGGACAATGAAAATTAACTGCTTGATCATCAAATTCAGAGCACTCAAAGATGAGGCTGCAGGGCCTTGTCACCTGTCATAAAGCAATTCCTCAATTTTAACAGTCACTGCCTGGGAAAGGTGCCCCAGATGCATCCAAACAAGAGCCTGGATGTGCCACAGGAATCACAGCAAGGACAGCCCAGCCCAGCAGAGAAGGTTCAGCGCCCTCCAGAGCACAAGGCTTGCAGCCAGTGCTGGTGCTGCAGATTCTTACCCAGGCTGGGAGAGGGCTGCTGAGGGAGCAGGTAGCAAGTGAGAACCTTTTCTCCTGTCTTCTCATCGTCCTCGGTCTGGAACTTCAGCATGGGCTGGGACTGGTTTTCTGCCAGCCACAGGGCTTTCAGATTAAGATTTGTCAAAGCAAAGGGCAAGTTCTGCAGCCTGCAAAAGAGAACAGCCACTGCTTGTTAAACTCACCTGGTCAGGAACGAGCTTCACCTTAGCTCCTGAGTGCCCCACCTGGGCAGAGAGGGACAGAGCCACGCTGCTGAGGATGCCCCAGTCCTGTTCCCAGCTGGTTTTGCCCCTGGCTGTGGACTGGGCTGCAGTACCCATCCTCACCAGCCCCTAGCAGGGGACAGCTCCCTCCAACAGTGTGGAGGGGTTCACAAACAGGAAAGCCATGCTCTCACAGACCAGTGCACAGAGTGCTCCCCACAGAACCTCTGGTCAGCATCCAGCTGCTCCCAAAAGCACCAACCCCAAAAACAGAACCACAGGAGCTCTCAGAACAGCTCCAGGCACCCACACACCACGGATGAGGCCTTGGAACCTGAGCACTGATGACACAAACCCCAAAAATCTGCAGGGAGGAAGGGAAGGGGGAAAAGGGAGGGGGAAAAGGAAGGGAAAGCGGGGGTTCACAGCTCAAGCCCTCAGCAGCCAGCCTGGCTCTCCCACCCCGTGGATCCTGGGATCCACACAGCTCCAGCACCTCCCTCTCAGCAGCTGTCAGAGTCCTAGATACCAAGGGTTTTACACTTTCTATACTAACAAACTCTAACTCCCAAGAGAACACTACATTCGACCTGAGGCCATAGAAAATACAACCAAAATTAACTGATAACACTAAGATTACAAGTATATAGTTGGTTAAAAGTAGGTAATATCACAAAGTAGAAAATTCAGAATTTTAGAATTTAGTAATTTAGTTTTATTTACTATTTTTATTATATAAACTTTTAAATTTATATGTATAAAAATATAATTATATATAATTTATATATAAAAATATATTTTATATATTATATATATAAATTATATAATAATGGATTTTAATAATAATTAAATATTAAAAATTTGTAATAGCTGTATTATACATTTAAAAAAATTTAGTTTTAGAATATAGTAATATATATGAAGCTAAAATAGAAGTTTTAAAACAACAACTAGTCCTTCCTCTTCACCTTCTTCTTCTGGAATTTAAGTAATATTTTATAATTAAACAAAAAACTCACATTACAAACTTTAAGTAATTAGTTATTAAATTAAAAGTAAAAATAACTTAAATACAATTTCTTAATTAGCTAATTTAACCTTAGAAGACCTTATATAGAAAAATAATTAGCCCTTTTGTAACTTGTTAGTAAAATACTATAGAACTTATATTATGAAGTTCTATAATATAGGACTTATAAAGTTCTCACAACTTATATTATAAATAAAAATAATATAAGTTCTCACAACTTATATTATAAATAAAAATAACAAACATCTAAAACTAAACACAAAATACCATTTCTAACACTTCATTCCAAACTTTAACAAAAATTAGAAAACCCCCAATGTCCTAGGTTGCCAGGCCATGTGTATTCTATCACCATCTGTTACAGGTGTGGCAGTTATCTTCTTTTAGGTGGGCAGTTTTCCTTATCTCTTGCACAAACCAATCCTCCCTCTGGGGAGACATCTGCTATTGATGGGCCACTGAGTTTCATTGCATGACTGATAAAAATAACATAATCCCATTGTGAGATGCTCTGCCCAGAGGGAGGAGGCAAGCATTCCTAATTGGAAATAATCTGAGATTTTGGGACACCAGAACAGCATTTCCACTGGATTCCCAGAGGAACAGCTGCTTCTTCCACTGGATCTGCAGAGGAAAACTCCACCCTTCTCCAGGATCCCTGCTCCAACAGAACCATACCTGCCTGTCACTGTGATATTTTATGAAAAATCCCTTTGCTGGGATTTTTTTTCTTGAGAAGCTGAGAAGCTTCAGCTTCTCCATGTTTTGTTATTTTGAAATATGATTTGGAAAACTGTTTACTTAGCATGTGAATTTTTTTAAATTAATGGCTAATTACAGCTAGCTGTGTCAGACTCTGTCACGAGTTTTTATTATTCATTCTTTGTTAGTTTTTTAATGTTTTTTTTCCCTTTCTTTAGTATAGTTTTAGTATATAATTTTCAATATAGTATAGTACAGTGTAATGTAATATAGTGTAATATAATATAATATAATATAATATAATATAATATAATATAATATAATATAATATAATATAATATAATATAATATAATATAATATAATATAATATAATATAATATAATATAATATATCAGCCTTCTGAGAACTTAAGAGTCAATTCTCATCTCTCACCTCATCCTGGGGACACTCACAACAACACCACAACAATTAATAACCACACCTGCCACTCCAGGAGGGCTGCAGCCACAATTCCACTTGGACTCCTACAGGATCCCTGCTCCAGCAGAACCACCCCTGACACTCCAAGGGCTGCAGCCACAATTCCACTTGGACTCCTGCAGGATCCCTGCTCCAGCAGAACCACCCCTGACACTCCAAAAAAACTGCAGCCACCATTCCAATTGGATTTCTACAGGATCCCTGATCCAACAGAACCACCCCTGACACTCCAGGAGGGCTGCAGCCACAATTCCAATGGGACAGCTACCAACACCCCAACCCACAGGGTGTCAGGTCATATTCTGACTCTGTCAGTGTTGTTTTGATTTACTGCATCGTTTATTTTACCTTTTAATTTTCTTCCCCAGTAAAGAAGTGTTATTCCTGCTCCCATATCTTTGCCTGAGAGCCCCTTAATTTCAAATTTATGACAATTCAGAGGGAGGGGGTTTCCAGTTTCCATTTCAGGGGCAGCTGCTGTATTTCCAGACCCCCAAGGGCACGCTGCTCACCTGTTGCCAGCCACGTCCAGCACGTGCAGCTCGGTGGTGTTGGCCAGCTCGGGGGGCAGCAGTGCCAGGCGGTTGTCGCGCAGGGACAGCACGCTGAGGTTGGCACAGCCTCCGATCTCTGCTGGCAGCGCTGTCAGACGGTTCCGGTCCACGTTCAGGTTGGTCAGCTTGGCCAGCTTGCCCAGGGACTTGGGCAAGGCCTGAGAGGGAGAGAAGGAGCCCAGTCAGTGGCTGCAAACAAACAAACTTTTGTGGAAGTTGTAAAGCTGGTCTGTAGGAGCGTGCTTTCTGTTGATGGAGTGACAAAACTATCCTTTGTCCCCTTAAAGGGAAAGAAGTCCAGAAGTTTCTCTCCTGGATTAAGTGAAAAGACTCCTCAGAGGACCCAGGGGACTCCACCTCAAACTTAAGGCTAGCTAATTGGACAGAAGCCAAAAAGTCCCACTAGAAAAGGACGTGAACAAAGAAACTAATTGCTTTTGTGAGGTGCTTTTACCAGGAACAGGAATGTCTAGCACCTGGCTGTTTTTCTGTTTGCTATTTTGCCTTTTATTAAACCTTTTTGTTTCCAACACTGCAACAGAAGCCATCCTGCTGATTATTGTTTCTCCAAGGGTAGCTGAGCTATCCTGCGTGTGTTATAGGCCTCCTGGAGCGCATCAGACCTGGCCTGAAGAGGATACTATAACTGTAGTATCTATAGGATACTATCTATAGGATAACTGTAACACTGCTATGTTTATTACAGCACTGGACACATGCGGGAATTGTTCTCCTAACATGACATGGGTACCTCTGGGAACTCCGGATTTTTTTATATCTCTCTCAAATACATATGCATGCAACTTCACAATAGGTTCATACATATTCATTCTACTGATTTCGTGTGATATTTGCTGCTAATTCTTCTTTATCAGAAAGAACTCCTGGGTCATGCTGCCTTGTTCTGTCTGCCCCTCTCCTCCTCCTTTATCTCTTGTCTTTTGGCTGAAGCAGTTTCTAAACTGGCAGTCAGACTAAACAGCAAGCCACAGACTTAAAGATGTACATTTCACCTAAATCAAAACACATTTCTACTCTGGAAAATTTCTACGCTGTCTCACAAGAGGAAAGGGTAAACACACACACAGGTAAAGGCACAAAGCCCTCAGCCCGGGGAACAAGCTGCCTTCCATCCCAACAGACACATTTGGGAAAACATTTTTGGGACATCTTTGGGACAGGTTTTCCCTCAGGGTCATAGACTGATCCGTGCCCTCTCTTCCTCTCAACACAGCACACTCCAAGCACCACTGGTCAAGACTTCCCTTCTGTTTATCTGCCTGTTCCCAATCCTCATGTTTTACCAGTCAAATCACAGGTGGTTTGGAGCAGGGCCATTCTCAATCACACCACCCCAAACCCTCAGCAATGCAGCCTCGGATGGTCTTTGGGATGGGCAATCCCAGCATCCCTGCTATCCCAGAGAATGATTTTGGGGAAACAAGTCAGTGAGAGAAAGCAGCTTCCAAACTTGTGTGAATTTGTTGAAACTGTAGAAGCAGCTGGAGCATGCTCAGGAATTCAGCTGGGAGGGCAGGAGAAGGGAAGGGATCCCTGCAGCTGAATGCAGAGAACAGCATGGGAGAGGCTTATCACTCTCTACAGCTCCTGAAAGGTGGCTGTGCTCAGGTGGGGCTGGTCTCTTCCACCAGGAATGACAGAACCAGAGCACACAGTCTCAAGCTGCACCAAGGGAAATACAGGTTGGATATTAGGAAAAAGTTTTTCATGGAAAGGGTGATAAAGTTCTGGAATTTTCTGCCTGGGGAGGTGGTGGAGTCACCATCCCTGGGTGCATTTAAAACAAGCCTGGATGTGGACTGGGTGCCAGGGTTTAGTTGAGGTGTTGGGGTGGGTTGGACTCAATGATCTTGAAGGTCTCTTCCACAGTGATTCTATGAATTCTGTGATTCTGTGAGGCAGGTGCCTGCTGTGCACTCACCGTCAGCATGTTCTCAGTCAGGATGAGCTCAGACAGGTTTTCACAGTCCCCAATCGACTCTGTCATGTCTGTCAGCCTGTTCTGGTCCACCTTGAGGATGGAGAGCTGCTTCAGCTGACCTGGCCAGGGCGACAAGTTAGGTGTGAGCTGTGCCAGAGAGAAGGATGCTGCTCTACACTCACCTGTGATCCTATCCAGGGTCACACAACCCAACCACGCAGGCTCTGCTTTTCCTCCCAGCAGGCCTGCTCACATGAAGCACCTGCACTGTCCTGCAGAGCTCACCTGTCCCACCCACTGCTCCTGCCCTCTATGGCTGTGCCTGAATCCCTGATTCCCTGGCACAGACAAGGCACCTGCACTGTCCTGCAGAGCTCTGCTCACCTGTCTCACCCACTGCTCCTGCCCTGTGTATGGCTGTGTCTATGAATCCCTGATTCCCTGGCACAGATGAAGCACCTGCACTGTCCTGCAGAGCTCTGCTCACCTGTCCCACCCACTGCTCCTGCCCTCTATGGCTGTGCCTGAATCCCTGATTCCCTGGCACAGACAAGGCACCTGCACTGTCCTGCAGAGCTCACCTGCACCTGCCCTCTATGGCTGTGTCCATGAATCCCTGATTCCCTGGCACAGATGAAGCACCTGCACTGTCCTGCAGAGCTCACCTGTCCCACCCACTGCTCCTGCCCTCTATGGCTGTGTCCATGAATCCCTGATTCCCTGGCACAGACAAAGCACCTGCACTGTCCTGCAGAGCTCCAGAGCTCTGCTCACCTGTCCCACCCACTGCTCCTGCCCTGTGTGTGGCTGTGTCCATGAATCCCTGATTCCCTGGCACAGATGAAGCACCTGCACTGTCCTGCAGAGCTCTGCTCACCTGTCCCACCCACTGCTCCTGCCCTGTGTGTGGCTGTGTCCATGAATCCCTGATTCCCTGGCACAGACGAGGCAGCTGCACTGTCCTGCAGAGCTCACCTGTCCCACCCACTGCTCCTGCCCTCTGTGGCTGTGTCCATGAATCCCTGATTCCCTGGCACAGACGAGGCAGCTGCACTGTCCTGCAGAGCTCACCTGTCCCACCCACTGCTCCTGCGCTGTGTATGGCTGTGCCTGAATCCCTGATTCCCTGGCACAGACAAAGCACCTGCACTGTCCTGCAGAGCTCACCTGTCCCACCCACTGCTCCTGCCCTCTATGGCTGTGCCTGAATCCCTGATTCCCTGGCACAGCCCAGTTTCTGTTTCTGGCCAAGGAAGCCCTGCAGCACCCCCAGCTGGCAGCACTCACCGATCCCGTCGGGAATGCATTCCAGCAGGTTCTGTGACAGCAGCAGGTCCGTCAGTGCCACCAGCCCGCTGACCTCGTTGGGCAGCTGCTCCAGCTTGTTCTCAGACACGTCCAGGCACACCAGGCGGCGCAGGTTGCCCAGCTCCTGCAGAGAGAGGAGAGCCCGTGGCTCAGGACAGGGCAGGGCTGGGCGTGTGCACATGGCTTAGGGAGCAGCAAGGCAGGGAAATTTAGGGAAGGGAAGTTTAGGGAAGTTGGAAGGGAAGGGAAGGGAAGGGAAGGGAAGGGAAGGGAAGGGAAGGGAAGGGAAGGGAAGGGAAGGGAAGGGAAGGGGAGGGGAGGGGAGGGGAGGGGAGGGGAGGGGAGGGGAGGGGAGGGGAGGGGAGGGGAGGGGAGGGAAGGGAAGGATGTGCTGAGCAGACACTCACTGGTGGCAGTGCTGAGAGCTGGTTCCGGTCCAGCCACAGCTCGCGCAGGTTCGGGAGCGCGCCCAGAGTGTCCGGCTGCAGAGACAGGACAGTGAGGGCATCAGCCAGGGCATCAGCCAGGGCATCAGCCAGGGCATCAATCAGCCCCTTGCAGGGACAGGGAGAGGCTGCCCGAGGATGTGCAAACACACCACTCTGCACAGCCAGGCACTGCTCTGCCTCTCAGCCCTGGCAGCACACTGGGAATAGCTGGGATGGCTCCAGTGGCAAACACTGACAGCATCAGCAGGACTGTGTCACCAGCAATGAGAACTGAGCCTGCAGCACAGCTCTGATGGAGAGCAGCTCAGGGAGCTGGGGCACAAGGGGGCTCAGGGGAGATGCTGCTTCCTGCAGCTGCCTGGCAGGAGGATGGAGCCAGGTGGGGTCAGGCTCTGCTCCCAGGGAACAAAGGACAGGATAAAAGGTCTCAAGTGGTGTCAGGGGAGGTTTAGGTTGGATATTGGGAAAATTCCTCCCAGAAAGAGCTGTCCAGCCCTTGCACAGGCTGCCCTGGGCAGAGGTGGAGTCCTCACCCCCGGGGTGACGTTAACAGCTGTGTGGATGTGGCACTTGGGGACATGGGTTGGTGGTGGCCTTGGCAATGCTGGGAGAGTGGCTGAATTCAGTGGTCTCAGATGTTTTTTCCAACTTAAATGATTCCATGATTCCAGGGGGTTGGAAATTCTTGCCTTACAGAAGAAATGCATCTTCCTCCTCTCAGACATGAAAATGAACATTTGGGTACCACTGGCCAGCTCAAGATGACCCAGTGGCACCATCAGCTGTGACAGACACATGTGCACATTCCACAGCCCCCCAAGCAATCAGGGATTGGAGTTTGCCCCACTGGAGCATGGCTCAAGTGTCACACACCTGTTCTCACAGGTGAGCTCAGCCTGTGCACAGCTAAGCTGCATGAGCCCCTTTGCCTCCCAGCTTTGAAGGGTTTCTGCCAAAACCCACTCCAGAACACAAAGAGGAAGATCCAGTAATAGCTTAATCCACAGCTGCAAATTGCAGAGTACCACAGGGTGGCCCCAAATGCCCAGATAACCTCAACTCTGAGACTGTGCCCTTGCTCTCCACATGCTGAGCCCTCCATGGAGAGAGCCCCTACACTGGGCTACCCTCACTGCCATGGACAACATGGAATGGCCCAGCACTGTGTGGGGCAGAAATCACATCAGAAAGCAGAAAGGCAGGAAGCTGGATGAGAAGAAAAACAGCTGGGGGCAGTGCAGGACAGAGAAGGGAAGCACCAGAGCCTTGCTGGAAAGGAAAGATCCTTGGCAGCCAGACAGGAAGAATCACCATCCCAGAGCCTGGAAAGGACAGGGCAGGCAGTGTGTGAGGCCAGCAGGACACGAGACACAAGGGCTGACACATGGAGAGAAAATTCATCTGGGAATGGTGACTGGGCCATGCTGGGCAGACCAGAACCTCCCCAAATAACCTGAGGGCCTATCTCTTTGCATTTGAGGTGGAAACCCCTGCCAACCACCCGAGCCCCTCCCCAGCAGCCCTCACCTACCAGCACTTCCAGGTCATTGCCACCGAGATCCAACTGCTCTAACTTGACAAGGAAGGAGAGGGAGCTGCAAGGCACAGGGGACAGAGAGATAAAACAAGAAATAAAGAGCGGAAGGTTAGCACCTGGGACACACATGGCACAAATCACACGATCTCAGCAACTCCTACAGCAGGTGGGGCGATCCTGGCCTTTCTCACGGTCCCTCTGAGCCCAGCACTTTGTGGAGCTGCTCCCTTCCCCACGCCAGTCTGTTCACCCAGGGAATGGGTTCAGAGGCTCCAGCAGCCCCACTGGTACCAGTTTCCCTTCTGGCCCTCCCACCACAGCACTCCCTTTGATTAAAAGCACAGCAGCTGAGCAGCCACACCTTCCCACGGCTGCTGCTCCACAGCAAGGACGGGGACCTGGGCACGGACTGACAGGCAACAGGAGGGGCTCAGCAGAGGACAGGACATGTGTGGGGGGCAAGGGGAGCACACAGCTGCAGGGACAGGGAGGAATGACAAATTCCACAGCCTTCCCCAAACAGGATGCTCATGCTTCTGAAGAGGAAGGGAAGACAACAGTGGCCTGATGTCTCGGGTGAGGGGAGCGTGTACAGACAGAAGCTCACGATGAAGGCACTGCACAGGACCTGTCCTCACCCACAGCAGCAGCCCTGAGCACCCCACACACCACACCTGGGGCTGGGCAAGCCCTGCAGTCCCACAAACCCAGGGCTGGGTTCTCACGACATGGTCCAGGTGCTCATTTGTCCCCACACCTGAGTGTGACCCATCCACTCCAGCTCCCCAGAGGGCTGCTGCCCCTCACTGTGTGCCAGCTGCCAGCCCTGCCCACTCCCCCAGCAGGGAACAGCTTCATTCTCCTCTTCAGGAACTGTTCCAATAGACAAATCCCCATATTTCTCTGGAAACAGGTCCACCTCTCAAGGCCACCCAAATCAGGGCTGTTGGGAGTGCAATAAAAGGGAGCTGTCTTGCCTGTAAAAACATCTGGGCTACTCAGGAAAATGAATTTCCTGCTGCATGCAGCAGTGGATTTTGAGATAAACTCCAGCAAAGGTTTACCAGCAGTTTCACCCAGAGGATCCTGTAGCACAGCACTCCTTCACCATGAATGTACACCAACCCTAACTCCTCTGGAGGTGATGCAGCCCTGACTGTCCCTCTGCACCTTCACAGCTTGAATTCCCAAAACAGGAGCAAGTGACCTGGGGAATCCACATCTGGGGGATCCACAGACAGCCCTGACTGTCCCTCTGCTCCTTCACAGCTTGAATTCCCAAAACAAGTGACCTGGGGAACCCACAGACAGCCCTGACTGTCCCTCTGCTCCTTCACAGCTTGAATTCCCAAAACAGGAGCAAGTGACCTGGGGGATCCACACTGATGACACCTGGCAAAAGGTCTCAGTGTAGACCCACCCTCCACCATTCCATAAGAGTCCAGGAGAGCTGCCCTTCCCAAGTCTCTGGCTGCATCCCATCTGCATGGGAGAAATGAGGGGTGATCACCAGCTGCACAAGCTGAACCATTCCAGAACTCAGGCAACATCAGAAGGCTGACCAACTACATGGAATTCTGGCAAACAAAGGTCACTGCAAGCTGGACCTTTCCACAAGCTCTACAACAACAAAACACCAAAAGGATCCTGATGCATTATGCTGCCCCAAACTCTCAGCACTGAAGCCCACCTATCCACTGGGCTCAGGAACCCTGGCAACAAAGCACCAGCCATTTCTTGCTTTAGTCATTCTCCTCTTTGGCCAGGCCCCCTGATCTCATTTAGAGCTGTTTTTAGGCACAGTGTGCAGCCAGAGTCAGTCCCAGGGCCTCAGGCAGAGAACCCCACAGCATCACTGAAATGGCTTTGGCCATGGATTGCCACCTTGTGCTCAACTGATACCTCTGATCAGATCTACCTTGGCTTCAAGATCCACGTTCTACTTCTGGAAATCACCCCAAAACAGAATTTGGGGAATTGGGGAAAGATGAAAAGAAGCTGAATTTGCATTACAGAGTGAGTATCAAGCCTGCATTAACCTTCCAGTGAAAATACCAAAACATCACAGCACACTACAAGCATCCTGCTGGATGGCACCCAGAACTACCAAAGGGCAACATGGAGCACTGGGCAAGAGAGATCTCCCCAAAAACCCAGCACTGGGCAAGAGAGATCTCCCCAAAAACCCAAGGGCTGTGGGCCACAGACTGAGTTCTCAGGACTCCAGAGACTTGGTGGCTCTGAGATGGCCAAAAGCTATTGGCACTAACTTCTCTGCTGTGGTGTTGATGGGTTTTTAGGACAATGTGAGAGATGAGAATTTGACTCCAAGTTCTCAGAAGGTTGATTTATTATTTTATGATATTATATTAAAAGAAATTATATACTAAAACTATACTAAATAAAGAGAAAGGATACAGACAGAAGAATGAATAATAAAAACTCATGACTCCTCAGAGAGTCTGACACAATTGGCTGTGATTGGTTATTAAGAAAACACAACCACATGGAACCAATGAAAGAATCACCTACCACATTCTAAAGCAGCAAAACACAGGGAGAAGCAATCAGATAATTGTTATTTACATTTTTCTCTGAGGCTTCTTAGCTTCCCAGAAGAAATCCTGGCCAAGAGGTTTTTCAGAAAATATCACAGTGACACTCTGAAGTTTGGAAGGCCAGCCTTGGATGAAGCTGCTGCACCTCTCTGCTGGCATGGGGTAAGCCAGCTGTGGTACCTGCCAGTGTGAGCACCCAGAACAGACAGCAGAGCAGCCCACAGCAGGACCCCAACTCCTCTGCTTGCCAGTTCTCAGCCCAGAATGAGTGTCCAAGGCCAGGCTGGACGAGGCTCAGAGCTCCCTGCACCTCGGAAGGTGTCCCTGCCCAAGGCAATAATGGGCTGGAACGTGATGAGCCCTGAGGTCCCTTCCAAGCCAAGCCATCCTGGGGTTGCAGGATAAGGAGCTCTAACCCAGACTGTCCTCTGTGGTGACACTCCACGTGGGACCACCTCAGCTGTCCCCTCCTGTCACCTTTCTGTGACAGAGCCACTGCTGGGCACAAGGGATGTGCTGGCTGGCATCAGACCAGGCCATCTGTGATTCTTATCTGTGCTCCCACAGGGGGAGTGCCAGCAGACAAACTGAGCTCCTGCCAGGAACTGTAAGAGAGCTCTGAGGACAGGTGACAGCAGCTGCACACATCACACCTGCACTGAGGAGTTCAGGTGGCCCCAAAACAACTGCTGCTCAAAAAGGAGTCAGCAGAATCCTGTCAGTGACACCCAAGGAAAGCTGGGGGAATCATCAGTGGGATGCATAAGCAGGCAGGAAACGAGCTGACAGAGCTGCTGGAGGGCAGGAAACTCAGCAAACTCTGATGGCCAGAGCAAAGACTGAAGTAGCAACTGGGCAGTTCTCCACGTGCATCCACCTGAGAGCATCACCTCCACCATGAACCATGTTCCCTGCCAGGAACTCATCCCTATGCCTGACTCCAGCATGAGGAACAACACTTACCTCTTCTCCCTTGCTGGCTTAGCTTTGTCTGCTGCAGGGGAGGCAGGTATCCCATCCAGAACAACCAGGAGGGATATCCAACAGAACAGATGTCAGCAGCAAAACAGACCCTTCAGCTGTGCTCCTCAAATCCTGGACTCACTGTGCACAGAGCTCCTCCTACACCCCCATCCACAGTTTTCTCTTTCTTTCCAAAAGAATCCATCGCCTGCTCCACCTCTTCAGGAAAAATGGGGTTCTCACTATTTCCAGCAGCATTTTTTGGGAACCCTGCCTATTCTGAATCAATCCTTACACAGGCTGAGTACAGGCTCTGAACATCCTTTGCTGCTCTCCAGGCCTGCACCATCCTCTCCCTCCTCACCCCAATTTAAGGAAATCCAGCAAGGTGCAGCCTATTTGTGCCCAGCCTGAGCCCTCCCAAGCCAAGTGATGGTGCCTGCACTGGTCCCTGAGGGAAATCCAGCAAGAAGGACCAGGCAGGAGACTCCTGCAGCCCCCCGACAGACACTCACGTGGGGAGAGTCTTTAGCAGGTTCTCACGCAGCTCCAAAGTCACCAGGTTTGCCAAACTGCAAGAGAAAAGGGAGCAAGAAAGCCAGGTTCACTGGACAGGGCTCAGGGATACAAGGGGCTGCTCATGTCCCTTCCCTTGGCACCACCCCTGGTGTCCTGTGCAATGCATGGATGCGCACACGTGGATGGAGATGTGAACAGCAACACGATGAAAATGGCTCTGGTGGACACGGGTGCTTGCTGCAGCCACAAGGAACAACACTGTGCTCACACTCAGGACAAGGAACACGCTGCCACAACAGGGCTGTCTGCCCAAAAAGGTCAAACCCCTCTCACGAGGAAAGGCAAACCCCATGGGAGAGGCACTGCGCCCCACGAGGCCGCTGGCCAGCAGCATAAATCTGAATCAAACATCATCAGGCAGCCCACACCTGCTTGGAAAGGGGCAAATGGGCACTCAGAACACAGGGGAAAACTGGATTTGAGAAGACTGGATCAATCCTTGCTGTGCCACAAACCCCAGCAGGAGAAGCAGCTGGGATTAGTAGGAAGCTCTTTTAACAACCCAAAGCTGCACCTGGCTTGTCCCTCCAGGTCCTGCCACTGTCCTGGTGCCAGCAGCAAGGTGTCCCCAGCCCAGCCCCTCCCCAGGGGCTGCCAGAACAGGCCATACTCACTTCCCAATGTCAGTGGGGAGGCTCTGCAGGGACACATCGTTCAGGGCCAAGTGGCCCAGGCTCCGGAGCTGGGTGAAGCCCTCGGGCAGCCTGTGAGAACACGAACAGACCCCGTTAATGCTGTGTGCAAAGCACAGAATGCCCCAAAACACTTAGATCCACAAAGCCAATCTCATCCCAGTTGGCATCAACGTGTGGAAAGGAGAACAGGAACCATCACCAACCCTGGCTGCTGATCCAGGACAAGCTCTGCTTCCCAGACCACAAAACCCACTTGCACCAGACATTACCTGTCCCAGGATGGCAAACCCAGCCCTGCAGTACCTGAGCACAAATCCCAGACTAAACCACGCCATGGGAGCATTTACTCTTGAGGAAAGGAGGGCTGCCAAGCATTCCAAGTGCCCAAAACAAAGGATATCCCTGCAGATGACACTGCAGCATTCCCCAGGGCCAAGCACCATCACAACACACCCAAGGTGTGACAGAACAGGGAAAAACCCTGGAAGGAAATTCCTGGAGGAAATTCCTTTGCTTCCACAGGCAGCTCATAGAGCCCCCTCAGCACCCACCCCCAACTCATCTGAACCCTGAGCAGAAAAAGCTCTGACAAGTAACTCCTGCTGCAGAAGTGCTGGTGACTCCTGTGGTACAGGGACTGTCACCAGCAGGGAGGGAAGCCTGTCCCACTCCAGCAGGGCCTGGGACCAGGAGAGGGAGCAGAGTCAAATGTGCCTCAAACCTGGGCAGCACCTGCCCTGAGCACAAAGGGACACCTGGGGCCACAGTGGCACCTGCAGGGACCCCTGCAGCATGACACCAGTGCCTGGAAACGTGGCTCACTGTGGCAGGGGAGCCACACTGAACCCCAAATTTATGTATTAAAAGCTCCAGAGTACTGAAAGACAATTCCTGCTTGGGCACAGCTCTGGGCACTGAGGGAAGAAGGGTACAAACCATGGCTGTCCTCAGTTCTGAGTAACAGAGAGGTGGAAAAGGGGCTAAGAGGGGGCAAAAAGGGCTGAGAGTGGGGCCCAGAAGGGGGTCTGGGGTGCAGAAGATGGCATGCAGGCTTTTTCCGCTCTGCATTCTGGTTTGTGACCAGTGCAAAGGGAGTGACAAACTCATTGCAAGAGGACACAAGTCCTCACTGTTGGCACCAGCACAACAGCAGCTCATCACCCACAGCCCCGGGCCCTGAGGATGGAGCTCAACCAGCTCCTCCACCACCAAGTGTTCCAGTGCCAGGAGAGTGCCAGGAACACTTCCAGGGCCAGGAGAGCAGACACTGCAGCTTTGGAAGAGGCAGGGCAACCCCAGCCTTGGCTTGACAGGGACGCAATTACAAGATGAAGATCAGAGAAAGCCAGGCACAATGTGCAATTCCACTTCTCCTTCTCAGCTGGACTAACGGGGTGCACGTGCCTTCCTACCTGGAGAGAGGATTCCCACTGAAGTCTGCGATTTCCAGGGATTTGCAGAACTTGATGCTTTCAGGAATTTCTGGAATGTCTGGAAAAAAACAGGTGAAAGAACAAAAGAGGCCTGAGCAAATGGGACAGCAGGTAGTGGTGGCAGCCTGAGACACGTCAGAGCTGAGGAGTGCTGAGGGCAAGGAAGGGCACAGCTTCTCCCCAGCCCGGGGGCACTGTGGGGTTTGGGCGCTGCTGCTGCCCAGCTCTGGCCTCACCGTTGCGGGAGATGTCCAGCTCCACCAGCTGCATGAAGTTGGCCACCTCGGGGGGCAGCCTCTGGATCTCATTGTCGCTCAGGCCCAGCTTGCGCAGGTTCAGGAGCCTGAAGAAAGGCTGAGACAAAGGGACACAACGGGGTCAGCAGCAGCTCTGGGGAACACCCAGAGCATCCCCCCGAGACCCTGCCTGCTCCCACCCAGCACCCCATCCCACCAGGGGCAGTCACTGCCTGGATCAGAATCCCCATGAAGGGCTACGAGGGGCTCTTGTATTTGCGGGGTGCCCCGACAAAGGTGAGAAGTGACAAATCTGACATGCTTAGAAGGCTCATTTATTATTTTATGATCTATATTATATTAAAGAATACTATAATAGAGAATACAGAAAGGATACAGACAGAAGGCTAAAGATACTAACAAAAAACTCATGACTCTCCAGAGCCTCACACAACTTGGCCACAATTGCCCAATAAGTAAAAACAATTCACATGAAACCAATGAAACAACCACCTGTTGGTAAACAATGTCCAAACACATTCCAAAGCAGCAAAACACAGGAGAAGCAAATCAGATAATTATTGTTTTCCTTTTTCTCTGAGGCTTCTCAGCTTCCCAGGAGAGGAATCCTGGGCAAGGGGATTTTTCAGAAAATATGATGGTGACAAGGGATGAGGGTACATGAAAAAAGGCATGAATGAGTTCAGGTTGATCACTGATTTAGCTTTTGGGACCCCACTGCTCTCCTCCCTCCTGCAGAGAACACAGATCACACATTGCCTGTTTCCTACAATAACAGCTCCCCTCGGGCTCTGAAGCCCAGCACCACAGGGAAGTCACCTGGAGCAGCTTGCAGCAGACACTTGAGTTTGTGGGGCAGGTCCAGAAGGGCCAACAAAGGAGAAACACAAGGAAAGCAGCAGCCCAGAGAGCTGTCCCTGCTGCTGTGCAGCATGCTTGGTCAGGACATCAGGGGCAGGTCCCCACACCATCAGGGACAGGCTTGTGCCAGGTGGAAAAGGCACAGGTGAGCTGTCAGCATGGCCCCAGGTAACACTGAGCTAGACAAGGCACAAAAACTCCTTTCTAGAAACACCACAGCCATAGGAATGGTGGCTGGAAGGGCCCTCACAACATCTGACTTTTCCACACGCCCCTTGGGGCTCCCAGGAGTCCATCAGCTGCAAATGGCAAATTCCAGGATCCACCAATCACTCCTCCAAGGCACCACAGCCCCAGCGAGCTCAGTAAACACAATGTACTGTAATTATCAACTGACCACATACTGCAGCTGATTCTAACCACTGCCAGAGGTCAGCTCCTGGACAGGATGGGAACCAGGGCTGGGGTGTTTGCTGCATTTCCTGGAGTGTTTCGGAGCACTGGGAACAACAAACAACAATGTGGGGCCACTGCAGAAAACGCTCACAAGTGACCGAGGACGAACTCAGGTCTGTGCAGGGACATGCACAGGCCATGTCCAAATTACATCACCCCGTGCTTGTCCTCAGCAGAGGCAGGGAGGGGTCACAGCAGCGCAGGAGAGGCAGCCCTGGGGTCATCCTGAGGTCCCAAAGCACAGCCAGAGTCAGGGCTCCTCCTGCAGCCCACACTGACAGGCACCAAACCAGAGCAGGCTCTGAACCTCCCTCCTCAGGTGCCTCTCCAGGTGCCCACCTGCACAGGAGCTGCTGGGCAGAGCTTGCCAGGAACTCCTGGTGCCTCTCCTGGTGCCTCTCCAGGTGCCCACCTGCACAGGAGCTTCTGGGCAGAGCTCCCCAGGAACTCCTGGTGCCTCTCCAGGTGCCTCTCCTGGTGCCCACCTGCACAGGAGCTGCTGGGCAGAGCTCCCCAGGAACTCCAGGTGCCTCTCCAGGTGCCCACCTGCACAGGAGCTGCAGGGCAGAGCTCCCCAGGAACTCCTGGTGCCTCTCCTGGTGCCCACCTGCACAGGAGCCACTGGGCAGAGCTCCCCAGGAACTCCTGGTGCCCACCTGCACAGGAGCTGCTGGGCAGAGCTCCCCAGGAACTCCAGGTGCCTCTCCAGGTGCCCACCTGCACAGGAGCTGCTGGGCAGAGCTCCCCAGGAAGTCCTGGTGCCTCTCCTGGTGCCCACCTGCACAGGAGCTGCTGGGCAGAGCTCCCCAGGAACTCCTGGTGCCTTTCCAGGTGCCTCTCCTGGTGCCCACCTGCACAGGAGCTGCTGGGCAGAGCTCCCCAGGAACTCCAGGTGCCTCTCCAGGTGCCCACCTGCACAGGAGCTGCTGGGCAGAGCTCCCCAGGAACTCCTGGTGCCTCTCCTGGTGCCCACCTGCACAGGAGCCGCTGGGCAGAGCTCCCCAGGAACTCCTGGTGCCTTTCCAGGTATCCACCCGCATAGGAGCTGCTGGGCAGAGCTCCCCAGGAACTCCTGATACCTTTCCAGGTGCCTTTCCAGGTGCCCACCTGCACAGGAGCTGCTGGGCAGAGCTCCCCAGGAACTCCTGGTGCCTCTCCAGGTGCCCACCTGCACAGGAGCCACTGGGCAGAGCTCCCCAGGAACTCCAGGTGCCTCTCCAGGTGCCCACCTGCACAGGAGCTGCTGGGCAGAGCTCCCCAGGAACTCCTGGTGCCTCTCCAGGTGCCCACCTGCACAGGAGCCACTGGGCAGAGCTCCCCAGGAACACCTGCAGGTACCTTCAGGGGTGGGGCACCCCCAGGACCCCCAACACTGTGGAAAATGAGAGCACAGAGCAGACAAGGGAGGAGCAAACAGACCCTGAGAAGATGCACAGGGCACAGGCCAGCTGCTCCCCTCCTGCAGTGACAACCAGGAGCTCTGCAGGTGTACCTGGAGCAGTTTCTGCACACACCCAAGGCTCTGCAGCTCCCAGCCCCACAGGACACACTGCTGGGCACAGGTGTGTGTGTCTGAGGGGCACAAACCCCAGCACAGCCCCTGCTGCTGCCCTGCTTCCACTCTGCAAGGGGAGTGACCAGGGATGAACAGCACTGATGGGAACTTCACACCTCTCATGTCCTAAAGAATTATAATAATTGTGTAATGAGTAAATAAATTTAAAAAATAACCCCTCTCACCAGCTCATCAGTGGCCCTGTTTAACTCTGTTTATCTAATGCAGACCAGCTCAGTGAAAAGGAAGTGGGTGAAAGTCTAAATGACAACAAAGGTCCAGGGGAGCAGGAGTTTACAGACTTGATTTGCTATTGTTTCCTAGAGCCTTCTCCTAATTTTAGAATGCAAGGAAATTCCAGACAAGACATGGTGCTGGCCTGCCAGAGTCTGCACACTGGAAAATAACCACAGGGGCTGAGCACCCCAGCCCAGGCTGCAGCACTGCTGCCCTGGCACAGGTGGCCTCAGAACACATCTCCACACTTTTAAATGATATTAGATTTATTAAATGAATAAACCCAGGCTGTGTGTGGTGCAGCAGCTCCCAGCTCCTTCCTTTTTCTTAGAAAAAAGGTTTCTAAACCCCCTGGCACTGCCAGAGCTGGGCACAGCCCATGTGCAGAGCTGCAGGAGCTGCATCCCACTCGGCAGAATCACTTACACTGGACCTGAATAAAACATTTAGATGTGACAAAAAGTAAAACCAGCCAACAGCCATCAGGGGTAGCCAGAAAAACAAACGTGAGAATCACAGTGTTTTCGTGCCTGAATGCAGGATTTACATTTGCCAAAGAGAGATGGCAAGAGGATGTGACCAAGAGCTGCAAACGCTGCCTCTGACATGAATTTCCACGTCATTTCCAGCTCAGTGTTCTGGGAGCTGAAGACTCCAGCTCAGCCCAACAACTCAAAGCAAAGGCTGCACAGGAGATTCACTTGTGACACTTGAAAGTGAGAACAAACTGATTAAAAAATTCTTACCAGAACTAAGAGTGAAGCCTTGATTACACGTCTCTGCAGACTGGCAATTATCCCTTTTGCTAATCAAAGCTTACCCCAATTCCCAGAGCTGACAAAGCAAACCCCTGGATTTGGCACCACATTTAATATCTCAAATAAAGAGAAACTCCCCCAGCTTCAACGCTTTCTGATTTATAAAATAAAACACCACCAAATCTGCCCAACCCATATCCCTCAATGTCCAAACTGGACTCAGAGTACATTAAAAATAAAAGTTTGAAGAAAAAAAAGAAAAAAGGTAAGCCCAATCTCTCCCTGTTTCCTGGCAGCCCAAAGCCCACAAGGACCAGCACAGGAATATTCCAGCAGTTCAGAATGTGATGGAAGTTATCACTAACAAAAAAAAAAAAAAAAAAAAGCAAAAAAGCTAAAGATTAGGGGTTACCAACATAATAGCAGCTGGGTGTAACTGGGGGAAAAAGCCTTTGCAAAGCAGGGTGCATTACAAAGATATTCTCTGTTGAAGCATGGGAGTATTCACAGGGTAGATAAGGCAGAAAACAGCTACAAAACTGTCCTACAATTCAAATTCAGGGACATGAGCTCTTACAGTACCCAGAGCAGCCACAGTGCAGCCAACTGGAAATATATGAAATAGTCACTAATTAGGGACAGGTATAAAGAGTTTGTAAAAGCCATATGCCAACAGATAAGAAATGCTCCACAAAATGACAACATTGCAAAAAAAAAGGCAGAAAACTGTGAAATTCAGGCTTCAGCAGGTTTTCAGTTGTAACATCCTCCCTCAGCAGCCCCTTGAGAGCCAAATGTATGCAAACACATCCAAGTGTTTTTGCTAAGTTCTGAAACTAAATTCAGGTACTTCAGTCTTCTAAAAAGTCAAAAAAGGCAACCCAGACCCATGGATTTTTCAGTCAAAACGGACTGAGCTATAACCTGATATAACATCCTTCCAATCCTTTGCATATCACCCATGATATACATGGAATAATTCATGTTAAAAGGTACCTGGGAGATCTCCAGCCCAGCCTCCTGCTGAGGACAGGATCAGGATGAGGCCAGAGCAGGCTGCTCAAACCATGGGGGATGGCCCAAAACGCCTCTGGGCCCCTGGCTCCACCAAATAAAGATCCCTCCAGGGCAGCCTCTTGGCTCCAGTGGGTCACAGCCTCTGTGAAACCAATAAAACCCCTCAAAGACCCCTCGCTGCTGCTGCCAGTCACATACTGAGGGGGGTCAACAGCACCCATGAGATGGAACCAGCAGAATCTGGGGGTTCCTCATGAGCCAAACCCTGCCCAGTGACACCCCACAATCCCTACACACCCACAAGTCCCACAGCTCCCCTCTACAGACCCGTCTCTTCCTTTCTGCATCCTGTCCTTGTCACAGGGTGGGTTTTTTCCCCCTAAACTGGAGAATGGAGACACCTGGAACTGGGTTTTCAGTGCTGAACTCTGTTTTGACTGGAAGTTATGTGGTGGCAGTTTTGGGGTGCCAAACCATAGAAAGGTTTGGGTAGAAAGGGACCTTCAACACCACCCAGTCCCACTTGTTGCCATGGGCAGAGACACCTTCCACCAGCCCAGGTTGCTCCAAACCCCATCCAGCCTGGCCTTGGACGTTTCCAGGGATGGGGCAGCCAGAGCTGCTCTGGAGATCCTGTGCCAGGGCCTCCCCACCCTCCCAGGGAACCATTCCTGCCCAATGTCCCATCCACCCCTGCCCTCTGGCAGTGGGAAGCTGTTTTCCCTTGTGCTGTCCCTCCAAGTCCTTGTGCAAAGTCCCTGTCCAGCTTTCCTGCAGCCCCTGCAGGTACTGAAAGCCTGCACTAAGGTCTCCCAGAGCCCTCTCTTCTCCCAGCTGAACAATCCCAGGTCTCTCAGCCTTTCATCACTGGAGGGGTGCTCCAGCCCTCTAATCATCTCTGTGGCCTCCTCTGGGCCCGTTCCAACTGGCTGATCTATGCAGGAGAGAGAAAGGATGAAAGCCCCACGCAATTATTAGCGAGCCTCTTGATCCAGAGCACTGCATTTGGCATCAGTTTATGGAAGAGGAATACCCAGTGCTGACAGCAGGATCACAGGGTGACAGCCAAAGCTGTGCCCAAAATGAGCCCTTCCAGGTCAGCCTGCAGCAGGCAAGCACTGTGTCCAGTTCTGGGCCCCCAGTTTGGGAAGGATGTTGAGATGCTTGAGAGTGTCCAGAGGAGGGCAATGAGGCTGGTGAGGGGCTGGGAGCACAAACCCCGTGAGGAACGTTTGAAGGAGCTGGGGGTGCTCAGCCTGGAGAAGAAGAAGAACACAAACCCTGTGAGGAACACTTGAAGGAGCTGGGGTGCTCAGCCTGGAGGAGAACACAAACCCTGTGAGGAACGTTTGAAGGAGCTGGGGCTGTTCAGCCTGGAGAAGAGGAGAACACAAACCCTATGAGGAACATTTGAAGGAGCTGGGGGTGCTCAGCCTGGAGAAGAAGAAGAACACAAGCCATGTTTGAAGGAGCTGGGGCTGTTCAGCCTGGAGAAGAGGAGGAACACAAACCCTGTGAGGAACGCTTGAAGGAGCTGGGGGTGCTCAGCCTGGAGAAGAAGAAGAACACAAGCCATGTTTGAAGGAGCTGGGGCTGTTTAGCCTGGAAAAAAGGAGGAACACAAACCCTGTGAGGAACGCTTGAAGGAGCTGGGGCTGTTCAGCCTGGAGAAGAGGACCCTGTGAGGAATGTTTGAAGGAGCTGGGGGTGTTCAGCCTGGAGGAGAACACAAACCCTGTGAGGAACATTTGAAGGAGCTGGGGCTGTTTAGCCTGGAGAAGAGGAGGAACACAAGCCCTATGAGGAACATTTGAAGGAGCTGGGGCTGTTCAGCCTGGAGAAGGGGAGGCTCAGAGATGACTTTTTGCTCTCTACACCTTCCTGAGGGAAGGCTGTAGCCAGGTGGGGTTGGTCTCTTCCACCCAGCAGCACTGACAGAACCAGAGGACACAGTGTCCAGCTATGTCAGGGAAGGTATAGGTTGAATATTAGGAAGAAATTTTTCACTGAAAGAATAATAAAGCACTGGAATGCTCTTCCCAGGGAGGTGGTAGAATCACCATCTCTGGGTGTGTTTAAAAAAGACTGGACATGGCACTGGGTGCTATAGTCTGCTTGAGGTGTTAGGGCATAGGTTGGACCCAATGATCTTAGAGGTCTCTTCCAACCTCATTATTCTGTGATTCTGTGAGGCAGAGCCAGCCCAGCCACGCTCACCCTCAGAGGGGAGGCCAGTCCTGCCCCAGGAACATTCCCACACCCCACACAGGGCTGGACTGGGGCTACCCACAGAAACAGGAACAGGCTCAGCCGGTTTGGGAAACCAGACACACTGGTAGCAGCACACACAGCCTCCCCTGGCAGACTCACCTCTGGCTCCTGCTGAGCAGGGGAACACCTGGGCAGCCCCAGGCACCCGCGGCTGACCCTGCACATGATTCTCCAGGCTGCCCAACACCCATGGCAGAGCTTTCCAGCCAGCCAGGGGCACAGGCACCCAAGTCCCTGCCCCTGGGGAGTCACGAGGCGTGCCTGTACCTCGGGCAGGGCACAGCTCCAGGTCCACAGGGAAGCAGAGTGCTCCCAGGAGGAAGGAGATGCCACCTGAGCCAGGAACACCCTCTGCCCTCATAACCCTGCGTGGCACAATGGGCCAGCAGCAGCAGCAGGATGGGTGGCACTGGAAGAGGCACTGGCCAACATCAGGATAAGGAGACGAGCCACTCCTGAGCAGGGACAACAGGACCCCTGTGCTGTCATTATAGTGCAAGAGTTCTATTGTCATTACATTGCAAAGGCTCCATATTGCCAGAGTTTCATACCTCCTTGATGTTTCTTGTAGGCAGCTCCTCTAGCACCAACTCCTCCTTGTCCTTGCAGCAGCCAACTAACTCCAGCTCCCACCAATCCACACTTTTATACCACTCTACTTATTTGCTACAGGTGTGGCCTGTTAACATCAGGCCTGCTCCTAATCTTTAGTAATTTGGGGATAAGATTACATTCTACACCACGTTCATTTACCCATACTGTATCCCCCTACACCCCTTGCTCACTCCCTGCATGGGGAAACAACTGTCCTGCTCCAAACCTGCAGCAGGCACCTCCTGCCCTGCCCCAGAGACTGAACCTGTCCTCGCAGCCTAGAGCAGCACCAGGCAGGCGTCCCAGGCCCTGCAGACTCCAGAACAGAGCTGCAGGGCATGTCCAGACAGCAGGGGATGTTCTGGAGAGCCAACAGCCCCAGAACAGCAAAAGGTTCTGGAGGAGGGACAGGCTGTCAGGGACAGCAGCTCATTCCAAAAGGCAACCTGCAGCACAGATCAATGCAGAGCCACGCAGGGGGAGAGGCTGGGAGGGACCTGTTGTCCCAGGCAGTCCAAGCTCTGCTCAGAGAGAGGTCAGCTGCAGCACCTGGGGCAGGGGGTGCACACACAGCAATGTCTTGTGACATGCACACACATCAGAGGCACATGTGACATGCACACACATGTACACACACATCAGAGTCACATGTGACACGCACACACAGCAGTCACACACATGTACTCACACAGCAGAGGCACATGTGACATGCACACACAGCAGTCACACATGTACTCACACATCAGAGTCACATGTGACATGCACACACAGCAGTCACACACATGTACACACACAGCAGTCACACATGTACTCATACATCAGAGTCACATGAGATGCACACACAGCAGTCACACACATGTACTCACACAGCAGAGTCACATGTGACACGCACACACAGCAGTCACATACATGTACTCACACATCAGAGGCACATGAGACATGCACACACAGCAGTCACACACATGTACACACACAGCAGTCACACGCATGTACTCACACAGCAGAGTCACATGACACGCACACACAGCAGTCACACACGTGTACTCGCACATCAGTCACATGAGACATGCACACAGAGCAGTCACACACATGTACTCACACATCAGAGGCACATGTGACACGCACACACAGCAGTCACATACATGTACTCACACATCAGAGGCACATGAGACATGCACACACAGCAGTCACACACATGTACTTACACAGCAGTCACACGCATGTACTCACACAGCAGAGGCACATGAGACATGCACACACACAGCAGTCACACACATGTACACACACAGCAGAGGCACATGTGACATGCACACACACATGTACTCACACATCAGAGGTACATGAGACACGCACACACAGCAGTCACACACATGTACACACACAGCAGAGGCACACGTGACACGCACACATACAGCAGAATCTCAAAGGCCTTCTAAGCCCATTCTCTGTCCTTAAGGAACTGTCTGCAGCAGGTTCCATGCCCTCTCTGCCATGACCAAGCCTTCAAGTTGTGTTTCTCCAGCTGATGTGACGTGTCTGTGAAGCTCCCAGCAAGAGTGCTGAGGCTGCAGCAGAGCCCCAGGACATGAACAAAGGGCTGCTGGAGCTGTTAGGTGATCTAAGAGAACCACAGTGTCCAGTGATGCCAGGAATTCAGACACCACCCCCACATCTCCCTCCTGCTGCAGCTGATGCTTGGCAGAGCCTTGGTCCGCCCCCCACTCATTCATTCAGGCAGACCAAGAGGTGGAAAATGAGAAAAGGAGAAAGGACAATGGATAAAAGGCTCAGGACAAACCCTCTGAGCCACCACTCAGTTATGCTGTTTCCCACAAACAGCCAAGTCCCAAGGGCAGGCCTGGAAAGCCAGCCATGAGGACTGGGGACAGAAAGGCAGCCTGGCTCTGGGGTGACAGTGCTGGGCCACCACAGCCACCCCCACGCTGGCCCAGGGCGCTGCTGCAGCTGCTCAGGCAGGAGGGGGAACGGGCTGCAGGCCTGGAACACCCTGAGGGAGCTTGGCAGGGTCAGGGACAGAGGCACTGAGCTCCCCTGGCAGCCTGCTGGTGCCTGCAGCAAGCACCGAGCCCCGTGCCCATCCCTGTGCCCACAATGGCAACTCCAGCCCTGGGTGCTCCTGTCCCACCTGCAGGAGATGCAGCTGCACTGCCAAGGAAACACAGAACGTGTCTGGCTGCTGAGCCTGGCACCTGGAAAACACCAAACGTGTCTGCATGCGAGCTGATCCCCCCCTCCCAGGTCAGCACCGCCACTCTTGTCCAAACCTTTGTTTTCCTGAGGCTACAAAAAAGGGTTTCTGGCCTAACCAGGGCTAAGCTCCAGCTCTCCCTTCACCTGGTGCCTAATCTGATCATGCCATGGGAGCCAGGACATGGGGGAGTTTTTGTTCCCCAGCATCACCTCATGTCCTCACCTGTACCAGAGCCATCCCCATCGGTGAAGACACAGAGGAGGACAGACAGACAGACAGCTGGGCTACTCCACCAGTTTCTGTGGAGAAGGAGCCATGCTGTCCTCAGCACAGACAGCTCTTGGAGCTGCCTTGGCCCCAGGACCCTTCTGCCAACAGCAGAGAGGAAAGGGGAGGCTGCTCAGTGTCCCCACCGGCTCTGGGGACATCCCTCCCCCAGCCAAGCAGCTTTAGGCAGGTTCCAGTGCAGAACCTCCGCAGGTAACAAACAGCAGCACTGCTAGAGCAGGGCAGGACACGTGTCAGGGGAAGAGGAGGCAAGCACCAGCTTAACCACAGAGCCACAGCAATGTCACACTCAGGCCAAGGGCTCCGGAACCAGGTGTGACAATTTGCACAGCTGGAATCAGGAACAGACTCTACACCACAAGCACAATCTTGCCTCTGGAATGGGACAGAGAATCTGCTCCTGCAGCCAAACCACCATGGTGCTCCCAGCTCTGCTGCCCAAACAGCAGGGCTCAGACACCTCCTCTCTTGTAGGTGTCCTCTCCTCACATGGGGCACCATTTATCAGAGCTGGTGTTTGGCACCAATTAACAGCAGACTCAAACTGACTGGCACCATCAGTTTATTATCCTACAGTGAAAAAAGCTCTCATACCTTCTCTGTAAACTTCCTGGGCAGCTCCACACAACATTGCCTCCTTCTCGCCTTCCCTCTTCTTTCTGCAGGACCAGCCACCTCCTTCCTGTCCCTTGCACAGCCACCCGACCCTGTCTGTCCCTCACAGCACATCCTGGCCCTTCCTGCTCACAGCACAGCCAGCAAGCTCTGACTCTGAAGCACTCTCAGACAGCTAACCCCCTCTTTTCTAACACCCGTCCTTATTGGACACAGCTGTGACCTATTAAGGGCAAGGCTGTTCCCAGTCTTTGGTAATTAGTACAGCTGCAATTCATCAGGGGTGAGATTGCCTTCAGCACCGTCTCTATTCTTTTACAACCTGTTCTCCCACACTCCTCTTCCCCAAAAACAACCTGTGACAAGTCAGGCTGCCCCAGACACCAGCCCCGGGCCAGCAGTGCTGGTAACATGTGATTTTCTTCAGGGACCGAGCACCCCAGCAGTGCCTGTTGTGTGACCGCTCCTCCAACAGGAGCTACGGGGCTCCAAGGCAGAGGTTTTGCCAACCCTTCAGCCCTGGAAGTGCCCATGCTCAGGTGCTCCTCAGTCTCCTCACCCCTCGTTTCTCCTAAGAGAATTTCAAGTTCACCTGTCCAGCCCTGCTGGAGCAATCCCTGCCTCCAGCAGGACAGCACATGTTTAATTAAAGGCAGCATCAGACTGTGCAGCAGGAAAATAATTACAATGCTCCTTGTGATTCACCAGCAGGAAGGCCCGCTTCCCATGCCACCACGGGCTGGGCTCCTGGATGAGCTCTGAGTTTGTCTCCAGGCTGGATGAATGCATGGGACCCTGCACTGCAGGCAGGAGGTGTCTGTCCATCCATCTGTCAGCATTGCAACACAGCAGCTCCTCAAATGCTGGCAGCAAAACCAGCTCATGCATCTGAGCCTTGTGTTTCCTTTCCATTTTCCTGGTTAAACATGGGCTCAGCATGTTCCTCCTGTCCCTGGAGGAAGCAGACCTGCTGCATGCTCCACAGCTGGGCACTGGGACACCCAATTTGCCTCAGACACCTACAGGTGAAGTGTGAAGAGACCTGGGGCCCTCCTTCCACAGGTGTGCTGAGAGATCTCACACCCGTGCCAGTGCCTTGTCTCTGGGGGAATCCAGCCTGGGACAGAGTCAGGAGGAGCTGGAAGCAGTGGCTGCAAAGCAAAACAGCCAGGAGCTGATCAGCTCTAGGGTGAAACCCAGCACTTCCCAGTGCTCCGAGGCAGCATGGCACAGGTGAGGCCACAGGACCTGCCACACCTGTGTGCCATGGCTGGGCAGCCCAGGCCCGGCTCCAGAGGCTGCACAGCTCCCTCAGCAGAGCAGGACTCACCTCCAGCACAGCCCAGTGCCTCCAGGTAACAGCAGTGCAGCAAACCCAAGAGACACCTCTCCCTACAGACAGAAACCAGGAAGGCAATGGTGCTTCCCAGAATAGCTCAATCCAAGAAGAATCACTGAAATTTGATGAGGATAACTGAGTTAACCCGAGCTGAGGTCAAACAAGCTATCACACTGCTGAGAGGTGGGAACATCAGTGTGGAGCTCCAGCAGAGCAGCCCCAGGGGCACCCTGGTGCCACAGGGAGGGCACCACAGCCACCCTGCAGGTGTCCTTTACCTGGGGACTTGGTCTGAGCCACCTCAGGCACTGGACACAGACCAGCTGCCCCCCAACACCACACCTTCCCAGCTGTCCCACCCCACCAGGGCTTCCTTCTCCCCTCCTCACAGCATTTACAGCCACATCCTGAACCACCTCCAGGCCAGTGAAACACTCTGGCTGCAGGCACACGGTCACCAGCACCTGAGAGGTGGCAATTTACCACCAGTGCTACCTTCTCCCCTCCTCACAGCATTTACAGCCACATCCTGAACTACTTCCAGGCTAGTGAACTGTGGCCTGGAAACAAAACGATCCTCAAAATGGGATCTTGTGAAATAGAAAAGAGACTCTGGAAAGGAGATATGATCAAATGAAATGCAATTGAAAAGAAAAAAAAAACCAACAAAAAAACCCCAGAAAATCCAGAGATTTAGTGACTACAAGAAAGTGGTCTGGGAGGAAATCAGGTGCAGTGCAAAGGACCAAAAGAGGCCAAAACTAACTTCACAGATGTTGCAAAAGCAGGGGAAAAAAATCAAGGAGGAAGACACAACTTGGAGGGAAAGATATGAGGGACATGACTAGTGACTGTGGCTGCAGGCACACGGTCACCAGCACCTGAAAGGTGGCAATTCAGTCCCAAAGAGACACTGCTGGCATGCCAGCCAGGCTCAGCTCTGCAGCCAGAGCCATGGCAGAGGGCATGGAGAAGAGGACAGAGAGGACGCTCCTTGTGTGCCTGCAGCAGGAGAGGCACAGAGGGGCTGGTAAGGCAGGGCAGGGGCACTGGGGCAGCCACAGGAGCGGCCCCACACGCTCCTGCCCACGCTGGAGGCAGGGAGCAGCAGGGCAGCCCCAGCAGGCGGCTCCCTGCCAGCCCCACACGGCCCTCCCCTGCAGCCCGGCGGATTTCCGACTATTTAACCCCAATCGGGCCCTGAGGAATGCACTGCCAAAATCTAAAAGCACTCAGGGGCTGGGAATACATTCCAGCGAAGACAAAGCGACTGTCTGGGAGCCAAGGCTTGGCAGCTGCAGCAGGGCTGAGGAATGCTGTCCCCTTCAGAGGGGCCGGGGCAGCAGCTGCTGGGCACACAGCACACGGCCAGGAGCAGGGAGCAGCCCCTGCTCCAGGTGAAACAACAAACCAACCCCAGAAGGGCAGTGCTGAGCCAGGATTCAACCCAGACACCACAACCAGCATCCCCCTGCTGCCGAGGCTGGGGAGTGATCGGTGCTCCCACGCTGATCCTCCACACGAGGCGACAGCAGCAGCAGCAGCAGCAGCAGCCGCCTCTGGCTGGGTGAAGAGGCGCCCTCAGCACAAACCCAGCACTCACAGCCCCCACCTGGGTCTGTGCAGTGGGATGGGGCAAGAAAGGAAGGACCAGAACTGCCTGTGGCAGGCACAGGGCATTCAGGGGCACTTTCCACTGAAATATATGGAATAATATACTGTAAAGATATGAATATATTTCATATATTCCAGTATATAAATATGTATGTATATATATATATATATATATATTCATATATATACAGTATATTATTCATATATATATAGTATATTATTCCATATATTTCAATGGAATATGTGCAGGCCATATTCCATACAACCCCAGCACTCACAGCCTCCACCTTGGTCTGTGAATGAATATATTTAATATATTCCACTATATAAATATACTGGAATATACAAAATAATCATGGCACTGAGGGCTGTGGTTTAGTTGACAAAACAGTGTTCAAAGGTAGGACTCGATCTTGAAGGTCTTTTCCAGCCTCAATGATTCTGTGACTAATTTTTTCCATAACAGAACCACTACACATTGTACCTACTTTAAGGACCTCAGTCACTTTAAAAAATTTGCTTTTGCTTTTGGAAAAAAAAAAAAATCCAAATCACATTTTAATCTGGTGGTATTCCTGTATCAAGCATTAAAATAGTGTAGCCTCAAGTACCTTCTGTCAGAGTAGTAGGCCAATCTCCTATAATTCTCCTAGAGAATTATAAAAAAGTATTTCTACATGTTCAGTGATGTTATATGCAGTGCTGTCTCCTCCAGCTGCTGCAGAGCAGGTGCCTCCTGCCTGGTTAAATTACATACATGGAAGAAATTCTTAACTGTGCATGTAGAGAAGCACTGGAGTGAAATCATTACTCTGGAGAGAGCTGTGGAGATCATTTCAGGGAGAGCATCCTGGGTGCAGGTGAAGCAGCCAAACCCAGCACACCCCAGCTTCCACCCAAGCACCTCTGCCCCTTTCTGATTTGAACATTTAAGTTTTCCCAGCCAGGCCCCTCCCTGGCACACCTGCATCTCAGGAATCACCTCCTCCTTGGTTTTTCATTCAGGATGTGATGTTTCTAAAATTTTGATGAATACCTCTGATCACCAAGCTGTTGAGTCAGTGAGATATGTGGTACTTTCTGACAATTTTTTCATGGTAAATGACAGCAGGCATTAGTTTTGTTTCTCATTGAAAAGCAGCATAATTCAGAGTCTTAATTTTTCAGGAAACAGATGCCTTGTCCCCACTGAGTCCTGGTGTTAAGGAGGAGTGCTTCTCTCATGAGCTCCATTATCATCCAAATGCCTCTTTTTGGGTCTCACTAATTTCTGATATACCCTAATGGTTTCATGTTTTGAAGAACTCCAGTGGATATGCACAAAATTAATAAACTTCCTTCGTGTTACCGAAATTCATATGATTTTGACATGTTCTAGAAGCTGTTGGGGTATTTCCTTTGTATTCCACTTCAATGTACAGAAACTTTCACAGGAAACATTGCAAGGGATGCCCATTGTCTTCAGCTTCAGCTAGAGAGCTGAGAACACATAGGAAGAACCACAAGCTGGTATTTTGCATTCCAATTTCTCCATCTCTATCAATAAGAAACTAATTATCCATAAACCATATTTCACAGTCCCTCTAGTTCCTGATGGAACACTGGGAACCAGCCCCACAATTCAGCCAAGGGACACCATGTACTTCTACACCACCCTCTCAGCAAAGAAGGGTCAACTTGCAACTACAAAAAAAGTAATTGACTGATCTGTAATGCCACAGCTATTAGCAGAGGGGAAAAATGCCAAAAGTTGTATTATACAATAACCTGTTGCAATTGTTTTCAATCAGATTGTGTTTTCCAGAGGCAGAAATCATAAGTGGGTTTATCCAACAGATACATTTCCAGCACAGTGAGGCACCTTAAAACCACCAAAAAAACCCAACAAACCAGGTCTAACCCTGAAACTAGGAATGTTTCAGGGACATGGCAATGAGACCAAGCCCAGTAACTGGTGCAAAGTGGGGGACTCAAAGGCAGCCTGTACCCTTGGGGTGCAGGAAAGCACATCTGGGGGACTGGAGAAGTCTTGAGGAAGAGTTAAGTGTACCCAAACACCTCCCCTGAGCAGGAAGAGGACAAGGAAGAAGGTGCTGGAGCAGCTCCAGGGGAACAGCTCAGACATACACCAGTAAATGCCCCGAACCAGGAATGGAGCGAGGAGCCAGAGCCCACAGAGGTGCTGTGCTGCCACATCCCCCTGCTCAGCACACAGCTGAGCATCCATCCTTCCATCCACCACGCCCCACCCCTGCCTCAGCCAAGCTCCTGCCAGGGAGATGCCAAAACAGGCCCCAGAATGCAGCAAACACACAGAGCAGGTCAGAGGAGAGCTGAAGGGGTTAACCCAGCCCTGCCCCTACCTCCAGCCATCAATGAATAATTCTCCCTGGCAGATCCTCAGCAGCACCAAAGGGAACCTGAGACACCTGGGAGGAGCAGGCAGGGCCTCTGCAATGCCACATCAGAGACAGCCCTGGGAACAGCAGCTGGGGCTGGGGACCTGACACTGGCAACCAGCCCCAAGAGGGGCACAGCAAACCCAGCTGGCAGCAGCACACACGGGGCAGGTGTGAAATCACCCAGCAGCGACCTACAGAGAGCTTTAGAAGAACCCAGGAAGGATGAGCAGGTGCTTCCACCTCTGGCCTCCCTGCAGGTACCAAACCAGTGCCAAGCAAGGGCTGGTGAGAGGCAGAGCCATTCCAACCATGGCCACCTGAATTTTCATCATTTCTTACTCCTCTAAACCCCTCTACTGCCCAGCTGCCTCTGCACCTCCCGTTTCACACACCTGAACCCCCTCCAAGGCCAGAGCTGGTGGGGAGACACAGGCTGGCAGCACCCCCACACCTGTGCCACAGAGCTGAACACACCTCAGAGAACTGAATGCTAACAGTCACTTCCCTTTCCCAGACCTCAAGCATAAAATCCACCTGTGTGCCTCCTTCCTGTTCCCTGTTCGTATATCCAAGAGTTTTATCAGCTCTTTTCTCCATGACTGAGCCTGTGTTTGGCTGCTGCCACCCCAGCACAGATCCTACACCTCTGCTGTCACCAGGGGAGGGTGCAGGGGAGATGGCCTGCATTTATTCTACTTTCTGGGCAGCAGCAATGCAGGACATATGGCTTTTGGAGAGACAAACACACATCCAGCTGTCCCAGTAACCCACAGGGCTGCTGGAATCCTGCAAAGCACCCTGCAAAGAGCTGTGCTGGCTCCACACACGAGTCCCACAACCAGCAAGTGAAACCAGTTTGTTGGCTGGTTTTGTTAAGCAAATGCAGCTGCAGCTCTGACACAGCCTGGGATAGAAAGAGCCACATCCAGAGCGAGAGGAGGTGCCCACCCCACATCAAGCCTTGGCAGGCTCCAAGGCTGGCTCCACAGAGCACTCCTGGCTCCCTGACTTTCTCAGGGAAGGGCTATTAATACAGAGAGATTAGAAGGAGAAGCTTTACTCTTCCATGGAAGTAAATAAACCCCAAGATCCTCCTTACAGCCTTCACATGCCAGGAAATTAAAAGCTGCTCTTAATTAGTGTTGCGAGGCCCCTTTTTGCTTTGGGAGAGAGGGACAAGCATGGCCTTGAGCTTCTCCCGGGTGCAGTGGGATCCTGGCTGCTGGTGGGATCCCAGCTCCTGGCTGCCAGTGGGATCCTGATTCCTGGGGGGATACTGGCTCCTGGGTGCAGTGGGATTCTGGTTCCCAGTGGGATCCTGACTCCTGGTGGGATCTTGGCAGTGCAGTGGGTGCAGCCCACCCCAGGTGCAGTGGGATCCCAGCCCCCCGCAGATCCTGGTTCACAGGCGCAGTGGGATCCTGATTCCTGGTGGGATCTTGGCTCCCAGGTGTGGTGGGATTCCGGCTCCCAGTGGGATCCCAGCTCCTAATGGGATCCTGGCTCCCGGGTGTGGTGGGATCCCAAATCCCAGTGGGATCCTGGCCCTGGGCAGGATCCTGGCTCCCAGGTCCAGTGGGATCCCAGCTCCTGGTGGGATCCTGGCTCTAAACACAGCATGGGGATGCTCTCACCCCAGGCCACGGCAGCCAAACAGGAGCAGTTGCTGAAACCTGTCTGGTTTCAAAGGGCCTTGCCATGATGGAGGAGCTGCTGGAACCTGGCTGGTTTCAAAGGGCCTTGCCATGATGGAGGAATTGCTGAAACCCAGCTGGTTTCAAAGGGCCTTGCCATGATGGAGGAGCTGCTGGAACCTGGCTGGTTTCAAAGGGCCTTGATATGATGCAAACAGCAACAAGCCCAAACAGGGCAGGACCTGCCCTGGACAGAAATGGGCTCCTCTCCCCAGTGTCTCCCACAGCTTCCAGTGCAAGTGGGTATCAGCTCACTGGCAGTCAGAAGAGTGTTTTCTGCACTGGGCTCAGTGCAGCATGGGAGCTGCAGTGAGGAACTGCAGCCCCTGTATGAGAAAAGCCTGGGGCTTCCCTCTTCAGCACCAGCACTGCTAAAAGGCCTGGGGCCACAGCCAGCCCTGGGGTTCCCCCTCTGCACAGCCCACAGCCTCAGACACTTCCAGCCCAGCACTGCCCCGGGAGGTGTCCAGCAGCCTGTCCCTGGGCACAGGGTCAGGCACATGCTGACACACCAGAGCTCCGAGGTCTCCTCCCTCTGCTCAGACTTGTTCAGGATTTCAGTTCCTACTCAGCTCCACCCTCTCGTCCTCCTACACCAGGTCCAACCAGCTCTGCTCCACCCAGGCTTCCTCCAGCCTCCCTCCCCACACTCCAAACTGGAGCACTCCTCCAAAAGCACACCAAGAGTCTCTGGATCCTTCTGGGTTGTGACCGGCTCTGTTTGCCACCTCCGAGTGCTCCAAATTCCATGGAATGTGTTCATTCCTTCCTGCTGAGTGAGACCTGTACTTCTCAAGTGCTCAGGAGTGGCCTGGATGACGGTGTTGTTATGCAGCTCCAACACAGTGATTTAGCCAGCTGTACCTCCAGAACTCTCACCACCAAACTGCTCTGCACCCTGCTCCTGCAGAGATCCTGCAGCCACCACTCTCTGCAAGATGGGCACAGCAGAAATCAGCACAGAGCCAGTGTTTTCCACCTCTGGAATTCAGACACCCTCGTGGAAAGCACAAGCAGCTTATCAAGGGGAATTTATCATTTTCCATTAAATCGTGTGGTATCGCCCTGTCAGCAAATCCCTGCAATGGGGCAGCAGATGCTCCCACACAGATTTAATCCATCCCTCCAAACTGCCCAAGCACAGCCACCCTGAGGGGAAATTTAGGCTCAAAACAGGCAAAGTTTCCACAAGGGACAGGTGAAAAAGAAGCAAGAGCAGCCAGAAGAGGACCTGACACTGCAGGATGGAGAGAGGGAGAGGCGAGGAAGGCACAGCAGTGTCACTCAGAAATCCAGGAGAAGGGCAGAGCATCCCATGGGATCTGGAGCACAGCACCAGCATAAAGGGCACTGGAAATCCTGCAGAGGAAAACGGTGCCACAGAAAGAGCAGGAGATGCCATGTTTCTGAAGCAGGTGAAATAAGGACACAGAAAAGCCAGTCTGAAACACCCAGCTGGTGCTGGGTAAGAAACCCTCAGAAGAGGAACCATTAAACTCAGATAAACCATATAAACTCAGGGATTTTCAAGAGACCTTCCCAAAAGCCACCCCTCCAATCCTTTCACCTCCAAAATCACCTCCACAGGGAATTCTTTCCCTAAAAGCCCTGCCTGAGCCCCTCAAACACAACCTTGCTGCCCAGGGCTGTGCCTGCTCTCTTATTCCCACTTTTCTGACAGATCTTCCCATCCCTGTGTCCTTCAGACCCTCTCCCAGGGAATGGGCACGTGCAGCCCCTCCTGTGAAACAAGCACACTGCCCTTTCTCCACCTCATGACAAGCACAAACCCTCCTCCTCCTCCTCCTCCCAGTGTCTCCTTCCCAAAAAGGCCTTGTTTCCATCAAGGGCTCCTCACCTGGAAATCATCCCCCTGCCCCAGCCAGAGAGCCTTCCCAGCACCATCCTTCAGGGACAGCGTGTGCCTAACCCAGCGCTCCCACCTTCCCTCCTCCTGGTGGAAGGGCAGCTTATTTTCAATTTTCATCACTGTATTCACCTCATACCACACAGATTCCTACTCCTGCCTTAGGTGTCTGTCCCTGCCAACAGGAATATCCTCAAAAAACGCCCTTCCTGCAGTGACCTGTGTGCCTGGGACCAAAGGCACCTTGGCACAGCTCAGGGAACCTTCAGGACACACACTGGGTCACACCTAAGGTGGGTCAAACCTGCTTCCTTGTTCCTGCAGATCTCCTCCTCCTCCTCCTCACGTGCCTCTGGAGCAGCCACAGGGAACCTGGAGGGGCTGGGAAGGGAGGGACAGAGGGGACTCTGCTCTCTCTGCCCAGCATGTCTCCATCCTCTGGCATGCCCACACTCCCTGGCTGCTCTCAGGAGCAGCAGCATTTGGGGCTGCTCTCCCTTCAGGTGCACCTGATGCTCACCTGTGAGGGCACTGAGCTCTGGCTGGGGATGGGAGGACACCCAGCATGGCCACAGAAAGCCCTGGGCAGCTCCAGACAGGGGCTGGGAAGGAAGAGTGTGAGTACAGCCAAGCCAAACTCCCTCCAGGCCTCTCTCAGGAGGGAGTGCAAACACACAGTGGTGTCTCTGCAGACCCTCAGTTTTGGTTGTTTTCTCCTTCCTGAACTGCTCCAGCTCTCTCCTGAGCTCGTGCTAACCCACAGCACTGTTATGCCATATGCCAAGTGGTTCTGCAGCTCAGTTAAACTACATTTTGCATGAAGAATGATGTCATTAGCTCTGAACTGAGCCCTCTTTGCTTGCACTCAGTGCTCTCCTGCAAGCAGCAGCAGCGGCTCCCTGTCCCCTCCTCTGGGCCATCATTCACCCTCCAGGCCCCTGCCATGGAATGGGGAATGGTTTGGGGAATGGCTCCACCTTTCACCACCTTTCCCAGACAGATGCAGACACCCTGAAAGCCTTCACCTCCATTATGCAAAGCTGTTGTACACTGGGTCTGGTCACACCCCTTGCTCTCCCCATCCTCTTTACTCCATCTCCTGAGACCAGGGGACCAGCATCTCACTGCTCTGTTCCATTTGTTCCTCTCATAACTCTTTGCCAGGAGGTTCCAGAACGGGAACTGACAGCCCAGAGAGGAGCCCGTGAGCCCAGCACAGCCCAGAGAGGAACCCGTGAGCCCAGGATAACCCAGAGAGGGGCCTGTGAGCCCAGCACAGCCCAGAGAGGAGCCCGTGAGCCCAGCACAGGCCAGAGAGGGGCCCGTGAGCCCAGGATAACCCAGAGAGGGGCCCGTGAGCCCAGCACAGGCCAGAGAGGGGCCCGTGAGCCCAGCACAGGCCAGAGAGGGGCCTGTGAGCCCAGCACAGGCCAGAGAGGAGCCCGTGAGCCCAGCACAGCCCAGAGAGGGGCCCGTGAGCCCAGCACAGCCCAGAGAGGAGCCCGTGAGCCCAGCACAGCCCAGAGAGGGGCCCGTGAGCCCAGCACAGCCCAGAGAGGGGCCCGTGAGCCCAGCATAGCCCAGAGAGGGGCCCGTGAGCCCAGGATAACCCAGAGAGGGGCCCGTGAGCCCAGGATAACCCAGAGAGGGGCCCGTGAGCCCAGGATAACCCAGAGAGGAGCCCGTGAGCCCAGCACAGGCCAGAGAGGAGCCCGTGAGCCCAGCACAGCCCAGAGAGGAGCCCGTGAGCCCAGGATAACCCAGAGAGGGGCCTGTGAGCCCAGGATAACCCAGAGAGGGGCCCGTGAGCCCAGCACAGGCCAGAGAGGGGCCCGTGAGCCCAGCACAGGCCAGAGAGGGGCCCGTGAGCCCAGGATAACCCAGAGAGGGGCCCGTGAGCCCAGCACAGGCCAGAGAGGGGCCCGTGAGCCCAGCACAGCCCAGAGAGGGGCCCGTGAGCCCAGCACAGCCCAGAGAGGGGCCCGTGAGCCCAGGATAACCCAGAGAGGGGCCCATGAGCCCAGCACAGGCCAGAGAGGAGCCCGTGAGCCCAGCACAGCCCAGAGAGGGGCCCGTGAGCCCAGCACAGCCCAGAGAGGGGCCCGTGAGCCCAGCACAGCCCAGAGAGGAGCCCGTGAGCCCAGGATAACCCAGAGAGGGGCCCGTGAGCCCAGGATAACCCAGAGAGGAGCCTGTGAGCCCAGCACAGGCCAGAGAGGAGCCCGTGAGCCCAGCACAGGCCAGAGAGGAGCCCGTGAGCCCAGCACAGCCCAGAGAGGGGCCCGTGAGCCCAGCACAGCCCAGAGAGGAGCCCGTGAGCCCAGCACAGCCCAGAGAGGAGCCCGTGAGCCCAGCACAGCCCAGAGAGGGGCCCGTGAGCCCAGCACAGGCCAGAGAGGAGCCCGTGAGCCCAGCACAGCCCAGAGAGGGGCCCGTGAGCCCAGCACAGCCCAGAGAGGAGCCCGTGAGCCCAGCACAGCCCAGAGAGGAGCCCGTGAGCCCAGCACAGGCCAGAGAGGAGCCCGTGAGCCCAGCACAGCCCAGAGAGGGGCCCGTGAGCCCAGCACAGCCCAGAGAGGAACCCGTGAACCCAGGATAACCCAGAGAGGGGCCCGTGAGCCCAGGATAACCCAGAGAGGGGCCCGAGAGCCCAGCACAGCCCAGAGAGGGGCCCGTGAGCCCAGGATAACCCAGAGAGGAGCCCGTGAGCCCAGCACAGGCCAGAGAGGGGCCCGTGAGCCCAGAATAACCCAGAGAGGGGCCCGTGAGCCCAGCACAGGCCAGAGAGGGGCCCGTGAGCCCAGCACAGGCCAGAGAGGAGCCCGTGAGCCCAGGATAACCCAGAGAGGGGCCTGTGAACCCAGGATAACCCAGAGAGGGGCCCGTGAGCCCAGCACAGGCCAGAGAGGAACCCGTGAACCCAGGATAACCCAGAGAAGGGCCCGTGAGCCCAGCACAGGCCAGAGACGGGCCCATGAGCCCAGCACAGCCCAGAGAGGGGCCCGTGAGCCCAGGATAACCCAGAGAGGGGCCCGTGAGCCCAGGATAACCCAGAGAGGAGCCCGTGAGCCCAGGATAACCCAGAGAGGGGCCCGTGAGCCCAGCACAGCCCAGAGAGGGGCCCGTGAGCCCAGCACAGCCCAGAGAGGGGCCTGTGAGCCCAGGATAGCCCAGAGAGGGGCCCGTGAGCCCAGGATAACCCAGAGAGGGGCCCGTGAGCCCAGGATAACCCAGAGAGGGGCCCGTGAGCCCAGCACAGCCCAGAGAGGGGCCCGTGAGCCCAGGATAACCCAGAGAGGGGCCCGTGAGCCCAGCACAGGCCAGAGAGGGGCCTGTGAGCCCAGGATAACCCAGAGAGGGGCCTGTGAGCCCAGCACAGGCCAGAGATGGGCCCGTGAGCCCAGCACAGGCCATGGAAGCAGCTCTGATGCTCCAGGCTGAACAGATGCCACAGCTCTGTGACACAGAAGCTCTTTGGGTGGCTCAGGAGGGCACTGAGGGCACGCACACAGCACCTGCCATCACAGGCAGCATTGCACCCACACAATTATAGACTAAGCAAAAACCCAGTGTAAAATCTGCATTTAGAATCCTAAAGATGCTCTTCCAAGCTCACAAACCCCAGTCTGTCCCAGTTCCAGGGGTCCAGTGCAGCACAAGGCCAGGCTGTGGCTGCTCAGCAGGGTACACAGAGCTGAGAGCACAGGGCCCAGAAGGTTCTGCTCCGTGGGTGTGTCACAATCACCTCCTCTGCAGACAGACTCACAGCCATGCCCAGCCCCAGCCTGCCCACAACACACACATTTTCCAGCAGCCTGGGAAATCTTTCTGCCTAGAGTACAGCAAGATGCTGAGCTACCTGAGAGAAGAGCTCAGAGGCTCTCACTGGTGTCTCCACACCTGAACAGCCTCACACTGAATGCCACAGGCAGCCCAGCTCACCAGGAAGAGACAAGCAGGAAAGAGAAACTGAACCCAAAAACACCAGAGCAGCAACTGCTGCTTCCACACAAGAGAACCTGCTCAGGTGTGGATGTTTGTATGTGTTAACAAAACTGAACCAAATCACTCTGGCCTGAATCAAAACTGAGTTTCTGCTTAGTAAGGGTTTATTTTATCTACACTTGATGGCAAAATCCGTAACATGTCAGTACTCAACAAAAACATTGAAAGCTAATGACCCACCTCTCAATTTTTTTAATAAACACACAACTCAGTCAGCATTCCCTGAAGAGCATCTCTCCAAACACAGGGCAGCCAAACACCTCCTCTCTCTGGCACAGGCAGAACTTCAATAACTTTTAAAAATCACACAGTTTCCAAAGGGGATACACAATGAAACTTCCTCTAGAGTATCCCACAGCCCAGTTACTGTCTCCAAGCCTTTTCCTTCCCCAGAGGCAGGCTCAAATTCCCACCTGCAGCATCCCAGGAAGAAAGGGAACACCATGGTTGGATGGTGCTCCAGGACCAACCACGAGAGCTCCCCCGTCCCAGCACCCTGCCCTGCAAAAGCAAACCCTGGGGAGGCAGGAGATGCTGGGCCAAGCTGGCAGCAGGGCAGATCTCCATCCTGAGCCCTGCAGGGCTCATGGTGGCATGGAGCAGCTTATCCTGGTGCTCCTGTGGGCAGAGCTCTGTGCTGGACAGAACAGAAGCTGCAAGTGCAGGCTGCAGCCCCAGATCATGGACTGGGCTGGGATGCAAGGGATCTCAAACACCACTCGGTCCTACTCCCCTTCCATGAGGGAAGTGTGTATGGACAGGTATCCCTGGCCACGGACAGGGCCACTTCCACTGTCTCAGGCTGCTCCAAGCCCGGTCCCACCTGGCCTTGGACCCTGCCAGGAACAGGGCAGGCACAGCTGCTCTGGGCAGCCTGTGCCAGGGCCTCACCATCCTTCAGGAAATAATTTTTTCCCAATAACGCCTTTAACCCTGCCCTCTGGCAGTGGGAAGCCATTCCCCCCATTCCCCCTTGTCCCAAGTGCCCCTCCATCTCTCCTGGAGCCCCTTTGGGTGCTGCAAGGGGCTCTGAGCTCTCCCCAGAGCTTCTCTTCTTGAGGCCAAACACCCCCAGCCTGTCAGCATGGCAGAGATGCTCCAGCATCATAGTTATGATCATAACTACAAAGCAGTTCTATCACTTTTCATTAACTTACCTGACACTTTTTGCAGCTTACTGCCTAGACCAGAGTTTTTTAATTCATGCTATGCTTGGCTTGGCAGTGGCTGTGACTGTCACAGGGCTGATGACCCGGGTAAAGGATCTCCCGGGCGGGCAGGGGACCCCTTTATCCCGCTGACCCAGGTAAAGGATCTCCCGGGAATGCAGGGGACCCCTTTATCCCGGTGACCCGGGTACAGCATCTCCCGGGTGGGCAGGGCACCCCTTTATCCCGGTGACCCGGGTACAGGATCTCCCGGGCGGGCAGGGGACCCCTTTATCCCGCTGACCCGGGTAAAGGATCTCCCGGGAATGCAGGGGACCCCTTTATCCCGGTGACCCGGGTAAAGGATCTCCCGGGCGGGCAGGGGACCCCTTTATCCCACTGACCCGGGTACAGCATCCCCCGGGCGGGCAGGGGGACCCCTTTATCCCGATGACCAGGGTACAGGGGACCTCTTTATCCCGCTGGGCGTCAGCCGCGATGCCGCTCCCGGCCGAGGGGCTCCTCCCCGGCCCGGGATGGCCGCACGGAGCCCCGGGCCCCCCGAAGCGCTCGGTGCCGGCCGCGGAGCACGGGAGGGCTCGGCCGGGCCGGGCGGGGCGGCGCAGGCCGGGATAGCGCTCGGGAGCGGCGGGGCCGGCGCGGCGGGGCTCACCTTGGGCAGCTCGCGGAGCTGGTTGGCGTCCAGCAGCAGCTCCTCCAGCGAGCGGCTGTAGCGGTAGATCTCCTCGGGCACGGCCTGCAGCGAGCAGTGCCGCCGGTCCAGCGCCTCCACGTGCCGGTTGCAGCGCCAGAGCGGCGGCATGCAGCGCAGCATCGCGCCGGGCCGCGCCGCCACAGCACGGGCCGGGCCGGCCGGCAGCACCCGGGCCGCGCCGCCACGGGAGCACGGGCCGGGCCTGCGGCAGCGCCCGGATGTGCGGGGGCCGCGCCGCGCCGGGCCGGGCCGGGCCGGGCTGCTCCCGCTGCGGCTGCGGCAGCGCCCCCGCCCCGCTCCGCTCCGCTCGGCTCCGCCGCCCTGGCCTGCCGCCGCTCCCGGCCGCTCCCGGGCCGCGCCGCCCTCCGCGGGTGCGCCTGGGAAACGGAGTCCGGGAAACGGGAAATGGAGTGCTGGGAAAGGGAATGCTGGGAAATGGAGTCCGGGAAACGGGAAATGGGAAATGGAGTCCGGGAAACGGGAAATGGAGTGCTGGAAAAGGGAATGCTGGGAAATGGAGTCCGGGAAACGGGAAATGGGAAATGGAGTCCGGGAAACGGGAAATGGAGTGCTGGGAAAGGGAATGCTGGGAAATGGAGTCCGGGAAACGGGAAATTGAGTCCGGGAAACGGGAAATGGAGTGCTGGGAAAGGGAATGCTGGGAAATGGAGTCCGGGAAACGGGAAATGGAGTGCTGGGAAACGGAATGCTGGGAAATGGAGTCCGGGAAACGGGAAATGGGAAATGGAGTCCGGGAAACGGGAAAGGGAGTGCTGGGAAACGGAATGCTGGGAAATAAAGCCTGAGAAATGGGAAATAGAGTCCTGAGCAATGGAATGCTGGGAAATGGAGTCCTGCGAAACGGAATGCTGGGAAATGGAGTCCTGGGAAACGGGAAACGGAGAGTCCTGGGAAATGGGAAACAGAGTCCTGAGAAATGGAGTCCTGGGAAATGGAATCCTGGGAAATGTAGTCCCGGGAAACGGGAACTAGAGCCCTGGGAAACGGAGTCGGCTCCGCCCCGCGGCACCGGCGGCGCTGGTGCTGGGAGGGACCCGGCTCTGGGCACACCAGCTCTGGCTGTGAAAAATTTGTATTTTATGATTGGCTTTTTGCAAATATTAAAATGAATATTATATGTGTTATGTTAGAAAGTTGTGCCGTGTTAATTTTCTTAAGTAGTGTGTTAAATATAGTTTTAGGTTATAACAAAATGTTAAAATAGAAACTATGCTATGTAAGATACTTTTTCAAAGAGAGAACTTGCAGCAAGATAGCAGGCACAGGACAGTTAAATCTTTCAGAAAAAAGGAATTTATTGCTCCCTTATCAGAAGAAATTAACTTCCCGCCTCGGTCAGCCCCGAAGACACCATCAGGATTCAGAGGAAGAAGCTGACACTGCCCAGCCAGAATCCTGTGTTTGAATGGAATTTATGCATCATGGATGAGGTGCATGAATATGCAACAGGCTGTTGCTTTTAAGGGTTAATCCTCTGTTAACGTGGGTCCTTTTTCGGGCTTATTTTGCCCAGAAAGAAGTACCCGGACTGTCCGTAACTCTTTATTTTTATTGTCTTGTATTGTCCTAATACAAATTATTGGATTAGGAATTGTCCAGATTAATATTACTCTTAATTGTATTGCTATTTTTATAACCATTTTATTACTATTAAACTCTTCAAATTTTAGAAACAAGTGACTGGTGTTTTTCACAGAGGAGGAGAGTGTGAGGAAGAGGAAGGAGCCCTGGCACACCCGGGCAGGCGAGGAGGAAGTCAGTGCCCCTTTCCCCCTCTGTCCTGCTGCATCTCCCAGACCCCACAGTGGAACCTGGCTGGGTGGGATCCCCCTGCAGGGCCCCCCTGTGACCTCAGCTCATCTCCATGGACACGGCTCAAACACACAGAGCCAGCCAAGAGCCGTGGGACCCGGGAAAACCTGGCTGCAGGGAAGGTCAGTGCCCTAAAACACCACATTTTATACCCCAACTTCGTCCTTTTCCCACGGGGACGGGGGAATTCTCTGACCCTCACACATCCCCTGCACCAACCCCCCGAAATTCCCCAAATCCCTGTAGCCTGGGCTGGGATTTTACTGGATTCATTCTGGTTTTCACCCATCTTCTGGAATTTTGTGGTTTTTTCCTTAAGAATTTACATGGGTTGTATTAGGAAATGAGAATCTGTAATTACAAATATTCGCTGAAACCATCAGACTTGTCAGACTCCAGCTCTAAATCCTGAAAATTCCAGCATTCTACACTGGAATAAATAGTTCAGAAATTCAGCCAATCCTGAAATTAATGCTTAAAAAGTGTTTAAAAAACCTGAATCTCAGTAAATGAATGCTGACAAATATTTTTTTAAAAGAGAGTCTCCTGAAATTGGGATGTGAGATACTGGTTTGGGATGCAGCTGCCTCTTCAAACACTGGAATTAGTGAGGGAGGAACAGGGCAGAATTGCACTTTTTCCTCCAAACTGCAGGAATATCCCAACACTATACAGCAAAAAAGGGGAAATCTTTAAAAATGTGCATTTTTGTTTCTCTCTTGAGGCAAATCAGGATGGGAAATGCAAATCCAGGAATGGCACCAAACAGTTTTGGGTCAAACATTTGAGCTGCTGGAGGAACCAGTTGGAAACTCAAGGGCAGGACTGGGGCAAAAACCCTGAGGTGCCATTTTTTCCCCTCTGTTTCAGTTTTTCACCGTCTGATGGAATATGGCATCCAAAACAAAGAAAAGCAAGGATGAAGAGCCACCCCAAGAAAGCAGCGACACGGAGGACCCCGTCCGGGAGAGGAAGCTGTACCTGCAGGAGGAATGCAGGATCCTCTCGCAACACCTGGACACCTACCTGGGCAGGGCGGAGCAGCTCCTGCAGGGCACCAAACACCTGGAGAAGGAAGCCCAGCGCACTGAGGAGCAGAGCCACTCCTACCTGTGCTGCGGGGCGAAGCTCAGCCAGGACCCCCCGGGCATGATCATCACCCTGAGCGACCAGAACCGCCAGGACCTGGTCCAAATCCAGGCGCAGAAGGAGGAGCTGGTGCCGCGCTACGCCGGCAAGGAGCGGGAGGTGCGGAGCGCCCTGGAGGACACGGAGGCCGAGGCCTCGCGCCTGGACACGGAGCTGCGGCAGCTGGAGCCCTACAAGGAGCAGAAGGTGCAGGCGGAGCAGAGGGTGAAGGCGCTGGAGAAGGAGCTGCGGGTGACCAGGATCCGCTGCGCCGAGGAGACCCACGCCGTCAGGAGCAAGTTCCTGCAGGACAAGGCCGAGTGCGAGCAGCAGTTCCACCGCAGGATGCAGCAGCTCACCTGGGGCGCGCAGGAGGTGGCCATGAGGGCTCTGATCCAGCACGTGGAGCAGGTGAAGGCCGAGAACAGGCTCCTGCGCCACGAGCTGATGGGCCTCCTGCAGCACTGCCAGCTCCTCAGGGACACCAGGATCAAGCTGCAGGACCAGCAGGAGCAGCTGCTCCGGGAGAACCGCTGCCTCCAGCTCACAGCAGCGCGGCGCCACAGGGACAGCCTGACCCGCTCGCCCGTCAGGGCCAGCCACTGACCCCACACCACCCCAAACCACCCCAAACCACCTGGCCCTGACATGCAGGAGCCAGGCAGGGAAGCAACCAAATGCTTCTGGCAGTGGGAGCACTGAGGGCTTGGAGCTCTTGTCACAAGGATCCATCAAATACATTTATGGACCAGATCCATACTGATGTTCTCCTTCTGTCCCAGGGAGGAGGTGGCTGCCCCGGCCCTGGAAGGGCTCAAGGCCAGGCTTGGACGGGGTTTGGAGCAGCCTGGGCTGGTGGGAGGTGTCCCTGCCCATGGCAGTGGGGTGAGATTTTCCAGAATTCCATGAAATTATGGATCTCAGTGCAAATGGCTCCCGTGGGAGCGACCTGTGCCTGCAGCAGAGCAGCTCTTGGGCTCTGCAGGAGGGAGGTCCCAGGGACCCTCCCCGGGAGCTCTGATGCCATTGGGAACAGGTGGGATGGAGCTGGAGCTCTGCTCCAGGCTCTGGCTGAGCTCCAGGTGGGAATTGTTGGATCAATAGAGGCTTCCCTGCTCACTCCCCACACAACTGCTGGGGAAAAGCCTGGGAATCAGCTCATACAAAAAAACCCCAAAACCCTAAAACAACACCAACGGCTGTAAATTGAGGTGATTTCAGCCACTCCTGGGTTTGGCTGCAGGTGAAAGACTCTGGAGCATGGCATCCCCAAATCCCAGCATCCCCAAATCCCAGCATTCCAAAATCCCCGCATCTCAACATCCCAGCATTCCCAAATCTCTGCAACCCCAAATCCCTGCACTCCAAATCCCTGAATCCCAAAATCCCAAAATCCCCAAATCCCAAAATCCAGCTGCTGTAGGCACAGCATCCCAAAACCCAGCATCCCAAAATCCCTGCATCCCCAATCCCAGCATCCCCAAATCCCAGCATCCCAGCATCCCAACATCCCAAAATCCCTGCATCCCAAACCGCAGCTGCTGCAGACACAGCATCCCCACATCCTCATTCCATCCTGCCAGGGGCACAAGCTGGAATCATCAGGCTGGAATATTTCATGTGCTGTGATGGAAAACCCCAGAACTGTGTTTGGCTCGAAATTCCTTCTCTGAAATAACACCTCTGCCAAGAGTTTTTCAGGGAAAACCAGGCCCTGCCAGCTGACAAATCTTCCAGTAACTTAAAATATTTAAATCCCAGTAATTAAAAACATTTAAAAGATACAGACAAGGTGATTCCACAACTCCTGGGGTCACCCCAGCTGTAATTTGTGTAATTTGAATAGAAGTTGTGTAATTTGAATAGAAGCATGCAATATCACGTGGTGGAAAACTTAGAGTTCAAGGTTTAAAGATTTTAAGTTTTCAGACTTAAATTCCCAGAAGAACTAAAGCTCAGCAGCACAGCTAAGGAATCCTTCTCACGCTTGACAAAAAATCTGCATGGATTTTAAAATCTGCAGTAAATAAGGCAAAGTCTAAACATTTTCCTCTCACTATTGTTTGCTCCCACACAGAACTCCCTGCCCTGCTGAGGGCCAGGATCAGCTGCATCCACAGCTCATGGAAATGTCATTTTGGCTCTGCAATAACGCAGGAATTCCCTTATGGCTGAAATTTTTAACCCCCCAATAACAAAAAAAGACAATTTACAAAACCAATTCAATTTTCCAGCATGTGGTGATGTATTCCCAGATGTGAACTGCTGGCACTGCCACAAACAGCTTAGTGGTTTTATATTGCCATTTAACATTTTGTGGCACGTGAGAGGCTTGAGGTCACTTAAAGAACCACCAGCAAAGGCATCAGCATAAGGAGGTTTAAAATAAAAGCAAAAGCACAACAAGGACTGTGGGCAAAGCTCACTCTGCTGCTCACTCAGTGATTAAAGCACACAGAGACAAAAATCTAACACTGGTTGATCTAAAGATAAAATCACCCCAGCCTGACTCACCCCAGATCTAAAGGGTGAATGTGAAAAACGCCAATCACTTGTTTTTAAAATCTGAAAAGTTTGATAATAACAAAATGCTTATAAAAATAGCAAAATAATTAGAGCAATAATAATTTGGACAATTTGGATTAGGACAATATGAGACAATAAAAACAAAGAGTTAGGGACGGTCCAGGTACCTCTTTCTGGGCAAAATAAGCCCGAAAAAGGACCCACGTTAACAGAGGATTAACCCTTAAAAGCAACAGCCTGTTGCATATTCATACACCTCATCCATGATGCATAAATTCCATTCAAACACAGGGTTCTGGCTGGGCAGTGTCAGCTGCTTCCTCTGAATCCTGACTGCTCTTCAGGGCTGAGTGAGGTGGGAAGAACTTCATTTCTCCTGATAATGGGGCAATAAATTCTTTTTCTCTGAAAGATTTTGGTGTCCTGTGGCTGCTATCTCGCTGCGAGTCCTTTCTTTTAAAAAAAGTATCTTACATAGCATCGTTTCTATTTTAACATTTTGTTATAACTTAAAGCTATATTTAACACAGTACTTAAGAGAATTAATACAGCATTACTTTCTAACACAACACATATAATATTCATTTTAATATTTGCGAAAAGCCAACCATAAAATACGCATTTTTCACAGTGAAGGATCCCAGGGGAGCACCCCCGGTGTGTTTGCTGCACGCAGTCACACCCCAAACAGAGAGATGAGGAGCTGGCAGTGATAGTATAGGGATAAAATGTTTCTAAAATCATGGAATATTCAGGGGAGTTAGAAAGGAAGGATAGGCCTGGGAAAATGCTAGGCTGCACCTGTATAATCATTTAATGACTATGATAAATGATATGATTGTTAGATGTGATGATTGTTTGGCAATTGGATGTAATTATTGTTTAATTGTAACAAGAATAATGAGAAATGATGTCGGGGGGGTGGATAGAAATTTTAAAAATCCATACTTGGATGAAATCAATGTATATAATAGAAAAATATAAGTTGCATAATTAATATGTAGTTATATAACGATAAAGATATAAAAATGTGTCCATCCCTGTAAAAAGGCTCCAGGAGGCATTTGTAGGTCACAGGAGAGAGGGTGGACTTTGGCCATGGTCCTTTTCCATCCTGGCTGCAATTTGGGCCTGGAGCTCTCTCTGAAAGCTCCACAGTGAAAATGTTCCACTTGGGTTGTTCTTCAGGCAAGAAAAGTGAGTTTCCAAAGCTGTTTGTTAAAGGACGAGCTCATTATCCATCCAGCAGGAATTCCTAGGAGCAGACAGTATTCCTGATAAGCTTGGAGGAGCTCAGAACAGGTGCTGCTCGTTGGAGTCTGATGGCATTTCTGAGATTATAGAGCAGCCCCAGGCTCGGGGAGAGAGGCAGCACCACCAATTTATTGATGAAAAACCCCTGATGGTTCGCTCAGGAAACTCTTTTTCCTTTCAAATCGGGGGTTTTCCCTCTTTACCCGCTCATCTCCTGGAGTTGCAGTTCAGGAATTGTCCACCGGAGGGCAGCAGCGAGCGCGGGAAATCAGCGTCACTGCGCATGCGCCGCCCCCAGCTGCAGTTCCGGGTGCCAACAGCAGGCGGCAGCACGAGCTGCTGGCGCTGCCGAGCGCCCGCCCCGCCCCATCCCGGCCCCGGGGGCTCTGCAATGGTTTGGGCTGGAGCGACCTTAAAGCCCGTCCGGTGCCAGCCCTGCCATGGGCAGGGACATCTTCCCCTGGGCCAGGCTGCTCCAGGCACCGCCCATCCTGGCCTTGGACACGGCCAGGGATGGGGCAGCCACAGCTTCCCTGGGACAGAAGGAGAACATCGGTATGGATCTGGTCCATAAATGTATTTGATGGGTCCTTGTGACAAGAGCTCCAAACCCTCAGTGCTCCCACTGCCAGAAGGGTTTGGTTGCTTCCTTGCTTGGGTCCTCCAGGTCCCGGACAGGTGGTTTGGGGTCAGTGGCTGGCCCTGACGGGCGAGCAGGACAGGCTGTCCCGTGCTGGTGTGAGCAGCGCTGCCCGCCGGGCGCGCCGGTTCTCCCGTGCTTACCCCCTGCATTTTTGGGATGTTTTCCCTGAACACCGGAGCCTCCTTTGACATGGCCCCAAACAGAGCTGCTCAGTGATTTGTGCAGCTACCCCTGAAAGCCTGGGGCAGCCAAAGACAGAACCAAAGCTGCTGTAGTCACAGCATACCAAAATCTTTGCATCCCTGTATCCTAGCATCCCAAATCCCTGCATCTCAAAATCCTGGCTGGTGTAGGCACAGCATCCCAAAATCCCATCTGTTGTAGACACAGCATCCAAAATCCCAGCATCCCAAAACCCCAGCTGCTGTAGGCACAGCCTCCCCAAACCCTGCATCCCAAAACCCCTGCACCCCATAATCCCAGCTGCTGCAGGCACAACATCGCCAAACCCCAGGTGCTGTAGGCACAGCATCCCCAAATCCCTACATCCCAAAATCCCAGCTGCTGTAGCACAACATCCCCAAAATCCCAATATCCCAAAATCCCAGCTGCTGTAGGCACAGCATCCCCAAATCCCTACATCCCAAAATCCCAGGTGCTGTAGCACAACATCCCCAAATCCCTATATCCCAAAATCCCAGCTGCTGTACCACATCCCCAAATCCCTATATCCCAAAATCCCAGCTGTTTTAGACACAGCGTCCCAGCCTCCCACCATGCCAGCTGAGGACACAGCTGCTGCCTGCGCTCCAGGCTGAGCCGTTCCAGCCCCGGGTGAGTGTCCCAGCTCAGCTCCAGGACATCCCCAGGCCTGGCAGCAACCCCCGGAGGGAGGCCGGGCTCGGAATTCCCGAATTCCCGGCTGCAGTTCCCTGGAGATCATCCTCCTTAGATCTGCATTTCTGGAGTACCAGGATCATTTCCTCCAGCTGGGTCCCAGTCCTGTGGGATTCCTGAGCACAGGCTCAGCTCAGTTCTCTGGATCGGGGCTCCCTCCCAGCACCCCCAGTGCCAGCACAGGAGCCCCCAGGGGTGACTCCCCCTCCCAGCACAGGAGCCCCCAGGGGTGACTCCCCCTCCCCAGGGTCCCCCTTGGCTCCATCCCAACCCCCTGGAGCCCATCCCGGAGGGAAAGGGCCCCTCCTGTCCCCCAGGGAACTGACCCCGGTGTGCCTGAGGGAGCTGGGGCTGGGCAGGGGCACCCACAGCACCTCCTGAGGGCAGCTCTGCTCCCCTGGGTGCCAGCCCTGCTCCCCAGGGTGCCAGCCTAGGCTGAGGAGGTGCCAGTGCAGTGCCAGCCCTATGCCAGCCCAGGCTGAGGAGGTACCAAACTGGGCTGAGGAGGTGCCAAACTGGGCTGAGGAGGTGCCAGCCCTGTGCCAGCCCAGGGTGAGCTGGTGCCAGCCCTGTGCCAGAGCAGTGCCAGCCCTGTGCCAGGCAGGCCAAGGTGGTGCCAGCCCTGTCACACACACACACAGGTGACACCGGTTTTCTCTGCGTTTTTATCTCAACTCCCCAGACACCAGATCCTTGTGCCTGCCCTGGAATGTCCTGGAATGTCCTTTACACACGGCTACAAAAACCCCGGGAGGCAGAGAGGGCAGGGCAGAACCCCAGGAGCTTGGCCAATTCCTTGGAACAGAGCTGGGCCAATTCCCTGGATCCAAGCTTGGCCAATTCCTGGGATCAGAGCTGGGCTGATTCCCTGGATCCAAGCTTGGCCAATTCCCTGGATCTGAGCTCAACCAGGCTCTGGGATCACAGATAAACCAATTCCCAGAGGCCAAGCTCAGCCAAGCCCTGGGAACAGAGTTGGGCCCATTCCCCAGATCAAGGCTCTGGGATCAGAGCTGGGCCTATTCCCAGACCCAGGATCAGAGCTGGGCCTATTCCCAGACCCAGGATCAGAGCTGGGCCTATTCCCAGCTCTGGGATCAGAGCTGGGCCCATCCCCAGACCCAAGCCCATCCCAGCCCCAGGATCAGGTCCAGGCCCATCCCCAGCCCCAGGATCAGGTCCAGGCCCAGTCCCAGCCCCAGGATCAGGTCCAGGCCCAGCCACAGGATCAGGTCCAGGCCGATCCCCAGGCCCAGTCCCAGCCCCAAGGTCAGGTCCAGGCCCAGCCCCAGGCCCATCCCCAGCCCCGGGGTGCAGTTCATGCCGAGAGGTCGCTGTTGTCGAACCTCTCCTGGTCGTAGACCTCGGCCACCACCTTCCTGCCCGCGAACCAGCGCCCGTTGAGCGCCTGGATGGCCTTGTGAGTCTCTGAGGCCATGGAGAACTCCACAAAGATCTTGACGATGATCTCGGCGTCCTCCTCCTCGCCCTGCTTCTCCTGGTAGATGATGACCCTGTTCACAGCCCCGAACTTGCCGCACTCCTCCGTCACCTCTCCCTCCAGGTCGTCGTCGATGTCCTTGGGATCCACCATGTTCCGCAGCACCATCACCGTGGACTGCAGGGAGGGAGGAGAGGAGGGGGTGAGGGCTGGAGACGCGCATGGGGCACAGCCCAGCACCAAAACCCCAAACCCCAAACCCCACTGCAGGCACTGCAGCCATGATATTTTGTGAAAAATCCTTTTGCTAGAATGAGAAGCTGAGAGGCCTCAGAAATGAAATGTAAACAATAATTATCTGCTGCTGTGGAATGCAACAGGTGAATCTGGGATTGGTCTCAGGTGCAGCTCTGATTGGTCTCGTGTGGTTGTTTTTAATTAATGGCCAATCACAGTCCAGCTGTCTCAGAGTCTCTGGCCAGTCACAAGATTTTATTATCATTCCTTTCCTATTCCTTTCAAGCCTTCTGATGAAATCCTTTCTTCTGTTCATTTAGTATAGTTTTAATGTAATATATATCATAAAATAATAAATCAGCCTTCTGAAACATGGAGTCAAGATTCTCATCTCTTCCCTCATCCTGGGACCCCTGTGAACACTGGCACACAGGCACCCTCCAGGGGGCTGCAGGCTCAGCCTCTCAGGGATAATCACAGAGTTCCTATTGCTGCCTGGCAACTCAACAAAGGAGGAATGATGAGGAGGACTTGATCCATTAGAAGGCTAATTAATAATAATTAATAACTTTAATAATTATTAATTAAAATTAATAAAATTAATTTTTAACTTTTAATCAATTATTTGAATTAATTTTAAATTTTATTTTATTTAATCGAAATAATAAAAATTAATAATTACTTTAATAATAATTAATTACTTTATTATACTATGTTACATCCCATGTAAAGTGAATCTGCCAAGCACTCACTCTGCACACAACTGCTCTCTCTGCACTCATCTCCTGACCCTCCCTTGTGACTGTCCAGACAGTCCAGGACACACACACACACCTGGGGCTGACAGGCCAAGGAAACAAAACACCATCACTCTGGGTAAACAATCCCCACACTGCATTCCACTTTGGCACAACAAATGATAAGAATTGTTTTTCCTTTCTCTGACGTTCAGAGAATGTGAAACTCAGAAATATTCTTGGGAAGATTTGTGCCTTGCTTTTCTCTGTGAAGAGAAATGTGGCAGCGAGTTTCCAGGCCTGTGTGCTGCTGGCCCCTGGATCAGAATTCCCCTGGCTGGGAATGCTGTGGGCCATTTCCTGGGACACTCCTGGAAGCACAACGAGCCTTGGGCACCACTCTCATCTTCCCTGTGCTGCTGCCATCCAGGTATGTCACTGGCATATTTTCTGGAAAAATCCCTTGGCCAGGATTTCTCTCCTGGGAAGCTGAGCAGCCTCAGAGAAAACTGTAAACAATAATTTATCTGATTTGCTTCTCCTGTGTTTTGCTGCTTTGGAATGTGTAGGTGATTGCTTCACTGGTTTCATGTGAATTTTTTTTACTTAATGACCAATCATGGTCAAACTGTGTCAAGACTCTGGGGAGAGTCACGAGATTTCATTGGTGTCTTTCCAGTTTTTTGTCTGTATCTTTTCTGTATTCTTTAGTATAGTTTAGTTTAGTATTCTTTAATAACATAATATCATAAAATAATAAATTACCCTTCTAAGAACATGGAGTCAGATTCACCATTTTCCTCGCCTTCGATAGGGGACCCCGAAAACACCACACGGGTATTGTTGGCTTTTCCTCAACAATTCTGTGACAATTCTCTTTGTGTTCCTTTCCTCCCCTCCCATAAAGGATTCCCCAGGTGCCCCCAGCAGGACACACAGGTGGGTGACATGGGTGACACACCTGCACCCAGCCCTTCCATGACTGAGCCCCTCGGGCTCTCAGATCACCTGGCCTGAGCTCCAGGGCCACGTCCAGGTGGCCTCTGGTGCCTTCAAGGACAGGAATTCCACCCCCTCTGGGCAGGCTGCTCTGTGCCCCTGGCCCTGGCACACCTGGGCCATTCCAGGCTCTGCCCCATCCCATTCCAGGCTCCACATGAACACATTTCCTGTGGCTGCTCCTCACAGCCCAAGCCAAGGGCACTTGTAGGCTCAGAATCCCAAACAGCTTGGGATGGAGCATTATATTAAAAAAGACTTGCAAGTTTTGGTTTTGGGGAGTTTTAAATTTTTTAAACCTTAAATGAGACTATTTAGCTCTGCTCAGCTTTTCCCAAGCCAGGCTGTCCCATGGACTGAGGTGGTTGTGGCTGCTGGGACAGGAGCCCCAAGGTGTGTTTCACTTCAGGCACCCTTGGGAAGAGGAGGGAACCCTCATTCCCTGGGAATGCTGTCAGCATTGTCCCTATCAGCAAATGGGGAAGAAATGCCTTAGGTTCCCTGTCAAAGCTCAGGAAATCTGCCAGGAGACTCCAGCAAAGGAACAAACTGGACGTGCCCAGGCAAGATCACCAAGTCCCCTACAACAGCCCCCACAAAAATCCATGAACCCATTGTTCTGTTTAATGTTCTTTTTCTACCCCTCATTCTTGTCCTCCTCCTCACTGCAATTCCCATGAACTTCTGTTTGATCAGCACCTCAGGGGTTCACAGAATCAATTCAGGTGGGAAAAGACCTCCAAGACCACTGAGTCCAACCCAGGCCCACCCTGTCACCCAGACTGGGGGCTCCTCTGGGATTCTGCACAGGACTCACCCTCTATGGGATGTAGTGGGGCAGAGGTGAACTTGGTTCTTGGGACAGACTGGCCTGGCCTGTGCCAGTCCCACCCTTCCAGCCCAAAGGCCACTGGGGTTGGATCCAGTGACACCAGAGCTCAGTCAGAGACTCCTCACCAGGGCCTGCTCTGAGCCCTCCAAGGGACTCGGGGAAGATCAGGGAATGCCAGGATGGTTTGGGATGGAGGGACCAAGAGCCCATCCTGTCCCACCCCTGCCATGGGCAGGGACACCTCCCACCATCCCAGGGGGCTCCAAGCCCTGCCCAGCCTTGGGATGGGGCAGCCACAGCTTCAGGGTGCCCTAAAAACCCTCATTATTGGGATATTATAGGATATGATTATATGGAATACTGGGAAGGATTCCTTCCCAAAATCCCACCTAACCCTGCCCCCTTGGCAATGGGAAACCATTCCCTTGTCCTGGTACTCCAGGCCCAGGTAAATCAATCCTGAAGAGCGAGGCCAGGTGTTCCCTGAGTCCCCCCAGGTGTTCCCTGAGTCCCCTGAGCTCAGAGGAATCTGCAGGTGCCCCTGAGTGCCCCAAGCTCAGAGGTGCTGTAAGAGAGCTCAGAGGTGCTGTGAGAGAGCTCAAAAATGCTGTGGGACAGCTCAGAGTTGCTGTGGGTGCCTCTTAGCTCAGAGGTGCTGTGGGACAGCTCAAAGGTGCTGTGGGAGAGATCAGATGTGCTGTGGGTGAGCTCAGACGTGCTGTGGGTGAGCTCAGACGTGCTGTGGGTGCCTGTAAGCTCAAAGGTGCTGTGGGAGAGATCAGATATGCTGTGGGACAGCTCAGAGGTGCTGTGGGTGCCTGTAAGCTCAAAGGGGCTGTGGGAAAGATCAGATATGCTGTGGGACAGTTCAGAGGTGCTGTGGGAGAGATCAGATGTGCTGTGGGTGAGCTCAAAGGTGCTGTGGGTGCTCCTGAGCTCAGAGATGCTGTGGGTGCCCCTGAGCTCAGAGATGCTGTGCATTCTGATTCCATGCACTTCACCCCACACACCCCCGGCTCCCACCACAGAATCCTGCCCTAAGCAGATCAGGGAGCTGCAAACATTCACCCCCAGTGCTAAAAGGAGCCTGTTCTTCACAGGGATAGAGGCCCTTTCCTCTCCTGGCTGCATCTGGAAAGCCTTGAAGAGAGGAGGATGTTCCCTGAGGGCTGGGAATCATGGAATCATGGAATGGTTTGGGTTGTAGGGACCTTAGAGCCCATGCAGTTCCACACCTTCCACTGGACCAGGTTGCTCCAAATCCCATCCAGCCTGACTTGGACACTTCCAGGGATGGGGTGGATCCACAAATTCTCTGGGCAACCTGTGCCAGGGCCTCCCCACCCTCACAGGGAAGGATTCCTTCCAAAATTCTGCAAAGCCGCTTCTTTTGTGTTTAGGACACACGGCTGAAAGAAATGTCCTTGCAGAAGACCCCAAAAGGCCTCAGCACTGGGGCATCAGCACCACCAGCTCTTGCTGCCCCCAAGGAATTCCACCCCTTCCCAGGACAGTTCCCCTCCTCTTTGCCAGACCCAGGCAATCCCACAAGGGTTTGGCCGGGACGGGACCTTAAAGCTCCTCCAGCTGCACCCCGTGCCACGGGCAGGCAGGGAACCTCCCGGCAGCCCCGTCCCACCTTGTGCTTCATGGTGACCGAGTCCCAGGACATGTCGATGCTCTTGATGGGCCCGAAGGGGGCGAAGGCCTGGCGGATGGTGTCCTCCCCCAGCTCGTAGTATGTGAAAAACACCAATCACTCGTTTTTAAAACTTTAAAAGTAATAAAATGGTTATAAAATGAGTAATACAATTAGAGTAATAATAATTTGGAAAATTTGGATTAGGATAATATGAGACAATAGAGACAAAGAGTTATGGATGTCCGGGTACCTCTTTCTGGGCAAAATAAGCCCGAAAAAGGGCCCACGTTAACAGAGGATTAACCCTTTAAAACAACAGCCTGTTGCATATTCATGCACCTCATCCATGATGCATAAATTCCATTCAAACACAGGATTCTGTCTGGGCAGTGTCAGCTTCTTCCTCTGAATCCTGACACAGCATCCTGCCCAAGCAAGGAGGGAAGAAGTTCGTTTCTCCTGATAATGGAGCAATAAATTCTTTTTCTCTGAAAGATTCAGGTGTCCTGTGGTTGCTATCTCAGTGCGAGTCCTTTCTTTAGAAAAAAAAGTATCTTACACAGCACAGTTTCTATTTTAACATTTTGTTATAACCTAGAACTATATTTAACACAGTACTTAAGAGAATTAATACAGCATTACTTTCTAACACAACACATATAATATTCATTTTAATATTTGCGAAAAGCCAATCATAAAATACGCATTTTTCACAATCCTCACTCTTTTTCTTTGTAAATCATTTGGCTTGAGCAATATTCCTTGTCTACTTGCATCTTCTGGACTATGCTGGCAAAATAAAACAGGGGACTACACAAGGAAGAAATATCAAAACAGTTGTAACACATAAAATGAAAAATCTTAATTTCTTCTAATACATTACCCCACCAACTAGGTTTTAACATTGTTTTCTAATTTTTGTACTGGTACCTGGGTTATTATATGTATTTTTTTTCCTTTCATTTCTTTTGCTTTTTCTAGAATGACTTTTCTGTGGTCATCAACTTTCAACAATCTGATATATTAAACTTTCCACAAACACTCCCTTCTTTAGCCAATAAATAGTCCAAAGCCAACCTATTCTGATACACTACAGGTTTTGTTTGGCTTTGCTGACTTGATAATAACTCTAATGCCTGGGTGGCTTTACTTGCTATCAATTCTATAACTGCTTGGAGTCTTGTAATACGACTCAATAGATAATTTGGGGTCAATACAGAGTTAAATTGCTGTGCTGGTTTTACCTTTTTGTTTACTATTTGTTTTTTTACCGAATCCTGAACTGTATTTAAGATTAAATGTAAAACAAATCCATTTCTCTCCTTTTGGACATTCAATTCCAAATCTATTACCACTTTTTCCTAAGTTTCTTGCAATCCAATAATTTTCTCTGTTTTGTATACAGGTTCTTAATTTGGATGGGTTATAACAGTGGCTGTTGACATAGGTGTGTGTAATTAAAGAGGAACTTTGGTTTCTTTCCACGTGATGCTTTCTGTAGCATTTGTGACACGATCTTGCTGGTATCCCGAAAGGGAAAGGAGAACAAATGAGTGCCAGAAACAGGAATAACAGAGGTCCAGTATGGCTTATACTCCCACCTCCCAGGCCTGTGAGGTTGCAACCCACAGCAGGTGTATTTGATCTTCTTGGTGGAGAAATACAGAGGCCAATCTGGTCTTGCCCTCTATTTCCTTGTCACTTACTCTTAGCTAATTTCCAGGCAAATCATTTTTGACACCATTTAACTGTGGTTTCCCACCGTTCCTCAGGTATCTCTCATTCAACAGGCGCTAATAATTCCCATCTACAAAACAAAATTATTACTTTAACACTTCTTGCAACAAGAGCATAAATTTTGTGAAGTACAATGCTAATTATTCTCACAATTCAAGCATTTACTTATAACTCAGCTAGCATCAAAGTTTACAGCATGGTACTGATGGAAATGGTAATTCCCCTTCTCTCCTGTACAATTCTCAGGCTAAGGTCAGAACACAAAAACAGTCTTGATCCTTCTGTCTGGAGTATTCCTCCCCCAAGGAGATGTTTTATTCAGGCCGTGCTTGAAACCAGTGATATAAGAGTTGTCTTATTTCTTAATTCAGTGTTATTCTTTGTACATTTCTTGGATCATTTGGGTTTTCCTAAATCATTACCACTCAGCCCCCATTGGAAAGTCAGTTTGGTATCACCCGGTTTAAATGCGATAGTCCATTCCTCAGGTTTCTTCACAAGTCCTTTGATTCTGCTGGCATGAATTCACCCTCTTTCTGTGATTCTGATTGTTGCTTCAGTAGTACCTGGAAGGGACTTCTTAATTGCATAGTAATAAAAGAAAGACAATACTGCATTAACTTCTAGCATTTGCTTTTCTTCCAAACTTTCTGGGTTTAGCTAAAAGCTTTCTCCACAGCAGCCTCTTCTTTTTGTACCCAGCTGTGCTAATAGCTGCAGAGGCAAATTCTTCTTTCTGTGAGTTACAGTTAGTTAAATAAGAAAGGCCAGGCTAATTTTAACATGTGATGAATCACATCTATGGCTTTTTACTTTTTGGGCACTATTTAACTGTTTTAGTCTTACAGACCCACTTTTCAGAACAAATGCCTCCTCTTTTTAACAGCAAACAAAACGGAAAAAAACCCCCTTACTTTAAAAAATAAACCACTTTGTGAGGTTTGGAGAGTCAGCAATCTCTGCTTTGATTTTATCTTTTAGTGCTAGCCCCCCTCCCCTCTTTTCACAGCCTTGCTGTCAATGCTGTTCTTCCCCTGGTGCTGCGACTTCGCTGCAGGGCCGGAGCAGGGGAGAACAACCAGGGCCATGGGGACCCTGGGGGCTGCCTTGGGTCCCTTTTGCCCTCTCTGTCTCTTCTTCTCTCTCTTTCTCTTTCCTTCTCTCTCTTCTTCTCTCTCTCTCTTTCCGTCTCTCTCTCTTCTCTCTCTCCTTCTCTCTCTTTCTCTTTCCTTCTCTCTCTTCTTCTCTCTCTCTCTTTCCGTCTCTCTCTCTTCTCTCTCTCTCTTCTCTCTCTTTCTCTTTCCTTCTCTCTCTCTTCTCTCTCTCTCTCTCTCTTTCTCTCTCTTTCTCTTTCCTTCTCTCTCTCTCTCTTTCCTTCTCTCTCTCTCTCTTTCCTTCTCTCTCTCTTCTCTCTCTTTCTCTTTCCTTCTCTCTCTCTTCTTCTCTCTTTCTCTTTCCTTCTCTCTCTCTCTCTAGTCCCACTTACCAGGGCCGACGCTGCCATCCTGGACTCGGGACCCCGGCAGTCTGGGAGCCCCCCCGGCAGTTCCCCCACGGAGCCAGCCCGCTCCTGCCTGGCAAACCCGTGTGTCCCCTGCTGCCAGCACCGCCGCCGGGTCACCTCCATGGATCGGTGCCTGCCGCAGCCTCCGAGACCCTGCCGCCCGTAGGGAGCGGCCAGACACCTCCCAACCTTGACAACCCCAAACCTGGCGTCCCCAGGTGCTCCTGACATTCTTTTCCTTTCTCTAGTCAACTTCCCCTCTTTTCCCTTCAAGGAGAGCCCATTCTGCTAAACCCTTTCTGGACCCCAGTTCAGCTCTTAACAACCGTGTGTTAGGACACTTTCCTGCCTTTCGTGCAAACAAAAACCCCCAAAACATATTCACACTTCTGCTCTCTTCTAGCACCAAGATGTCTTCACATTTCAACATACCACCCCCCTGCTTCAACTTCTCTCTTTCTTCTCTTCTTACTTTCGTTTTCTTTCCTTATCTTTTTCTCTTTTCTTTGATTCAACACACCTCAGATGGTACAAGGTGTACACACAACTAGTTTACTTCCAAAAGTAAGCTTACAACTTTCTTTTACTAGGATTGCAGTAGCTGTTATAGCTTAAATACCTACTGGCTAGCTGTGGCTTACTGGGCCTAACCTCTTTGATATATAAGCTACTAGTTTGTTTTTTTTTCACTCTTCCTCACTCCTGAATCAAAATTTTACGAGCTAATCAATTTTCTCTATTTATGTATAAATGATAAAGGATTTTTCTAACAAGGGTAAGCTTAAAGATGGTACTTAGGCTAGTTTTAACTTCACCTCTTTTAATTTAACAATATCTTCCTTGGTCCATTTTATATAATTTCCCTCTGTCAATTTTTCATACACAAATTTTACTGCCTGTGTGTACCCCTCAATCCATAATCTGTAATATTTCAATAATTTAAGTAGTTTTCTGATCTCCCTCTTTGAAGAGGGAGGGAGAAAGTATAAAATTCCTGCAATTCTCTCATGGTTGAGTTTCCAGCTACCTTTATTTATTAAGTGTCTAAGATATTTTACCTCTGGTTCTACAAATTGCAGTTTCCCTTTTGATACCCTTAATCCTTTTCCCCCCAGAAAATTCAAAAGTTATATAGTAGCTTCTCTAATTTTAACTTTGGTTTCTCCAAAAAAAAAATTAGTTTATTGGACTTCTTTACTGGGAGAATAGGGGTATTATGAGAAGACATATAAAGTTCTAATATCTCATCTCTTATAAGTTTTTTTTATTACCAGCTTCAAATTTTCCCATCCTTCTAAAGATATGAGGTACTGACTTACACATATGGGACGATCTTCTCTCTCAATTGTAACCCTTATGCAGTCAATATTTAATCCTCCCCTATTTCCTTCCCAGCCCAAACTTCCTTGTTGATTTTCTTTTTTTCATTCTCTTGGCCTAATTTTAAATCTTTAGTTGTCATTTTCCCTTCTAGTGGTATAACCTCTATTCTTTTTCTGTAAGCCTTTTCTTAATGAGTTGTTATCTGCTCCAGGCACTAATAAGACATCCTCCATCCGAATTTTAGTTTCTCCTTCAATTACTACATATTTTAATGTCAGGAACTGTGAAACTCTTTCCTTTTGTTCCTGTTACTTTTACAGTGCTTTTGTTTACACTATAACTATTTGGAATATTTCCAATTCTTCTTCTTCTTGGAAACCCACTTTTAAAGTTATCCCAGGCTCTACATGGTATTTGTCCCCCCAAAAAATAGAGCCTATGACCTCCCTATTCCTCCTCCTCTGTGCCCATCTCTTTAGAGATTTTCAGATCTTTTACCTGCTTAGGACAATTTCTTGAGCAGAGGAGAAGGAGATGAAAAGGAGCCCTAGTGCGGTTTTTGACAGGTTCTGTAACAGAGAAGGAGCAGTACCTCCTGAAACTGAAAGTTCGAGGTGAGGTTATGTGTGGTATTGGGGCATTCATTGAAAATGGCTTCTTGCTTATTGTGTAGGACAATAAAGAGGATTTCCCGAGAGAGGCGGAGCCATGCAAATTATTTACACAAGAAGTGATGTTTCTGTATTGGCTAGGAGGCCCATTTCAATGAATATTTATAAATTTGCTGAATAAATTACATGTGGCAAAGTCCCCCTGAGCTGCAGGACCAAGAGACATCTGCAGTGAGTCTGAGCTGATAAGGAATTCTGGCTTTCTGCTACCTCCAGTTCCACCAGGGAGTTCACTCCAGATGATTTCAGTATCAGGGGCTGGGGGGACTCCAGGGGACCTCTGGGGTGCGCAGGGGGGGAAAGGGGGGGGAGATATGACCGTGGGATTGGGATTGGGATTGGGATTGCGGTCCTGTGGGGACACTGGGGGACTCACAGGACTGGGACTGGGGTCATGGCTCCTCGGGGGAAAAGTGAGGGGAGATGGTGGGAGTGGGACTGGGGTCATGGGGGGCCTGGGAGACACTGTGGGGGCATGGGGTGATGCCAGGATTTGTGCTGAGGTTCTGGGGTGACACTGAAGAAATTGGGGACTGTCAGTGGGAGTGGAGTCTGGAGACAGGCCAAGGGGGACAATGGGGGCCTCGGGGAGTGACCCCAGGATTTGGGTTGGGGTCCTGGGGGGACTGATTGGACTTGTAGTCATGGGAGTAGGATTGGGCTTCTGAGGGGCCATGATAGTGTGGGATTGGGGTCCCTGGGGGTCTGGGGGATATTGGGGAGGGATAAGTAACCCCAGGATTTGGGATCAGGGATCCCAGACATGCCCAGGGCTCTGCTGGCCAGGAGTGCCTCCCTTCCCCCTGGGCTGACCCCACTCCCCTCCCCAGTCCCTCACTGATGAACCCTCCCCGTGTCTCCCCTGTGTCCCCTCTGTGTCTCCTCTGTGTCCCCTTTGTGTCCTCCAGAGTCCACACCGGTCCCTGTGGCCTCTCCCTGCCATGGCCATCCAGGCACAGACCCTGGCACTGCTGGCAATGGCCATGGCCACCACGGCTGTCGATGTGAACCCCCTGGACATGGCCCAAGGCTCCTTTGATGACCAGTACCAGGGCTGCGGCCCTGCCATGAAGGAGGCATTGCCGGCCCTCAACAGCTCCGAGTTCCAGCAGAACAAGGAGTTTGCTGAGGTTTGGGTAAAGGCTGCAGCTGAGTGGCAGAGTCGGGGCCCCCCTGAGTCCCCTCTGTCCCCAGACCAGGCCACCGCCATCATTGCCTCCACAATGGGACACTTCAGCCGCACGTTCAATGATGCCCTGCATGTGGCTGGACGCTCCCACCAGGAATACCGGGACAACTTCCACTTCAAAACTCTGCATTTCCTGCTGACCGATGCCCTGGCCACGCTGAGGGACGCTCAGAACGGGCAGTGTCGGGACGCGTTCCTCATGGTGTGTGGCACCCAGTACAAGGCACAGCATGGTGACACCGTCCGGTTCAGTCAATTCATGCCAGTGTTCCTGAGCAAACAAACTGGCGAGTGCCCCGGTGAGACAATGCTCGAGGTGCACACATGCCATGGTGTGGATGTCACGCTTTTTAGCAAACATCCGGAACATAAAATCGTGCTAATCCCACCCTTTGAGACCTTCAAGGTCACCCAATACACCCAGGAAGGGGACAAGACACAGATCCAGCTCCAGTCCACTGGGACCTACAGCAAATACAACTGCGAGTGGCTGCGAGGTAACAACACAGGGGACAGCCAGGGGGGATGGGGACAGCCATGATAAGGCACAGGGGACAATGACACTCACTGGGGATGGGGGACAGGGAGACCCACAGTGTGTGTGGTGACAAGGGTACCCTGGGGAAGACCAAGTCTTGGGACACCCATTGTGGGCACAGGGACAGGAACATCCATGACAGGGCACAGGGATGGGGATCCCCACTTCTGGGAGGGAACACGGACAGGAACACCTGTGCCAGGGGACAAGGGACAGGGACAGAGACAGAGACAGAGACAGGGACAGAGACAGGGACCCTGAGGGTACCAACCCTGTCCCTCCCTACTAAAGGCAGTGCTGTGGGGATGGGCCCTGTGTACAGAACACAGGTGGGCCAGGATCCCCCATGCCATTCCCTGAAACCCTGTAACCCCCTGTAACCATCCATGGCACCCCTGAATACCCCTGACCCCTGTCACCTCTAAGCCCACCATGACTCCCCTGGCGTCCCTGGCCCCTGTACCCCCCCCATGCCCCCCCCTCGACACCCTGTCACCTGTCACCTCATGGCCCCATCTCTCCTGTCATACCCAACCCCTCATTATGGCCATAAATTACCTCCTCACTCCCCCCGTCAACTCCCATTTTGCCCCTTTTCACCCCTAGGTGGGAGCGTCCCCAGGGCTTCTTTTCACCTTGGAGGACTCCTCTTGACCACTGCAGCCCTTGCAGTGGCCACTAGAATCATCTGAGCCATGAGGCCACCAAGGTCACCAAGGTTACTGTGGTCACTGTATCAAGCATGGCCACCACGATCACCAAAACCACCTGGACGCCCAGAGAAATGAGGCCATCAAGGCTACCAATGCCAGCACTGCCACAATGACCACATTGCCACCTGTTGCCACCATGATGACACTGAGACCACCACTGTCACTGTGGTCACAGCGGCCACCACAGCCACTCTGGCCACCATGGTCACTATAACCACCAAGGCCACTGTGACCACCTTGATCACCAAGACTCCCTGAGCCACAAGGCTACCACAGCCACTGTGACCACTGTGCACACCAAGGCCATTGTGCAAAGCAATTCTATTAAATAATTCTGACAAAGCCAGCAAAATGTGACCGTTCTTAAGCAGGGCTCCATGTCACTCCCCACACCAACACTCATGGGAACGTCTCTTTCTCTCAACCTCAAGGAGGATCTTTGGGAAGCATCCCCTTCCTGAAAGAGGAACCTCACACACATTTCATTCTAAGAAGGAAGAGGGGAGAGGAATCTCTGTCTGAGTGGGGACTGGACATTCCCAGGGTCAGCAATGGACGGCCAGGCCCATCACTGGTGATCCACCCTCACTTGTCAGTTTGGGGTTGGTGATTCAGGCTGGCTTTGGCCCAATTCAGCACTAAAATCAGTATAGAATATTAATCCCGATGTTTCCGGGTGTGTCGTGCCTGGCTTCATCTGGCCCCCGCTGCTGGGCAAAGGCAGCAGCTGTGGTGTTTCACCTCAGAGATACATTTGGCCGGCTGGATGCTGCAGCTGGGCACTCAGAACAAATCCAGGCAAAGTAGGAACTCAGTTTACCTCTGGTGGAAAAGGTTCAGGCGACGGTGAAGAGAAAAGAGCGGGTTCTATCATAGAGTCTTAATCCAGAGTTTTATTTCAGGGTGGTAGACCTCTGAATCTTGTAACAGCTCCCAATAGAACCCCAGGCTGCATGGTCTCGTGTCCTTTTTAGCCCCGGGGACAGGGGGAGGGGAAAGGACAGGTGAGGGCCAACCAGGTGTGAGGAGGGGAAGGCTCAAAGGATAAAGACACTTGGACAGGCCAATGAGCCCAGACTTGAGGGGCACCTTTTGAACTTCTGCCAACCACACCATGACCCTGCTAGAATGTTAAGATTGATTGACAAGCTCTTAACAGGAGGGCAAAAGGGGGAGGGGGAAGGTTGGCACACCTGAGAGGTTGGGATAGGTGAAACAGGAAATCACACTGCAACAAATCAGCAGCAGACACCTCTCAATGCAGCCCCAATGGCCACAAATGTGGCATTATCCCTTGGCCACATTCCAGGCAGAGCATCCTGACACATCCTGCACTTCAGGGGGACATTAAAGGCTGGAAATAGGGAGGTTAAAGAGGGCAAGGGCAGGTCCTGCTCCTGGGGAGGGAGAGTCCGCAGTGCCAGAGCAGGCTGGGGGGGATGTGCTGAAGGAGCTCTGGAGAAGGACATGGGGTTGCTGATGGGTGACCAGTGGAGCTGGCTGTGTGGCCTGAGGCCAGGAGGGATCCAGGGGATGTTGAGAAGAGTGGGGCCAGGAGGTCAGGGATTGATCGTGCCTCTCTGCCCTGCCCAGGGAGCCACATCAGGATTGCTGTGTCCAGCTCTGTCCAGTGCTGTGTCCAGTTCTGGGCTGCTCTGGTTTCCAATCCAGGTCTCAGGGATGACGCTGCCTGAGCTGGGAGGTTGGGCCAGGTGCCCACTCTGGGTCCTTCCAGCCTGACCCATGCTGGGATTTGGGGATTCTGGCAGTTGTGGTTCAGGAATTGTCCACCGGAGGGCAGCAGCGAGCACGGGAAATCAGCATCACTGCGCATGCACTGCCCCCAGCTGCAGTTCCGGGTGCCAACAGCAGGCGGCAGCACGAGCTGCTGGCGCTGCCGAGCGCCCGCCCCGCCCCATCCCGGCCCCGGGGGCTCTGCAATGGTTTGGGCTGGAGCGACCTTAAAGCCCGTCCGGTGCCAGCCCTGCCATGGGCAGGGACATCTTCCCCTGGGCCAGGCTGCTCCAGGCACTGCCCAGTCTGGCCTTGGACACAGCCAGGGATGGGGCAGCCACAGCTTCTCTGGGCAGCCTGTGCCAGGGCATCACCACCGCCACAGGGAAGGATTTTATAGGAAAGATGGGTGCTGATGTCTTTGAAAAATGACTCAGAGGTTTGGGGGTCTTCAGGAGAAATTGTTGTCAGTGTCTTCAAAATGGTTCTTACCATCTGTGCATGAGAAGACATGAAGTTTGTCACAGAACCCTGGCGGTTTAACCAGAAAGTTGGAAGTCCTGAACTTTTGGGTAATAAGAGAAATGGGTCCCCAAAAAGTCAATTCCATAACCCAGACAGCCTGAACTTCTGAACTTTGGGAGAAAATGACAGCTTCAAGGGGGATGTGGGGTAGGTGCTTTGCAAAACTGCTGCACCTTCCCAGTACCTCATCCAATGGGGAAAGGGAGAAGGCAACTTGTAGCCCTGAGTTTGGGATAAAAGGAGGCTGCACCCTCCGAAACCTTGAGAGAGACTCCCCACAGGGCTATGGCTGTGGAAACTCTGTGCCTTTATTGGAATCACATTTCAAAACTATTTTTTCAACATTTGGCTTTTCACAGTGTGGCTTTTCCCCACATGGTGAAGTTGCTGGGCAGAGGCAAAAATGATAAAAGGATGTAAAAGTATTTACAGAGCACAATAAACACGGCTCAAAGCAGTGGAGAAAGAGATGAAGGGGAACTCTGGAGGGGTTTTTGACAAGTTTTGTAACACAGAAGGAGCAGCGCCTGCCAAAAGCAGAAGTTCGGGCAATGTCATCTGGAATATGGGGGCAATTAGTGAAAATGACCTCCAGCTGACTTCCTAGGAATTCTCCAGAAAAATAAAAGAAGAGAGAGGCGGAGCCATGGCACTTATTTACAGGAAATGTGCTGGTTTTGTATTAGCTAAGAAGCCCATTTTAATAAATATTTATAATTACAGTGGATAGAAGTGGCAAAGTCCCCCCAAGCTGCAGGACCAGGAGAGATCCTCTGTGAGTCTGAGCTGATAAAGAATTCCAGCTTTCTGATACCTGCACATCCATCAGGGAGTTCACTCCGGCTGATTTTGGTATCAGGGCTGGGGGGACTCTGGGGACACATGGATGGGGGAGAGGGGACCTTGACATCGGGACTGGGGCCCTGGGGGACACTGGGGGGACCCTGGGGGTGAATGTGATGTGGGTTTGGAATCCTGGGGGAAGCTGGGGGACACTGGGGGACATGGGACTGGGGTCCACAGGGCTCTGGGGTGCAGCAGGGGGGAACTGGGGGTGTGACTGGGCCATGGGAGGGCTGGAGGACACTGCAGGGGGCAGGGGGTGATCCCTGCATTTGGGTTGGGGTCCTGGGGTGTTTCATTTCCAACAACCCCAAAGGGGACTCCAGACTGGGAATGGGATTGGGGTCTGGGGGTGGGCTGAGAGGGACACACAGGGTGTCAGGGAGTGACCCCAGATTTGGGTTGGGGTCCTGGGGGGGCTGAGGGCACCCCAGGGGAATGACTCAAAACTGTGGGAGTGGGACTGGGGTCCCGGGGGGGACTGGAAGACACCAGGGCCACCAGGAATGACCCCAGGATTTGGGATCAGGGTCCCAGGACAAACATCCTGGGGTCTCCTGGCCAGGGCTGCCTCCCCTCCCTGGGCTGACCCCACTCTCTCTTTCCAGCCCCTCACCAAGGAAGCCTCGCCATATTCCCCGTGTCCCTCAGCGTCCCCTGTGTCCCATCAGTGTCCCCTGGTGTCCATCAGTGTCCCCTCAGCACCCCCACCCTGTGTCACACAGTCTGTCCTCTGTGTCCCCTCTGTGTCCCCCAGTGTCCCACACTGGCCACTGTGGCCTCTCCTCTCCATGGCCCCCTTGGCTCAGACCCTGGCACTGCTGGCAATGACCGTGGCCACTGCGGCTATCAAGGTGGTGCCCCTGGACATGGCCCAGAACTCCTTTGATGACCAGTACCTCAACTGTGGCCCTGCCATGACTGAGGCCTTGCCGGCCCTCAACATTTCCGAGTTCCAGGAGAACAAGGAGTTTTCCCAGGCCTGGGTGAAGGCCACGGCCGAGTGGCGGAAGCGGGGCTCCTCTTCATCCCCTCTGTCCCCAGCCCAGGCCATCGCCCTCATGGCCTACACGATGCCGGACGTGCACAAGCAGCTCAACCCGGCCGTGCGCCAGGCCGGGCGCTCCCGCCAGGAATACCGGGACAACTTCCGCTTCAAAACGCTGCATTTCCTGCTGACCCAGGCCCTCCAGAAGCTGAGACGCCCTGATGAGTGTCCAGATGTGTTCCGTGGGGTGAGGACAGTCCAGTTCAATGTGACAGCTGGTGATAAAGTCCGCTTTGGTCAATTCGCTTCGTCGTCCCTGGACAAAACGGTGGCCCAGGGTTATGGGAACGTCACAATGTTTGAGGTGCACACGTGCCATGGAGCAGACATCCAGAAATTCTCCTTCAATCCAAGCGAGAAGGAGGTGCTGATCCCACCCTTTGAGACCTTTGAGGTCACCAAAGTCACCAGGGAAGGGAAGAAGGTGCAGATTGAGCTTCGCTCCACCGGGAACTTCAGCAACTACAACTGCGAGTGGCTGCGAGGTGACATCATGGGAACAACCAGGGGGGATGGGGACACTCAGTGAGGGCTGGGGACAAGGACACACGGTGCTGGGGACAACCATGGCCCACAGAGGGGACAGGGACACCCACTGTGGGTGGGAGGCAGGACACCCAGAGCTGGGGACAAGGTCGGTGACAGCCACTGCCGGGCACAGGGGATGGGGACACCCAGTGCCAGGTGAGGGGGACAGGGACATCCAGTGCTGGGGACACCCACAGGGGTGGGGAGGACAAGGCCACCCATGGTTGGGCACAGGGGAAAGGGGCCTCATTATGGCCCCCTCTGACATCCCACACTCCCAGGACCCCCCATCACCCCTGTCCCTCTCCCCAGGGCCCTCCTGACCCCTCTCTTTGTCTCCACAGGTGGGAGCCTCCCCAGGAAATTCCCCCAGCTTGGGGGGCTTCTCCTGGCCACCATGGCCATGGCAGTGGCCATTGGAACCCTCTGAGCCATGAGGCCACCAAGGTCACGGTGGTCCTGGGGGCCACTGTGGTCACCATGAGCATGAAGGCCACCAAGACCCCCAAGGAAATGAGGGCACCAAGGCTACCGAGGCCATTATGGCCACAATGGTCACTTTGTCCACTATGACCACTATGGTCATTTTGTCCACTGTGACCACTGTGGCCATTATTGTCACTGTGGCCACCATGGTCACTGTAACAAGGCGCCCATCCAGGGGAAGCCCCTCTGAGAGCTGCCCAGCGAGGGAGCAATGCCAGGGCATCAGGACCAGCATGGGGGGACTGGAGCAGCCAGAACAGTGCAGGACAGCACGGACAGCAGAGATTGGGCAGCACCTGGGGCTGCTTGGGTACTTCCCTACAGAGGGGTTTGGGAATGGCAATGCCACGGCCACCTGCTGATGCTCCTTGGCTGCCTCGCCTGATGTAGCAATAAATTGCTGCTTGCTCATCTGGGGTATAAAACATGTATCAAAAACTTGATCCTTGCTTGCCTGGCATATCAAATGTTTATCAGAAATTTGATCCTTGCTTGCCTGGCATATCAAAATTTTACCAAAATTTGCTGCTGGCTCACCTGATGTATCTGCTACAGCTCCTTTAACGCCTTTCCTGCAGGACGCCTCATTTCCTAAAATAAAGCAGTTCCTAGAGTTTTAATAGAGGCAACTTAAAGGCTTATTTTTCAAACCTTGATCTTCAAAGAGGTGCTGGAGAAATGTTCCTCCCTTTTTCCTCATTCACTGCAGCTCTCACAAAGAACCTGGAAGGGTTGGAGCATGTCCAGGGAAGGGAGGAAGCTGGGGAAGGGTCTGGAGCACCAGGAAGCGTTGAGAGATCTGGCAGGGGCTGTTCAGTGCAATTTAAAAAGGATGAATAATCAGTCTGGGGCCAGTTCCAAACTTCCTGATTTGAGGTAACACTACAGAAAACATTGGGAGGAAAAAAAGAAAAACAAGTAGAATGAAGAAGGATGAAAAAAAAATAGAGAAATGGGGACAGAGGCAGCACCACCCATTTGTTTATGAAAAAACTCCTGATGTTTCGCTCAGGAAATTTTTTTTTTCCTTCGAATCAGGGGTTTTCCCTCTTTACCCGCTCATCTCCTGGAGTTGTAGTTCAGGAATTGTCCACCGGAGGGCAGCAGTGAGCTCAGGAAATCAGCGTCACTGCGCATGTGCCGCTCCCAGCTGCAGTTCCGGGTGCCAACAGCAGGCGGCAGCATGAGCTGCTGGCGCTGCCGAGCGCCCGCCCCGCCCCATCCCGGCCCCGGGGGCTCTGCAATGGTTTGGGCTGGAGCGACCTTAAAGCCCGTCCGGTGCCAGCCCTGCCATGGGCAGGGACATCTTCCCCTGGGCCAGGCTGCTCCAGGCACCGCCCAACCTGGCCTTGGACACGGCCAGAGATAGGGCAGCCACAGCTTCTCTGGGTCACCTGTGCCAGGGCATCACCACCGCTACACGGATGGATTCCTTCCCAATATCCCATCTGACGCTATCCTGTGGCACTTGGGAGCCATTCTCCCTTGCCCTGTCCCTCCATGCCCTTGTCTGTCTCCAGCTCTCCTGGAGCTCCTCTAGCCAGTGGAAGGGGCTTTGGTGTTTTCATGGATCCTTCTCCAGGTTGAACACCCCCAGCTGTCTCCACAGCAGAGGGGCTTCACCCCTCAAAGCATCTCCATGGCCTCCTCTGGACTCGCTTCAGCAGCTCCCCATCCCCTCTGTGCTGTGGCCCAGAGCTGGCAGAGTGATCCGAGTGGGAATGTCTCATGGTGGGAAGGGCTCAGTGCCTGCCCTCCTCCCAACCCAGAACCAACACCCCGCAGGGAGCACCCGAAGGGCTCTTGGACTCCAGACTTGGCCTCTGGCAACGTCACTGGCCCAGCAGCTGCTCCTGTCCCTGGCTGCACCCCCAGTGCCTGCCCTGGCACCGTGGGCATGGGGCCAGTCAGGGCAGGAGGCAGCCCTGGGGCCAGTGGGACACGGGGACAGCCAGGGCAGGAGGCAGCCCTGGGGCCAGTGGGACACTGGGCCAGCCAGGACAGCCCCGGGGCCAGCAGGACATGGGGACAGCCAGGACAGCCCTGGGGCTGTGGGACACGGGGAGAGCCAGGACAGCCCTGGGGCCACTGGGACACGGGGAGAGCCAGGACAGCCCTGGGGCCACTGGGACACGGGGACAGCCAGGACAGCCCTGGGGCTGTGGGACACGGGGACAGCCAGGACAGCCCCGGGGACAGCAGGACATGGGGACAGTCAGGACAGGCCTGGGGCTGTGGGACACAGGGACAGCCAGGACAGCCCCGGGGCTGTGGGACATGGGGACAGCCAAGGCAGGCCTGGGGACAGCAGGACATGGGGACAGCCAGGACAGCCCCGGGGACAGCAGGACACGGGGACAGCCAGGACAGCCCCAGGACTGTGGGACACAGGGACAGCCAGGGCAGCCCTGGAGCCAGCAGGACAGGGGGACAGCCAGGACAGCCCCAGGGCTGTGGGACACGGGGACAGCCAGGGCAAGCCCCGGGGACAGCAGGACACAGGGCCAGCCTCGGGGATCCTGTGTGTGACACTCACATGGCCTCGGGGGTGGGACAGGCACAGCAGCAGCACGACAGGTGCTGGGGAGGGGTTTCCAGAAATAAACAAACCGCAGGGTGGAATCCGGAGGGCAGCAGAGAGGAGAAGCTGCCAGGGCAGCTCTGCTCCGTCAGGGGCGGCCCGGAGCCAGCAAATCAGCAGCCCCGGCTCTGGAATCAGGGACAGAGAGGGGAGAGGGACAGGGGACGCACAGGGAGCTGGGGACAGACAGGGAGCCCTGGGAGAGGGACAGGGGACGCACAGGGAGCTGGGCAGCCCCGGGAGAGGAAAGGCTTGAGCTGGACCCCCAGGGACAGAGCAGTGGGATGTGGAGCCCCGGGATGTGGAGCCCTGGGAACAGACAGGTGGGAGATGGAACTGGGGTGCTGCACCTCCCTCAGTGCTTTGTGAGCTCAGAAATGCCATCAGACCCCAAAGGAGCAGCGCCTGTGCCAAGCTCCTCCCGAGCTTATCAGGAGCACAGTCTGCTCCCAGGAATTCCTGCTGCATGGATAACGAGCTCCTCCTTTAACAAACGGCCTTGGGAACTCATTTTTCTTTCCTGAAGAACAACCCAAGTGGAACATTTTCTCTGTTGAACTTCCAGACTTCGGGCTCTTGGCCCGAATTGCACCCAGGACGGAAAACGACCATGGTCAAAGTCCACCCTCTCTCTCTCTCCTGTGACCTGCAAGCACTTCCTGGGAGCCTTGGAGCTCCCCTGCCCCTGGGCTGTGCCTGGCATTCCCTGGGAGGGAGTCCAAACTTCGCTGTGCTCGGAGCCTGGGCTGCTCCCCCGGCCCTCGGGGCTCAGCCCTGCAGAGGAGCAGAGGCACCGACCCTTCCCTGAGCCCTTCCCTGAGCTGTGGGGGCATTTCTCACAGGTGTGACCCTGTCCCTGTGCATCCCCTGTGCCCTTCCTGAGCTCCCGGGGCATTTCTCACAGGTGTGACCCTGTCCCTGTGCATCCCCTGTGCCCTTCCCAAGCTCCCGGGGCATTTCTCACAGGTGTGACCCTGTCCCTCTGCATCCCCCGTGCCCTTCCCTGAGCCCTTCCCAAACTCCCAGGGCATTTCTCACAGGTGTGTCCCTGTCCCTGCCCCTGTGCATCCCCCGAGCCCTTCCCAAGCTCCCGGGGCATTTCTCACAGGTGTGACCCTGTCCCTGTGCATCCCCTGTGCCCTTCCTGAGCTCCCGGGGCATTTCTCACAGGTGTGACCCTGTCCCTGTCCCTCCCCTGTGCCCTTCCTGAGCTCCTGGGGCATTTCTCACAGGTGTGTCCCTGTCCCTGTGCATCCCCTGTGCCCTTCCTGAGCTCCCGGGGCATTTCTCACAGGTGTGACCCTGTCCCTGTGCATCCCCTGTGCCCTTCCTGAGTTCCCGGGGCATTTCTCACAGGTGTGACCCTGTCCCTGTGCATCCCCTGTGCCCTTCCTGAGCTCCTGGGGCATTTCTCACAGGTGTGACCCTGTCCCTGTCCCTCTGCATCCCCTGAGCTCTTCCCCGAGCTCCCAGGGCATTTCTCACAGGTGTGACCCTGTCCCTGTCCCTCTGCATTCCCCCGTGCCCTTCCCCGAGCCCTTCCTGAGCTCCCAGGGCATTTCTCACAGGTGTAACCCTGTCCCTGTCCCTGTGCATCCCCTGTGCCCTTCCTGAGCTCCCGGGGCATTTCTCACAGGTGTGACCCTGTCCCTGTGCATCCCCCGTGCCCTCCTGTGCATGCAGCACCTGCCCCTGCCCTCTGCCAGCTCCTCAGCTCTCTGTCTGGGGTGTGACTTCTAGGATGTTCCCGAGATCCTTCACTCTTTAGATCTGGGCTGAGTCAGATCAGGGTGATTTTAGCTTTAGGTTGACCAGTGTTAGATTTTTGTCTCTGTGTGCTTTAACCACTGAGTGAGCTTTGCCCACAAACCTCGTCGTGCTTTTGCTTTTATTTCAAACCTCCTTTTGCTGGTGCCACCTTAAAACCCTTAAAAGCTGCTCTTAAAACTCTCAAACAAGAGAGGCCTGGGAGCAGCAAAGGAAGAGCAGGGAATGTTTCCCGAGGGAGAATGTGCAGACAGAAATATTGGCCAGGGCTGGAGCTGCCAAGGAGGGTGTCAGGAGCTGCCAGGATGGACTGGGCACCAAGGAATCATGGAATGGCTGGGCTGGATGGAAAAGCCTCTGAGCCCAGCAGGTCCAGCACTGCTCATGGCACTGCCAAGGCCACCCCAGACCATGTCCCCAAGTGCCACATCCACACATCTGTCAAATCCCCCCAGGGATGGGGACTCCAGCCCTGCCTGGGGCAGCTGTGCCAGGGCTGCACAGCCCCTTCCAGGAAGGAATTATCCCAATATCCACCCTAAACCTCAGGAAAGAGGACCCAACCTCACCTGGCTGCCTCCTGCGGTCCTGCTGGGGTCCCTCCTGAGCCTTCTTGTCCCCAGGCTGTCCTCAGCCCTGGTGGCACCTGACCCCAGCTGGGCACACGGGGAGCTGGGGACAGCAGGACACCCTGGGATGGAGCCAGAGCCGTGGGAGATGAACAAGACAATTTATTAACAGCAGGACCAGGATGGGGCCTCGGCCACGCGGGGAGGGCAGGGGGGCTCTGGGGGTGCCACAGGTGGGGCTGTGGCAGGGGCGTGGGGACAGGCAGGTGGCAATGGGCAGGGCTGGGGGTTTGGGGGCCTCTGGGAGTGCCTCCACATGAGGACAGTGGCTCAGAGCAGGAGGGTCTGAGGGTGCCACAGGCTCGGGGGGGCTGGGGACGGACAGGGACAGTGGCTCGAGGGGTTCTGGTGGTACACCCACGTGGGAACGGTGCCTGGGGACGTCTGGAGGTGCCACAGGTGGCACGGGGGGCCTGGGGTGGGGACAGGCAGGGACAGTGGCCAGGGGGGTCTATAGTGCTGCTGGCACTGCCCCTGCCTGTGCAGCCAGACTGGTGACAGGGAGGGGACAGCGAGGTGGGCACAGGACAGGACAGAGGGGGTTCCAAAGTGCTTCCAGTCCGCGTTCAACGCAAAGGGGCGGGGTGGGGGAGAATCGTATTCACAGCGGGGAGGAGCAGGGGGCCGGGGGGGCCGTGGCAGCCCCGCACCAGCGAGCCCCCGCGGGGCAGGAACCGCCGGGGAACGCGATGAGAACGGCGACAAAACCGGCTACGGGGAGGGGACCCGACCGGGGCGGGGCCGCGGGAGCGGCGGGGCCGGGCAGGGGCGGCAGCTACTCCTTGGCCCTGCCGATGATGGCGAGGATGTAGAGGAAGATGTTGATGATGTCGGTGTAGAGGTTGAGCGCGGCGAAGATGTACTCCTCGGGGCTCAGCGCCAGCTGCTTGTTCCCCAGGATCAGCTGCGTGTCCACCGCCAGGAACTGCGAGAGGATGGGGCAGTGTGGAGGGCAGGAGGAACCAGCGGGGCCCATAAATGCCCCAATCCCAAACCAGCCAAGGATGCCCTGTTCCCTCCACCCTGTGCATCCACCACCAGGAACTGTGGGATGGGGCAGTGTGGAGAGCAGGAGGAACCAGCGGGCCCCATAAATGCCCCGATCCCAAACCAGCCAGGCACACCCTGCACCCTCCACCCCGAGCACACCCTGAGTGTCCACCACCAGGAACTGTGAGAGGATGGGGCAGTGTCAGGGGTGGGAGGAACCAGCGAGCCCCATAAATGCCCCAATCCCAGACCAGCCAAGCACCCCGAGCACACCCTGCATGTCCACCACCAGGAACTGTGGGATGGGGCAGTGTGGGGGGCAGGAGGAAGCAGTGGGTCCCATAAATCCCCCAATCCCAAACCAGCCAGGCACACCCTGCACCCTCCACCCCAACCCACACCCGGCGTGTCCACCACCAGGAACTGTGGGATGGGGCAGTGTGGGGGGCATGAGGAACCAGCAGGTCCCACAAATCCCTCCCACCCCAAACCAGCCAGGCACACCCTGCACCCTCCACCCCGAGCACACCCTGAGTGTCCACCACCAGGAACTGTGGGATGGGGCACTGTCAGGGGTGGGAGGAACCAGCAGTTCCCGCAGGTCCCCTCAATCCCAGACCAGCCAAGCACACCCTGCACCCTCCACCCTGCATGTCCACCGCCAGGAACTGCAGGATGGGGCAGTGTCAGGGGTGGGAGGAACCAGCAGGCCCCATAAATCCCCCAATCCCAAACCAGCCAGGCACACCCTGCACCCTCCACCCCAACCCACACCCTGTGTGTCCACCATCAGGAACTGTGGGATGGGGCAGTGAGGGGGTGGGAGGAACCAGCAGGTCCCACAAATCCCTCCCACCCCAAACCAGCCAGGCACACCCTGCACCCTTCACCCTGCATGTCCACCACCAGGAACTGCGGGATGGGGCAGTGTCAGGGGCGGGAGGAACCAGCGGGCCCCATAAATCCCCTAATCCCAAACCAGCCAAGCACCCCGAGCACACCCTGCATGTCCACCAGCAGGAACTGCAGGATGGGGCAGTGTGGAGGGCAGGAGGAACCAGCAGGTCCCATAAATGCCCCAATCCCAAACCAGCCAGGCACACCCTGCACCCTCCACCCCGAGCCCACCCTGTGTGTCCCCAGGGAGCCGGAGCACCCAGGGGTGCTGGTGGCACTGCCCCCCACAGCAGCTGAGGGTCCCAGCCCCCCGACTCACGCAGGTGAAGAGCAGGGCCCCCAGCGAGGCGTAGACGATGTCCACGATGCGGTTCCGGATGAAGATGCAGAGGATGGAGAAGAGCACGAGCACGACCAGGCAGATGATGAGCACGCCCCGGCACGAGGTGAAGTCGTACTTGGTCTGTGGGGAGGGGGATTGGGGGGCGTCAGAGCCCGGTGTGGAGCCCCCAGAGCCAGCAGGGAGCTCAGAGGGAGGGCTCAGCACCCCGCTCAGATCCCACAGAGCCAGCAGGGAGCTGGGGAGGGCTGCATGCCCCATCTGGGGTGCAAAGGCCCCTGAGACGAGATCCCACAGCCCCCCAGGAGCCCAGCAGGGAATCACTGGGGTGTTGTGCCCCAGTTTGGAGCCCCCAGGCAGGAGCAGGGGCAGCCCTGGCGCTGACCTGCAGGGAGAAGATGACGACGGTGAAGCAGACGACGACGGTGATGCCGACAGCCATGATGACAGCCTCGGTGTCATAGAAGCTGGCGATCATCCCCACCATGTAGGACAGGCTGACAGTCAGGATGGACTGGCAAGGCAAGGGGGGAACCCATCAGGCCTGTGTGCCCAACATGGCACCCACAAACATGTCATGTGCCCCCTGGACCAGCATCCCCCAACCCTCCGTGTGCCCCTGGCTTGGCATCCCCAAACCCACACCCACCGTGGCACCCCAAACTTTTCACATGCCCCCAGCCCAGCACCCTTAAACCCTCTGTGTGCCCCTGGCTCAGCATCCCTAAACATGCCTCAAAACCTCTGTGGTGCAGAACCCCAAATCTGCCCCCTCAGCCTGGCACCTCCAAACCCTCTGTTGCTCCCTAGATCAGCACCCTGAAACCCACCCCACCATGGCACCCCTGAACCTTCCACGTGCCCCCAGCACAGCACCCTTAAACCCTCTGTGTGCCCCTGGCTCTGCACTCCCAAACCTGCCCCAAAACCTCCATGGTGCAGCACCCCAAATTTGCCCGCTCAGCCTGACACCTCTAAACTCGCTGTGTGCTCCCTAGATCAGCACCCTCAAATCTACCCCCACAGTGGTACCCTCAAACCTTCCACGTGCCCCCAGCACAGCACCCTTAAACCCTCTGTGTGCCCCTGGCTCAGCACCCCCAAACCTGCTCCAAACCTGCCCCAAAACCTCCCTGGTGCAGCACCCCAAATCTGCCCCCTGAGCCTGACACATCCAAACCTGCTGTGTGCTCCCTGGCTCAGCACCCCCAAACCTTCCGTGGACCCCCAGCCCAACATCCTTACACCCTCTGTGTTCTCCCTGGCTCAGCACACCCAAACCCATCCCACCAACTGCCCCCACCATGACATCCCCAAACCTTCCATGTGCCCCCAGCCCAGCACCATTAAACCCTCTGTGTGCCCCTGGCTCTGCACCCGCAAACCCACTCCACCGTGGCACCCCTAAACCTTTCCCATGCTCCCAACCCAGCACCCTTAAACCCTCTGTGTGCTCCCTAGATCAGCACCCTCAAACCCACCCCACTGCGGCACCCCAAAACTTTCCATGTGCCCCCAGCCCATCACCCTTAAACCCCCGCCATGCCGTGCCCCTGGCCCAGGATGCCCTCACTCCTTAACCCCTGCCATGCCGTGCCCCTGGCCCAGGGTGCCCTCACTCCTTAACCCCTGCCATGCCGTGCCCCCAGCCCAGCACCCTTAACCCCCGCCATGCCGTGCCCCTGGCCCAGGATGCCCTCACTCCTTAACCCCCGCCATGCTGTGCCCCTGGCCCAGGATGCCCTCACTCCTTAACCCCCGCCATGCCATGCCCCCAGCCCAGGATGCCCTCACTCCTTAACCCCTGCCATGTCGTGCCCTTTGCCCAGGATGTCCTCACTCCTTAACCCCTGCCATGCTGTGCCCCTGGCCCAGGGTGCCCTCACTCCTTAACCCCTGCCATGCCGTGCCCCTGGCCCAGGATGCCCTCACTCCTTAACCCCTGCCATGCCATGCCCCTGGCCCAGGATGCCCTCACTCCTTAACCCCTGCCATGCCGTGCCCCTGGCCTAGGATGCTCTCACTCCTTAACCCCCGCCATGCCGTGCCCCTGGCCCAGGGTGCCCTCACTCCTTAACCCCTGCCATGCCATGCCCCCAGCCCAGCACCCTTAACCCCCGCCATGCCGTGCCCCTGGCCCAGGATGCCCCCGCTCCCCATGCCCGGCCAGCCGTGCCCCCGGCCCACCAGGGACACGAGGTTCCAGGGGTGCTTGCGGCGGAAGTCGCCGCAGCAGCTGAGGACGATGAGGGAGATGAAGAACACGGCGTAGGACACGTAGTACGTCCACACGTTGCGCTGCACGAAGCCCCGCACGCCTTTGACGAAGGTGAAGACGGTCACGAAGGCGAAGGTGACGGTCAGCTGCAGCGTGAGCACCAGGAACACCTGGGGACGGGGGGGCAGGGTCACAGGGAGCCCCCCGATGCCCCGTTCCCCGCCCCGAGCCCCCCGTGTCCCACCTTGCGGATGAAGGCCTGCCGGATGCTCTTGTCGTCCCAGTGCGCCGACGGGAAGTCCTGGTTGTCATAGTAGGAGGGGGGCCCGTCCTCGTGGTAGGTGCTGTGCAGGGGGGCTGTGGGGAGGGGGCACACTGCTCAGGAGGGTGCCAGGAGCCATGGGGAGTGCCCCCATAGCCAGGTGTCACAGCTGGCCTGGGTCTGGGCAGTGTCACCCCTCCCAGGGTCACAGCCAGTGCCATCCCCAGTGGGCACGGTCCCCCAGGATGTGTGGGGCAGGAGCCAAGGGGAGTGGAGCTCTGTGTGCCCCAAAGCCATGTGTCACAGCTGGCACAGCTCTGGGCAGTGTCACCCCTCCCAGGGTCCATCCCCAGTGAGCACAGACCCCCAGATGCCCCCCAGGACGTGTGGGACAGGAGCCAGGAGCCACAGGGAGTGGAGCTCTGTGCCCCCCAAAGCCAGGTGTCACAGTTGGCATGGCTCTGGGCAGTGTCACCCCTCCCCGGGTCACAGCCAGTGCCATTCCTGGTGGGCACAGTCCCCCAGGACGTGTGGGACAGCAGCCAGGAGCCACAGGGAGTGGAGCTCTGTGTCCCCTAAAGCCATGTGTCACAGCTGGCCTGGGTCTGGGCAGTGTCCCCCTACTCCCAGGGTCCATCCCCAGTGGGCACTGTCCCCCAGCTGCCCCCCAGGACATGTGGGACAGGAGCCAGAAGCCACAGGGGGGTCCCTGCTGCCCCACTTGAGCCTGCTGAGGTGCCAGACCCCCCCACTGTCTGCACTGCTCCCCATCCAAGGGAGCCCCCCCAGGCTGCCCTCATCCAGGGACTGCCCTGCCCTCACACCTGAACCCCCAGCCTCAGAGAGGAGCCCAGGTGTGTCACACCCCCGCCATCAGGCAGCCAGGAGGGTTCCCCAGCCTCAGACAGGAGCCCAGGTGTGTCACACCCCCCCCCCGCCATCAGGCAGCCAGGAGGGTCCCCCAGCCTCAGAGAGGAGCCCAGGTGTGTCACACCCCCCCATCAGGCAGCCAGGAGGGTCCCCCAGCCTCAGAGAGGAGCCCAGGTGTGTCACACACCCCCATCAGGCAGCCAGGAGGGTCCCCCAGCCTCAGAGAGGAGCCCAGGTGTGTCACACCCCCCCATCAGGCAGCCAGGAGGGTCCCCCAGCCCATCTGGAGCCCCCAAGCCCCCTTTTCCCGGTACTTACAGTCCTGGTCTCCGGGGACCATGGGCTGGGGCTGGGCATAGGGCGGCTGGCCATAGGGGCCCTGGGGGTAGGGCCCGGGCGGGGGGTACGGCCCGGGGGGGTACGGCCCGGCGGGGGGGTACGGCCCCGCCGGCGGGTACGGCCCCGGCCCCTGCGTGAAGCCCGGCTGCGGGTAGGGCGTGGGGGCAAACTGGGGCTGGGGGTACGGGGCCACGGGGTACGGGGGCTGAGGGTAGGCCGGGGGGGCCGTGGGCGGCTGCTGGCCCCCGAAGCCGTCGCTCGTCACCAGGAAACTCTTCTCGTGGGACATGGTGGCCCGCGGGCTGCGGCCGCCTTGGTGCTGTGGAGGGGGGACAGGGAGTTAGAGATGGTGCTATTGTCCCCCACGGCTGTCACCCACCTCCTTGGCACCCCCACAGCATTCGTCCCCTCATCTTTGTCCCCCCAAGGCATCACCCAGTACAGCCATCACCCCGTCCTCAGTAGCCACACACGGCCATCACCCTCCCACTGCTGTCACCCCCTTCCTCATCACCCCCACGGCCATCAGCCCCCAAGGCCATCATCAACCCCCCATGGCCATCAAACTCCCCATGGGCCATCAGCCCCCCAAGGCCATCATCAACCCCCCATGGCCATCAAACTCCCCATGGCCATCAACACCCTGTGGCCAGCACCCCCATGGCCATCAGCCCCCCAAGGCCATCACCCCCCACCGCGGGGGGCCCCACTAGGAGATGCCCCAGGATGGGATGGGGGTCCCCACTCAGGGATGCCCCTGGGATGAGGGTCCCTATTGGGAGATGCCCCGGGGTGGGGGGCCCTCACTCAGGAGATGCCCGGGAAGGGGGTCCTGCACTTGGAGAAGCCCCAGGATGGAGGTCCCTCACTTGGGGGATGCCCCGGGATGGGGGTCCCTCACTCGGGGATACCCCAGGATGGGGGTCCCTCACTAGGGGATGCCCCAGGATGGGGGTCCCTCACTCGGGGATACCCCAGGATGGGAGTCCCTCATTCAGGGGATGCCCAGGATTGGGGGTCTCCACTCGGGGACGCCCCGGTATAGGGGTCCCTCACTCAGGGGATGCCCGGTATAGGGGTCCCTCACTCGGGGATGCCTGGAATGGGGGTCCCTCACTCGGGGATGCCCAGGATGGGGGTCCCTCAATCAGCGGATGCCCGGGATGGGGGTCCCTCAGTCGGGGACAGCCAGGATGGGGGTCCCTCACTCGGGGATGCCCAGGATTGGGGGTCCCTCAATCAGCGGATGCCCGGGATGGGGGTCCCTCACTCGGGGATGCCCAGGATTGGGGGTGCCTCACTCGGGGACGCCCGGGATGGGGGTCCCCGCCATCGGGGGGTCCCATCCTGCTCCCCCCACCCCCGTGCCCGCACAAGATGGCGGCGGCGAGGCCGTTGCCATGGCAACAGCCCCGGGGCTGGGATCGCTGTGCGGGATCGGTTCCTGCCGCGATTACCGGCAGCGGTGCGGGGGAGCCCCGGCGCTGCTTCACTGCCCCCTTGGGCCGTCACCGGGAGCGGCGGCGTCCTGCCAGGCCCGTGCCCAGGCCCGGCCTCGGCCGCGGCCCCACCGCATCGAGCCGGGCGGGCTCCACCGCAGCCCCGGGGCCGCCCCCGCTCCCGGAGCCCGGTTACAAAACCGGGCGGTGCGGGAGCGGCGGCTGCGCCCTAGGCGGGGATCGCGCACCCGGCGGCGCGGTACCGGCACCGGTACCCGTGAGGGCTCGCTGCCGGTGCCGCAGCCTGGCAGGCGGCGGTGCCCAAGCGGTTCCGCCGCTGTTCCGGTGCCGCAGCGGCCCCGGCCGGGCCAACGGGCAGCGCCGGCCGGTGGCGCAACCACGGCGGCCGCGTGACGGCCCCGCGCCCCGGGCGGGCGGCGGGACGGGGGGGGCCCGGCCCTGCGGCGCCGCGGGGGCGGCACCGACACCGGGCGGGGGGCGCATTTCGGGCCCCCGCGGCTTCCCGGGGTGTGTAGGGCATGGGAGAGACCCTGAACGGGGTCAGGGGCCGCGGGGTGCGCCCCACAAGGGGGCACGCGGGGCGCCCCGAGCGAGGGCCATGGGGTGCGGGCGCTGTGGGATCGCAGCGTGCGGGCCGTGAACGCACCCCGGATTGCGGGGATGCGGGGGGGCCGCATCACGGGGTGCGGGGGTGCCCGCAGCACGGCGTGCGGGGGGCGCGGGGGAGCTGGCGGCGTGCGGGGGGCGCAGGGATGCCCACAGCCCGGCGGGCGGGGTTGCGGGGGTGCAGGTGCTCCCGCATCACGGGTTGCGGGGGTGCCGCCGCCCCCCCCGGTTCTCTCCGAGTCCCGTAAGCCGCTTTGCCCTGACGCTCGGTAAAGCCCCGCCGCGGCCTATTTACGGCAGCAGCGATCCTAATCCCCGAGCGCTGCCGCGGGGGGAGCGGCCCGGAGACCCCCGCTGTGCCCGCGGCCGCGGGGTCCCGCACGGCCCCGCTTCCCCCGCCCCGCTACCCCCCCCCTCGCACCGAACCCGTGCGCTGCGGACTGCGGCAGCGGGAAGCGGCGGAGGGAACGGCGCTCGGGGTCTCCTCCAGAGCCTCCGCACCCTCCGCTCGCCGCCGACACCCCTCACCCGACCCCCGGACCCCCCGATCCCCCCGCGCCCCCCGCTCACCGGCCGGGCCGAGCTGCGCGGGGTCCGCTCGCTGCGCGCCGGGCGGGGCGGGGCCTGCACGGGGCGGGGCTTGATAGTGGGCGGGGCTTGGCCCGCTAATGCTGCGTAGGCCAAAGGGGGAGGGGCGTGGCCTCTTTGGGGGCGGGGCCACGGGGCCGCGCAGCAGAGCGCCCCCTGGTGGCGGCAGCGCGCACTCGTCGCGGGCGGCCCCGGCGCCGCCGCGTCACGCGTGGGGACGGTCACGCGTCCGCGGTGACGCGCAGGGGACGGCCACGTGACCCCCTGTCACCCCTGGGGGTGGCCCGTGTGTCTACGTCATTCTCGTGTAACTTGTGGGGCTTTTTCCGTGTCCCCTATCGCCTCTGGGGTCAGTCCCATGTCCCCTGGTCACTCGTGGGGCTGGTCAGGAGTCCCCTGGTGACTCGCGAGGGACGGCCACGTGTCCCTCTGTCACCCTGGGGATGGCCTGTGTGCCTATGTCATTCTTGTGTATCCCCTGTGGGGCTTTTTCCATGTCCCCTTATCGCTTCTGAGATCAGTCCCGTGTCCCCTGGTCGCTCGTGGGGACGGTCACGCGCCCGCGGTGACGCATAAGGGACAGCCACGTGTCCCCCTGTCACCCCTGGGGATGGCCTGTGTGCCTACGTCATTCTCGTGTACGGCCTGTGGGGCTTATTCCGTGCCCCTTTCTTGCGGCTGGGGTCAGTTCTGTGTCCCCCTGGTCGCTCGTGGGGCTGGTCACGGATCCCTCGGTCACGCACGAGGGACAGCCACGGGTCCCCCTGTCACCCCTGGGGATGCCCCGTGCGCCTATGTCATTATCCTGTATCTCTGTGGGGCTTATTCCGTGTCCCCTTGTCACATCTGGGGTCAGTCCCGTGTCCCCTGGTCACTCGTGGGGCTCGTCACGGGTCCCCTATCACACACGAGGGACAATCAGTTGTCCCTCTGTCGCCTGCGTGGCTGGAGCCGTGTCCCCGTGTCATTCTCGGGGACGGACCCGTGTACCCCTGTCATCCGTGGGGATTCTCCCGTGTCCCCTCGTCACATCTGGGGTCACTTCCGTGTCCCTGGTCACTCGTGGGGCCAGTCATTCCCGTGTACCCCTGTCACCCGAGGCGCTTTTTCCGTGTCCCCTCGCCACATCTGGGGTCAGTTCCGTGTCCCCTGGTCACTCGTGGGGCCGGTCACGCACAAGGGACAGTCACTTGTCCCCCTGTCACCCGTGCTGCTGCTCCCGCGTCCCGCGTGTGGCCGGTCCCGCGGTCCCTGGGCCCCCTCTGCGGGCCGGCCCCGCGTCCCCGCGTCGCGCGTGGGAGCCGTCCCGTGTCCGCACCCCGGTCCCGCCCCCCGCCCTTCCCCTTCCCGTTTTGGTCCCGTTTCGGTTTCGGTTCTTGGCCGGGGCGGAGCCTCGCAGCGTCCGGTGCGTGGGGGGGCCCTGCCCCGCGGGGTGGGGGGGCCCTGCCGGGGGGTGTGGGGACCCCCACGGGGCTGGGGGGATCCGGGGGGCGATCGGGGGTCCCGGTCCGGTGCGGGATGGGGGGGCCCTGCCGGGGGGTGTGGGATCCCCACGGGGCTGGGGAGGTCCGGGGCGATCGGGGGCGATCGGGGGGTCCGGCCCTGGGGTGGGGGGTCTGCAGGGGGGTGAGACCCCCCCATGGGGCTGGGGGGTCCGGGGCGATCGGGGGGTCCGGCCCTGAGGTGGGGGGGTCCCTGCTTGTGGCTACAGGGGGGTTCCACCCTGCGGACCCGGGCCCGGGGGAGCCCTCGGTACGGGGGTGCGGGGGGAGCACGGACAGGGGGTTTGGGGAGGGGGTTTGGGGTCACGGGGGGTCCCGGCGGATTGGGGGGCAGGGGGTGTAACGGAACCCAGCCCCGAACGTGTGTGTGCCCCAGGATGGCCGGGGGGGTGCTGGAGGTGCGGGGGGTCCCCCCCGACGCCCCCGAGGAGCTGCTGGTGCTGTACTTCGAGAGCCGGCGGCGCTCGGGCGGGGGGCCCGTGCAGAGCTGCCAGCGCCTCGGGCCCCTCCTCTTCCTCACCTTCGAGGACCCCCAGGGTAAGCGTGGGTAGGGGGGCGTGCCCCGGTTCCAGCTGGGAGCACCGGGGTGCGATTTGGGGGTCTCAGTCCCACTGGGAGCACCGGGGTGGGATTTGGGGGTCTCAGTTCCAGCTGGGAGCACCGGGGTGGGATTTGGGGGTCTCAGTCCCATTGGGATCACTGGGATGGGATTGGGGGGTGTCAGTCCCACTGGGACCACTGGGATTGGGATTAGAGCTCCCAGTCCCACTGGGAGCACTGGGATAGGGTGTAGGAGATCCCAGTCCTACTAGGAGCACTGGGATAGGGTTGGGGGGGATCCCAGTCCCACTGGGTATGCTGGGATTGTGTTTGGAGCTGGCAGCACCACTGGGAGCACTGGGATAGGGTGTGAGGGGCCCATTTCCTACTGGGAGCACTGGGATTGTGTTCGGAGCTCCCAGTCCCACTGGGAGCACTGCAATAGGGTGTGGGGGATCCCAGTTCCACTGGGAGCACTGGGATAGAGTTCCCAGCCCTACTGGGATGGAGTGTGGGGGTTCCCAGCCTCACTGGGATAGGATATGTGGGATCCCAGCCCCACTGGATGGAGTGTGGGGATCCCAGCCCCACTGGGATAGGATATGAGGGATCCCAGCCCCACTGGGATAGGATATGAGGGATCCCAGCCCCACTGGGATAAGATGTGGGGATCCCAGCCCCACTGGGATGGGGTGTGGGGATCCCAGCCCCACTGGGATGGGGTGTGGGGGTTCCCAGCCCCACTGGGATGGAGTGTGGGGATCCCAGCCCCACTGGGATAGGATATGAGGGATCCCAGCCCCACTGGGATGGGGTGGGGGGGTTCCCATCCCCACTGGGATAGAATATGAGGGATCCCAGCCCCACTGGGATGGAGTGTGGGGATCCCAGCCCCACTGGGATGGGGTGTGGGGATCCCAGCCCCACTGGGATGGAGTGTGGGGGTTCCCATCCCCACTGGGATAGAATATGAGGGTTCCCAGCCCCACTGGGATGGGGTGTGGGGGTTCCCAGCCCCACTGGGATGGGGTGGGGGGGGTTCCCAGCCTCACTGGGAGCACTGGTGGGCAGTGCTGTGCCCCGGGGGATGAGGGGGTGCTGGCTGAGCCCCCGGTGACCCGGGCTTCCCTCCCCAGATGCACAGAACGTGTTGGCCCACGGCAGCCACAGGCTCGGGGGGGCCGAGCTGGGGGTGCGCCCGGCCCCCCCCTGGGACCCCTGCCACCTGCTGCTGCGGGGTCTGGAGCCCGGGACCCCCTCTGAGCACCTGGGGACCCTGCTGGGGGTGTCCCCTGGCACTGTCACCCTGTGCCAGCGCTCGGTGCCCGGCTGGAGCCTGCTGCGGCTGCAGGACCCCCTGAGCCCCCCAGGTGGGACTGGGGACACTGGGGGGGCACCAGGGTGGGAGGGGGGTGTCAGGGGTGGGGGTGTGGAGGGCAGAGGAGATGGGATGGAGCTGCCAGGGGGTTGGGGGGCAATTGTGTGGGGATACAGGGGCTGGGGTGGCTGCTGAGGGGTGGGCAATGGTGCCAGTGGTGGGAGTACTGGGGGGGCAGGGGCTGATGGGCTGGGGGGTCTGGGGGGGACACCAGGGTGGGATGGGGATGTTGGGGGTGGTGGTGTGGAGGGCAGAGGAGATGGGGTGGAGCTGCCAGGGGCAATGAGGTGGGGATATGGGGGCTGGGGTGGGAGGGTCAGGCTGCTGAGGGGTGGGTGGGGGGACAGTGGTGCCAGGGGTGGGAGTATTCGGGGGGCAGGGGGCTGATGGGCTGGGGATTCTAGAGGGAACACCGGGGTGGCATTTTGGGGCACGGGTTCTGCTGGGTGCCCTGGCACCAGGGGTGGGAGTGTTGGGGGGGGCTGATGGTCTGGGTGGGACACCAGGGTGGCATTTTGGGGCATGGGTTCTGCCAGGTGCCCAGCCCCGGGTATGACAGCGCCATAGGGGCAATGGCAGGGCCATGGTGGGGGCAGTGACACAGCCATAGGGACGCGGTGGCAGGGCCATGGTGGGGGCGGTGGCAGGGCCATGGTGGGGGCAATGACAGTGCCATGGTGGGGGCGGTGGCAGGGCCATGGTGGGGGCGGTGGCATGGCCATGGTGGGGGCGGTGGCAGGGCCCTGGTGGGGGCGGTGACAGTGCCATGGTAGGGGCGGTGGCACAGCCATGGTGGGGGCAGTGGCAGGGCCATGGGGACGTGGTGGCAGGGCCATGGTGGAGGCAGTGGTACGGCCATGGGGACGCAGTGGCAGGGCCATGGTGGGGGGGGTGGCAGGGCCATGGTGGGGGCAGTGGTGGGGCCCTGGTGGGGGCGGTGACAGTGCCATGGTAGGGGCGGTGGCACAGCCATGGTGGGGGCGGGGGCAGGGCCATGGTGGAGGCAGTGGTACGGCCATGGTGGGGGCAGTGGCAGGGCCATGGCGGGGGTGGTGACAGTGCCATGGTGGGGGCCGTGACACAGCCATGGGGACGTGGTGGCAGGGCCATGGTGGGGGCGGTGGCATGGCCATGGTGGAGGCGGTGGCAGGGCCATGGCAGGGGTGGTGGCAGGGCCATGGTGGAGGCAGTGGTGGGGCCATGGCAGGGGCAGTGACAGTGCCATGGTGGAGGCAGTGGTGGGGCCATGGCGGGGGCAGTGACAGTGCCATGGTGGGGGCCGTGACACGGCCACGGAGGCACAGTGGCACGGCCATGGCATGCGGTGCCAGCACTGCCCGTGCCGCAGAGCTGGCATCGGCGGAGCAGCGGGCACGGCGGCAGGGGCTGGCGCTGCTGCGGGTGCCACGGAGCCCCGCGGTGCTGGTGAGGGCAGCGGGGCCGGTGCTGGGCCGGGACCTGCTCGAGCTCTACTTTGAGAACCGGCGCAGCGGCGGCGGCCGCGTCAGCGACGTGCGGCTGCTGCCAGGGGGACGCGGGGCCATCGTCACCTTCCAGGAGCCGGCAGGTGAGGGCATGGTGCCAGGGTGCCAGGGCCATTTATACAGGAATGGGGTGATTGTGGGGGCATGGGAACGGGGTGCCAAGCAGGGCACAGTGCCCTCAGTGTGGAATGGGGTGGTGAGGTGGGCATGGTGCCATTTGCACAGGAACAGGGTGATCATGTGGGCATGGGAAAGGGGTGCCAAGGTGGGCACAGTGCCATTTGCTCAGGAACAGCGTGATCATGGGGGCATGGGAATGGGGTGCCAAGGTGGGCACAGTGCCTTGGGCATGGAATGGGGTGGTGAGGTGGGCATGGTGCCGTTTGCACAGGAACAGGGTGATCATGGGGGCACAGGAATGGGGTGCCAAGGTGGGCACAGTGCCCTTCATGCAGGAATGGGGTAGTGATGTGAGCATGCTGGCATTTGTACAGGGTGATCATGGGTGCATGGGAAAGGGGTGGTGAGGTGGGCACGGTGCCCTCAGTGTGGAATGGGGTGGTGAGGTGGGGACAGTGCCATTTTCTCAGGAATAGGGTGATCAATAGGGAAGGGGGTGCCAAGGTGCCCGTGGTGTGGAATGAGGTTGTTAAGGTGGGCATGGTGCTATTTGCTCAGGAATAGGCTGATCATGGGGGCATGGGTGATCAAACTGGGCACAGTGCCATTTGCACAGGAACAGGGTGATCATGGGTGAATGGGAGTGAGGTGCCAAGGTGCACACAGTGCCCTCAGTGTGGAATGGGGTGGTGAGGTTGGCACGGTGCCATTTGCACAGGAACAGGGTGATCATGGGTGCATGGGAATGGGGTGCCAAGGTGGGCACAGTGCCTGTCATGCAGGAATGGGGTGGTGAGGTGGGCACAGTGCTATTTGCACAGGGTGATCATGGGTGCAGGGAAAGGGGTGGTGAGGTGGGCACGGTGCCCTCAGTGTGGAATGGGGTGCCAAGGTGGGCACGGTGCCATTTGCACAGGAACAGGGTGATCATGAGTGGATGGGAAGGGGGTGCCAAGGAGGGCACAGTGCCCTTGGTGCGGGAACAGGGTTGTGAGGTAGGCTTGGTGCCATTTGCCCAGGAACAGGCTGATCATGGGTGCATGGGAATGGGGTGCCAAGGAGGGCACGGTGCCCTTGGTGTGGAGTGGGGTGCCAAGGTGGGCACGGTGCCCTTGGTGTGGGATGGGGTGCCAAGGTGGGCACAGTGCTATTTGCACAGGATCAGGGTGATCATGGGTGGATGGGAAGGGGGTGCCAAGCTGGGCATGGTACCATTTGCACAGGAACAGGGTGATCATGGGAGCACAGGGAGCTGCTCTGTGCCACCAGCTGCCCGTCCCTTTGTCCCCACAGACGCAGAGCGGGTGCTGCAGAGGCCACACCGGCTTCAGGACACGGTGCTGGAGCTCACTCCCCACTTTCCCTTCCTGGAGCTGCTGGAGGAGAACACGGACGTGCCCCTGGATGCTGTCCCCGCTCCGGACAGGGCCTCTCCTCCTGACGTGGAGCCCCTGCTGGTCAGGGAGCCCTTGCTGGACACAGATTGCCCGCCGGACTCAGTGCCATCCTCAGACCCCACCGTGGCACACACGAACCCCACACCAGACACAGCGCCAGCACCGGCAGCACCAGCATCACACCCAGGGCCGGGGCAGCCCCCAAACACCTTCCCCAGCAGGGACAAGGACACAGAGGGGTTCAGGGCTGTGCCCAGCCAGGCCCAAGCCCCCAGGCCCCTGTCAGTGGTGGTGCCAGAGCCGGTGCCAGCGGTGTCGGTGCAGGATGAGGTGCTGGTGCCAGCGGAGCCGGGAGCCGTGCGCTACCTGCAGCAGCACTACCAGGACATGCTCAGCAGCGTCCCCGAAGTGTCCCTGCTGCCACTGGAGGGGGGGGACATCTCTGGGTTCCGGGTGAGCTGCAGGCAGGGGTAGAAGTGACAGAATTCATAGGATGACTAGGTTGGAAGAGACCTTGAAGATCATCGAGTGCAGGGGTGTGGGCAGGTGCAGGCAGGTGCAGACAGATGTGGGCAGGTACAGGCAGCAGTGCAGGCAGGTGTGGGCAGGTGCAGGCAGGTGTGCGCAGGTGCAAGCAGGTGCAGGCCGGTGTGGGCAGGTACAGACCGGTGTGGGCAGGTGCAGGCAGGTGTGGGCAGGTACAGGCAGGGGTGGGCAGGTACAGGCAGGGGTGGGCAGGTACAGGCAGGGGTGTGAGCAGGGGTCTCTGCTGCTCTCCCACCTCCCTGTGCTCATGGCACATCCTGTTGCCAGGGGCTGCCAGCCCCGTGGTGCTGCCCACGCTGCCTGCAGGTGAGTGGGGAGCTGGGCAGGCGCTGGTGCCCAGGTGCTGACCCTTTGCCCATCCCCTGACAGGTGAGCGGGGAGCCAGGCCGGTGCCAGGCCGTGGCGGATTTCCTGCAGAGCCTGCTGGACTCTGTGGCCTCGCACCCCGCAGCCCTGCGCTTCCCTGGCGTTGCCCGCTTCCTGTGGGACGTGGCTGGGCAGAGCCTCCTGCAGCAGCTGGAGAGCCGCTTCCAGTGCGTCATCCAGCTGGACGGTGAACCCTGGAGCCCTCCAGATCCCCAGGTGCAGCCTCGTGGGGAGGGAGGGGTCTGGCAAGCGGGTGCCGTTGTGCTGGTCCCTGCTGCGCAGCGTTGGTGATGCCACCCTTGATCCCCACAGCTGGAGCTGGAGGAGCTGCTGCCCCCAAGCAGGGAGCCTCGGCCACACTCCTGGCACCAGGACCTGCCTGAGGGCCACAATGCCGCTGCTGATGGCGATGGTGATGGTGGTGGCCACGGCTTCCATTCCAGCGCAGGTGAGGGGCGAGGGTGCCACTTTGGTGCCCTCTCTGCGGGTGCTGCGGTGGGATGAGGGGGCCACGGGTGCTGGTCCTCCCCCAGGACATGGCGAGGGGGCCTCACGGCTGACACCCTGCTGCTCCCACAGAGGAGATCCAGGAGGTGCTGGCAGCGCTGCGCCCGAGTGACACCGACAGCCGTGGCAGCCCCGACCCGTGGCCTGACACCGTCCCTGGTGATGAGCGGGACCCCAACGCCGCGTTCATCTGTGCGGCCGGTGGGGACGGTGCCAAGGAGCTGCTGTTGGACACCGGCGTGGAGGAGGAGGAGGAGGAGGTGCAGATGGCTCTGGCCATCCAGTACTCCATGGACCACGCGAGACACGAGCAGGAGGAGCTGGCGCGCGCCACGGCTCTGTCCCTGCGCTCCTACAGCCGGGAGCAGGAGCAGGAGCAGGCTCAGGAGGATGCCAGGCTGCTGGCCGCGCTGGAGGCCTCGCTGGAGGAGGTGCTGCAGGCGGCGGACGCGGCGCGGGTGACGGTGTTCTGCTCCTCCGAGCGGGACGCCTCGGCGGCGGCGCGGGAGCTGGAGCGGGCGCTGGCGGAGCAGCAGCGGGCGCAGGACGTGGCAAGCGAGCGGCTGCGGGCGCTGCCGGCCGCCGGCCACTGCGCGCTGGCCCTGCTGCGGTGCCGGCACGCCGTGCAGCTCAGCCTGCGCGGGGACACCGCCACGCTGCGCGGCTTCGCCGACTACACGGCCCCAGCCGCCCGAGAGCTCGCCTCGCTGCTCCACCGCCTGCCATTGCCAGGGCAGTGCCAGGGCAGTGCCATGACCCGCTCCGCTGCCACCGCTGCCACCGCCGCCACCGCCGCCACTGCGCACTGGGTGCGCTGGGACCCCTCTGGCACCGCTGTCCTCTACGCCCCCGAGGCAGCGGCGCTGCTGGAGCAGGCCTGGTCGCGCCAGGAGCACCGGCTGGATCTGGTGCTGGATGGGCGACCCTTCACCGTGGATTTGGAGCACATGGAGGAGTTCGACATCGGCAGTGCCCGCGCCGTGCCCGTCTCCCGCAGCCAGCCCCCGCTGGACAGCACCTTCTTCCTGCTCGGTGCGTGTGGGTGCCGTGGGGCCAGCCGTGCCCCTCGCTGTGCCCATGCTTACCGGGGCTTTGTCCAGCAGGGCCAGAGGTGGCTGGGCTGGAGGAGGAGGTGCGGCTGATGGCGCTGGCTGAGGACTCAGAGGAGTTCGCTGACACAGTGCGCCACTTCTGCAGCACTCTGGAGGAGCTGCACAGCCAGATCAGCGTCGTGCAGGTGGGGCTGGGCACGGGGGACCCCGGGGTGTCCCCGTGGCACAGCAGTAACACGGCAGGGCCCAGCAGGTGCAGAAGCTGATCCATCCAGTGCTGTACAAGCAGTACCAGCTGAAGAAGGGCAGCGTGAAGCGCGCCTGCGCCGCCGGCACCACCGTGGAGCGCGTCCTCTTCCACGGCACCACCAAGGCCTCCAGCTGCGAGATCTGCCTGCACGGCTTCAACCGCAGCTTCTGCGGGAAGAACGGTGAGCGCTGGGCATGTGGGGGCGACCAGGGGTGCCCTTGGTGTGGGAACGGGGCACCAAGGGGGGGCACGGTGCCATCAGCATGGGAACAGGGCACCAAGGGGGGGCACAGTGTCATCGGCATGGGAAAAGGGCACCGGGGGGGGCATGGTGTCATTGGCATGGGAGCAGGGCACCGGGGGGGGCATGGTGTCATTGGCATGGGAACAGGGCACCAAGGGGGGGCACGGTGCCATCAGCATGGGAACAGGGCACCAAGGGGGGGCATGGTGTCATTGGCATGGGAACAGGGCACCAAGGGGGGGCACGGTGCCATCAGCATGGGAACAGGGCACCAAGGGGGGGCATGGTGTCATTGGCATGGGGACAGGGCACCAAGGGGGGGTATGGTGTCATTGGCATGGGAACAGGGCACCAAGGGGGGGCACGGTGCCATCAGCATGGGAACAGGGCACCAAGCGGGGGCATGGTGTCATTGGCATGGGAACAGGGCACCAAGGGGGGGTATGGTGTCATTGGCATGGGAACAGGGCACCAAGGGGGGGCATGGTGTCATTGGCATGGGAACAGGGTGTCCTTCTGGGCATGGTGCTGACAACATGGGAACAGAGCCCTGGGTGCCATTGGCATGGGAATGGGGTGCCAAGGAGGGCACAGTGCCCTCAGTGTGGGAACGGGGTGGTGAGGTGGGCACAGTGCCATTTGCACAGGAATAGGGTGATCATGGGTGGATGGGAATGGGGTGCCAAGGAGGGCACAGTGCCCTTGGTGTGGAATGGGGTGGTGAGGTGGGCATGGTGCTGTTTGCACAGGAACAGAGCAATCATGGGTGGATGGGAATGGGGTGCCAAGGTGGGCACGGTGCCAGTGGTGTGGAATAGGGTGGTGAGGTGGGCATGGGGGCTGTTGCTCAGTAATAGGGTGATCATGGGTGCATGGGAATGGGGTGCCAAGCTGGGCCAGTGCCCTCGATGTGGGAACGGGGTGGTGAGGTGGGCATGGTGCCAATTGCACAGGAACAGGGGTGCATGGGATGGGGGCCATTGGTGCACAGGAATAGGATGATCATGGGTGCATGCCTAGGAGGCTGTTGGTGTAGGAATGGCATGGTGAGGTGGTCACATTTGCACAGGAATAGAGTGATCAAGAGGTCATGAGAATGGGGTGCCAAGGAGGGCACAGTGCCCTCGGTGCAGGAACAGAGTGATGAGATGGGCACAGTGCTATTTGCTCAGGAATAGGGTGATCATGGGTGAATGGGAATGAGATTCCAAGGTAGGCACAGTGCCATTGGTGTAGGAATGGGATGGTGAGGTGGGCACATTTGCACAGGAACAGGGTGATCATGGGAGGATGGGAAGGGGTTTCCAAGGTGGGCACGGTGCCCTCAGTGTGGAATGGGGTGGTGAGGTGGGCACAGTGCCATTTGCACAGGAACAGGGTGATCATGGGAGGATGGGAATGGGGTGCCAAGGTGGGCACGGTGCCGTCAGTGTGGAATAGAGTGGTAAAGGTGGGTATGGTACCCTTGGTGTGGAATGGGTGGTGAAGTGGGCACGGTGCCATTTGTTCAGGAACAGGGTAATCATGGGAGGATGGGAATGGGGTGCCAAGGAGGGCACGGTGCCCTCGGTCTGGAATTGGGTGCCGGTGTGGCCCCGGGGTGCCGATGTGCTCCCGGTGCCGCTGGCACACCCCCGTGCCCCGGCTGATGCCCGTCCCCTCAGCCACGCTCTACGGCTGCGGCGTTTACTTCGCGGCGCGCGCGGCCATCTCGGCGCGGGACCGCTACTCGCCGCCCAGCGCCAACGGCACCAAGTTCATCTTCGTGGCCAAGGTGCTGACCGGGGAGTTCGCGGCCGGGCAGCCGGGGCTGCAGGCACCCCCTCTGCGCGAGGGCTCCGCGGCGCCCCGGCGCTTCCACAGCGTGGTGGATGACCCGCGGCAGCCCGACATCTTCGTCATCTTCAACGACACCCAGGCCTACCCGCAGTACCTCATCACCTGCCGCAGCCGCCACGGGGGCCCCCTCTGAGCCCCCCGGCAGGGGCTCTGCCCCAAGGACCCCTTTTTATCCTCTCGGCGTCCCCTGGCACTGGTGCCAAAGCGGGGGTTACGGTGTCCAGGGGCTCGAGGTGTGCAGAGATGTTCCTGCCCTGCCCAGGAGCTCAGAGTTGGGGGATCCTCCCTTGGGGATGCTCCTGGGCACCCCGTGCCAGGGCAGGAGGTGGGCAGGAGGACTTTGGGTCACCCGTGTGACACCAGTGAAATTTGGAATAAAACTGCAAATAAAATTTGGAATTTTAAATAAATTGGAGCCTTTTGCATGGCTGGGATTGAGGGGGGACTGGGAGAGGGGAGGAGAAGTTGCAGTCCCAGCTGGGAGCATTGGAATAGGGGGAATGTCTCAGTCCCAGCTGGGAGCACTGGCATTGGGGTGGGTGGGGTCCCAGACCCAACTGGGAGCACTGGCATTGGGGTGGGTGGGGTCCCAGACCCAACTGGGAGCACTGGCATTGGGGTGGATGGGGTCCCAGACCCAACTGGGAGCACTGGCATTGGGGTGGGTGGGGTCCCAGACCCAACTGGGAGCACTGGGAGTGGGGTGGATGGGGTCCCAGACCCAACTGAGAGCACTGGGATTGGGGTGGATGGGGTCCCAGACCCAACTGGAAGCACTGGCATTGGGGTGGGTGGGGTCCCAGACCCAACTGGGAGCACTGGGATCAGGCTGGAGCCTGGCTCTGTGTGGGTGCTGTGTCCCCCAGTGAGGTGGCTGTGCTGGGTGGTGGCTCTGGGCCACCCCAGGGCTGGACCTGGCCACTCCTGCACTTCTGCCTGCTTCTTGCACCCTTCCTGCTCCTCACCTGCTCCCTGCCTGCACCTACCTGTATCCTGCTCCCTGCCTGCCTCCTCCCTGCTTCCTCCCTCCTCCCTACCTGTATCCTGCTCTCTGCCTGCTTCCTCCCTGCTCCCCACCTGCTCCCTGCTTCCTCCCTGCTCCCCACCTCTTTCCTACCTGCTCCCTGCCTGCTCCCCACCTGCTCCCTGCCTCCTCCCTACCTGTATCCTGCTCCCTGCCTACCTCTTCCCTGCTCCCTGCCTGTTCCTCTGTCCCCCTGCACCCCGAGCTGTGCTGGGGGGCCCCCGGGTGCCCACCCTGTGGGTGTGGGCAGAGCCCCCACCGTGGGCAGTGCTGGCAGGGTGAGATCCGCCAGCAGGCAGCGGCAGGGTGAGGCGGGGGTGCCCAGCGTCCCCTCCATGCCCATGTTGCCCACTTAGATGCCCCAGGTGGCTGAACACAGGGCTGGGGGTCTCGGTGACCCCCGCGCCCCTTTGGGGACCCCACACGGGGTGGGCACGAGTGTGACACCAGCGGCAGAAGGGAGTGGGCACAAGGGTGGCACCAGCGGCCCCGGCCCCGCGGGCGCGGGCGGCTCCCGGGCAGGGTGCGGTGGCACCGCGCCGGCGTGTGCCAGCCCCGCTGACGTGTGCCAGCGCTGGGATCCCGGCGGGCACCGTGCCAGCCGTGCCAGCCCCGCGCACGTGGCGCCAGCCCCGCTCCCCGCGGAGCGCCGGCGGATGAAGGTGAGAGCCCGGAGGGTCGGGGGTGCAGGAGGGGTCCTGGCCGCACGCCCACCCCCCTCTGCGGAGTCCGGTGCCCCGCGCCCCGCGGGTGCCCCGAGCGGGGAGTGCCCGGCGCTGCCGGTGCCAAGCGTGCCGGACCTTTGTCCCCTGACGCCGAGGGGCCCGCGGGGCCCAGCGCGGCTGAAAAGGGCCCTTTGTCCGGCTCTGGCCGGGGGATTCGCTCCCTGCGCCCGTGCCGGCACCGGCACATGACCGCGGGAGGAGCGGCTGCGCCAGCACCGGATCCGGACGGACGGAGCGAGCGGCAGCCCCGGTACGGCCGCAGCGAGAGCGGGTGGGGGTCTGAGCCTTGTCCCCCTCAGGGCAGGTACCGCGGAGGGGACAGAGCGACCCGGAGAGGGTCCCGACCTCGGCGCTGCGGGTGCCACCTTGCACCGTGCGGGTGTCGGGTCCCGGGGGTCCTGACGCCTCCCCGCTCCGGGGGCTCGGTGGTCCCTGAGCCCCGCGGGGTGGGTGCGGTGGTGCTGGGGTTGCCGGGCTCACTTCGGCACGCGATGGCCCCGATGGGGCTGGGGGTCGGGGGGCTGCGCCACGCCAGCAACTGGATGTGGTGGGGGGCACGGGGGGTCTTGGAAGCCCCCGAGACCGCCCCAGTGCGTGCGTGTGTGTGTGTGTGTGTGCGCACAGGTGTGTTCTCTGTGCACACTTCCGTGCTTGCGCCGGGGCGTGCCTGCAGCCACCGGGTTGGACACACCCGTGTCCACCGTGTCCACCCGTGTCCACCACACCCAGGTGTGCTCACGCACTGCGGGGCTGCACACGCGCCTGTTCTCCGCTCCAGCTCCCTTGCCCGGTACCGGCTCCGGTTCCTGGCACCAGCTCTGGTTCCCACTGGTTTCCAGATCCTGGTACCAGCTTCCGTTCCTGGTACCAGCTCCTGTTCCTGGTACCAGCTCCAGCTCTCGGCACCAGCTCCGGGACCTGACAGCAGCTCTGGTTCCAGCCCCAGCTCTGGATCAAGGCACCGGTTCCCAGCACTGGTTCCGGCGCTGACCCCAGTCCCCAGTCCCATCTCCCCAGCCGGATCCCCGGCTCCCAGGACTGGTTCCCGGCGCTGATCCCCGTCCCTAATCCCATCTCCCCGCAGGGGATCCGCGGCTCCCCAGCCTGCCCAGCCGCCAGACCAGACATTCTGCTGCGGCGCTGGTGGCTGGAGCCGTGCTCTGTTCTCCGGCCAGAAGAGAGGCTGGTGGCCGGCAGGGTGTGAGCACCGTGCCAGGGCCGTGCCAGGGCCGTGCCAGGGCTCCCATCTCAGCCCTCCGCGGCCGCGCTCCCCCGGGCTCTGAATGCGGCAGCCGGGCGCCGTCAGACGCGCCGCTGATGGGCCAGCGGTGTGCCGGTGCTGTGCCGGTGCTGTGCCGGTGCTGGGCCGGTGCTGGGCCGGTGCTGGGCCCACAATTGATCGCCCAGCCCGGGCGGGCGGTGCCGAGCGGCTGCGGGACTTCCCTGCGGGAGCGCGGGGCGGGACCGGCCTCGCTGGGAGCGCTGGGCGGGGTTCGCCCTCTCCACACTGGTTGCAGTGGCGAGGGTTAACCCTGTCCGCTTTCGGTGCGCTGGTCACAGCCACCCTCTCCGGACTGGGTGTACTGGGTGTACTGGTCAGTTAACCCCTGCCGGCCCGGTGTACTGGGAGCACTGGTCAGGCTTAACCCTCTCCATACTGGATGTACTGGGGAGAGTAAATCCTCTGCGGATTGGGTGTGCAGGGGAGGGTTAACCTGCTCCGTACGGAGTGTACTGGGTGCGCTGGTCACAGTTAACCCGTGCCGCGCTGGCTGTACTGGGAGCACTGGTCAGGGGTGGCCCCTGTTTCTGCCTGTACTGGGAGCACTGGTCAGGGGTTGCCCCTGTTTCTGCCTGTACTGGGAGCACTGGCCGGGGTTGGCCCCTGGTTCTGGCTGTACTGGGAGCACTGGCCGGGGTTGGCCCCTGGTTCTGGCTGTACTGGGAGCACTGGCCGGGGTTGGCCCCTGGTTCTGGCTGTGCTGGGAGCACTGGCCGGGGTTAGTCCCTGGTTCTGGCTGTACTGGGAGCACTGGTCGGCGTTGGCCCCTGGTTCTGGCTGTACTGGGAGCACTGGCCGGGGTTGGCCCCTGTTTCTGCCTGTACTGGGAGCACTGGTCGGCGTTAATCCTTCCCGCTCGGGGCTCCGGGGGTGCCTCCCCCGCGGGGTGCGCGGCTGTGGAGGGTGGGGCGCTGAGATGAGGCGCCCCCCGCTGCCCGCCCCCCGCCCCGCCCCCGCCGCGAAGCCGGAGCCGGTGCCGGTGCCGGTGCGGGCGGAGCCGCCGGGGCCATTTTCCCCCGGAGCCCCCGCGGTACCGGTGCCGGTGCTCCCCGCCGGTGCCGCATCCCCTCCGGAGCCCTCCCGGTGCCGGCGCCGTTTCCCCCCCCGGTCATGCCCCCCCGGCGCGGCTTGGCGGAGATCGTGGCGCTCGGTGAGTCCCCGCGCGTGGGACCCCCCTCGCCCACTCCCTCGTGGAGCCGGGAGCGGCGGGGGCGAGGGGGGATCGGAGGATGCCGCGGGGCTGCCGCAGGGCTGGGGGGTGGAGGAGGGGCTGCGGCGTGGAGGGTGGCGCGGGGGGGCCCTGCTGGGGCTGCGAGGGGCGTTTGGGTGCTGAGGCCCGAGTCTGGGGGCAGGGGGGTCCCTGTGACCCCCCCTTCAGTGCGGGGAGGCGGCGCCAGGCCTGGGGTGGAGGGGCTGCTCGGGGGACGTGGGCGATGGAGCCGGTGACTCAGGCTTGGCACCGCGCTGTGCCCCACGCCCGCCCCCGCCGGCTCCCCCTCACTTTGCCCCCCCACGCCCGCCCCCCAGCTCTTCCCCACGCCCGCCCCCCGCCGCCACCCCACTGCCGGGGGTGCCGGTGATGCCGGTGGGTCTGGGGGTGCCGGTGACGCCCGTGGGTCTGGGGGTGCCGGTGATGCCGATGGGTTTGGGGGGTGCCGGTGATGCCGGTGGGTCTGGAGGTGCCGGTGATGCCGGTGGGTCTGGGGGTGCCGGTGATGCCCGTGGGTCTGGGGGTGCCGGTGATGCCCGTGGGTCTGAGGGTGCCGGTGATGCCGGTGGGTCTGGGGGGTGCCGGTGACGCCCGTGGGTCTGGGGGGTGCCGGTGATGCCCGTGGGTCTGGGGGGTGCCGGTGGTGCCCGTGGGTCTGGGGGGTGCCGGCCCCATGGGTCTGGGGGTGCCGGTGATGCCGATGGGTCTGGGGGGTGCCGGTGATGCCCGTGGGTCTGGGGGGTGCCGGTGATGCCGATGGGTCTGAGGGTGCCGGGCCCGTGGGTCTGGGGGTGCCGGTGATGCCGATGGGTCTGGGGGTGCCGGTGACGCCCGTGGGTCTGGGGGTGCCGGTGATGTCGGTCGCACCGGGGTCCCAGGGCTTCGGGAGGGCCAGGCGCTGTGGTGTCGGTGATGCCGGTGGGTCCCGGTGCCAGGCCCGGTGGCGCCGGGCCCGGTGACTTTCCGGGGTTCGGAGCTTCTGCAAATGGCGCCTCGGCCGCGGCAAACGCCCGGTGCTGCCGGCTCCCCGGGGAACGAGCCCGAGCCGGCGCCGGGGCTGCGGCGGCGCCGGGGCTGCGGTGGGGTGGCGGAGGTGCCGGGATCGCGGAGGTGTCGGGATGCTGGGGGCAGGATCACGGAGATGCCGGCAGAGCGGGGGCAGCGGGATGGCGGAGGTGCCGGGATGGCGGGGGCGGGATCACGGAGGTGCCGGGATGATGGAGGCGGGATGGCGGAGGTGCCGGGATGGAGGGGGCAGGATCACGGAGGTGCCGGCATCACGGAGTCATCGCTACCGGCAGCCTCCGTCCCGCTGCCCTGGGAGCGCTCCCGGCACCGAGCTGCTGCAGCCGGCACCGACCCCGCGGGCCGCGTGAACCCCGGCCGAACCCCGGCCGAACCCCGGCCGAACCCCGGCCGAACCCCGCAGCCGCTCCGAGACACCGACCCGGCCCGGCCCCGGCCCCGCTGCGGTCCAGCCTCCCACGCCTTCGGTCCGGCTGTTGTTCCTGTGCGCGCCCCGGCTGCGGCGGCACCGCGGGCGAATTCCCGGTGCCGGACCGGCCATCGCCGCCGCTCCCTGCCCATCCCTTCGCAGCGGTGGCCCCGTGGCGACCGTGTCCCTAGCGACAGCGCCCTGCACGGCCCAGCTCGGCACGGACCCCGCTTCCCCGGGGCTGTCCCGAGGGGTTTCGGCACCTACGGGCGCGCCGTGATTCCGCCGTGCGCTGCACCGGGCGCTGCCGGCGCTGCGGTCCCGGTGCCCGGGGTCCCTGGCACCGCCTCTCTACCGTAGGAGCCGGGGTCGGCGGTGCCGGGGGTCTCTGAAACGAGAGAGAAGGAGGTGGCTGTGCTGGGGGCCCCTGGTGCCCGGTACCGGGGGTCCCTGAAACGAGAGGGGGGGCGGTAGTGATGCCGGGGGTCCCCGGTGCCCGGTACCGGGGTCCCTGAAGCGAGAGGGAAGGAGATGACGGCGCCAGAGGTCCCTGGTGTCCCGGTACCGGGGGTCCCTAGCGTACGAAAGCGGTGGTGCCGGGGGTCCCTGAAGTGAAGGGGGGGCAGTGGCGATGCCGGGGGTCCCCAGTGCCCGGTACCGGGGGTCCCTGAAGTGAAGGGGAGGCAGTGGCGATGCCGGGGGTCCCCGGTGCCCGGTGCCGGGGGTCCCTGAAGTGAAGGGGAGGCAGTGGCGATGCCGGGGATCCCCGGTGCCCGGTGCCGGGGGTCCCTAGCGTACGAGGGCGGTGGTCCCGGTCCCGGGGGTCCCTGACGCCGTCCCTCTGTCGCAGGAGCCGGGGTCGGCGGCGATGGCGGAGGAGAGCTCGAGTGGCAGCAGCGGCTCGCCTGGCGCCGGGGACACGCTGCCCTGGAACCTGGGCAAACACCAGCGCTCCCAGCGCGCCAAAGCGGCCGCGGGCAACGGGACGGTGCTGGACCCTGCCGAGAGAGCCGTCATCCGCATCGCAGGTACGGCCCGGGGACCGGGAGAGCGTCCTGGGAGCCGGGATGGGACAGGAGAGCCGGGATGGGACAGGGGAGCTGGGATGGGACAGAGGAGCCGGGGTGAGACAGGAGAGCCGGGGTGTGACAGGGCAGCCGGGGTGGGACAGGAGAGCCGGGGTGAGACAGGGGAGCCGGCGTGGGACAGAGCAGCCGGGGTGTGACAGAGCAGCCGGGGTGTGACAGAGCAGCCGGGGTGTGACAGGAGAATCGGGGAGTGCCGAGGGGGCCGGGCCGTGTCTGGGGAGCTCGGCATGAGCGCCTGCGGGGGGGGTGGGGGTCGGGATGTGTCCGAGGGTCTGGGAGGGGACCCGGGGCGTGCTCGGGGGGATGGAGGGGTCGGCGGTGTCTGGGGGCCCATGGGACCGGGACACCGAGGGGCGACACAGCGCTGGGAGCTGCGCCGCGGTTGGGGCAGTGAAGCCGCGATGAGGGATGCTGAGCTGTGCCGTGCCGAGCCGAGCCGAGCCGTGCCGAGCCGTGCCGAGCTGTGCCGTGCCGTGCTGTGCCGAGCCGTGCCGAGCAGTGCCGTGCCAAGCCGTGCCGAGCTGAGCCGTACCGAGCTGTGCCGTGCCGAGCCGAGCCGAGCTGTGCCGTGCCGAGCTGTGCCGTGCTGTGCCGAGCCGTGCCGAGCTGTGCCGTGCCGAGCCGTGCCGAGCTGTGCCGAGCCGTGCCGAGCTGTGCCGTGCTGAGCTGTGCCGTGCCGAGCTGTGCCGTGCTGTGCCGAGCCGTGCCGTGCCGAGCCGTGCCGAGCTGTGCCGTGCCGTGCCGTGTGTGCCGTGCCGTGCCGAGCCGTGCCGTGCCGTGCCGAGCCGTGCCGTGCCGTGCCGTGCCGTACCGAGCTGTGCCGTGCCGTGCCGTGCCGAGCCGTGCCGAGCTGTGCCGTGCCGTGCCGAGCCGTGCCGTACCGAGCTGTGCCGTGCCGAGCCGAGCTGTGCCGTGCCGTGCCGTGCCGTGCCGAGCCGTGCCGAGCCGAGCCGTGCCGTGCCGAGCCGTGCCGAGCCGTGCCGAGCCGAGCCGTGCCGTGCCGAGCCGTGCCGAGCTGTGCCGTGCCGAGCCGTGCCGAGCCGTGCCGTGCCGTCCCCCTACAGCTGCCAGTGCGTCCCCATAAAATGCTCAGCGTTTCCCCCATAGGGCGCTCAGCCCCCCCGCGGCACAGAGCCCTCCCCCCCCGGCTATTTCCGTTCCACCCCCCCCGTCCTTCCCCGCCTCCCTCCCCGCCCCCCTCGCCCCCCCGGCGCTGTCCCCGCTCGAGTTTCGGGGCATTAATGTCTATTTTTAGGGATGACGATGCCCCGTCCCGTGGGGCCGGTGTGTCCCCCCCCCCCCCAGCTCGCCCACGGCCGGGACTGGGCTCCGGGGGGGGTTGGGGTTGTTGGGGGCCGCGGTGGGGCCCCCTCCGTGCCCCTCAGGTGGCACCGGGAGACGGAGCTTTAAAAACCCCTCGGTTTTTTAAAAGTCCGGGGGCCGTGATGTCCCTGTCCCCCCTGGCCGGAGGGGACGCGGGGGTCTCTGTGAGGGGCTGAGCACTCACCGGGGGAGGGGGCGCCGGGTCTGCCCCTCGAGCGAGGGGGGAAAGGTCGGGGTGCGAATCGGGGGGGTCCCTGCGCCGGCTGTGGGGTGCACCGGGTATCTGCCACCCCATCCCTCACCACCTGCGCCCCCAGCCCCACACGGTCCCCATCACCTGCGACCCTTGTCCCCTAACACCTGCGACCCCTGTCCCTTATCACCCACCCCTCGCGCTCTTCTGGGCACCCGTGGGCGCCCCACGGACGGGTCAGCAGTGTCGGGGTTCGGGCAGTGCCCCATCCCCAGCACCGAGTGACCCCTTTGGGGGGCGTGGAGGGCTTTCCTTGCCCCGTGCCCCACAGGGTGCCCTGCCCCACAGGGTGCCCTGCCCCACGGTGCCGTGTCCGTGGGTCGGTGCCGTGTCCGTGGGTGCCGTTTCCGCGCCTCGGGGCGGTGTCCGGCGGTTCCTTTAAAGGGCTGGGCGGGGGCACGCCCCGTCCCCAGTCCCGTCCCCTGTGCCGTCCCCTGTGCCGTCCCGTGCCCCTGCCCAGCCGCGGGGTGCGGGGCCGCCGAGCCGCCGGACACGCCGGACACCCCGGGCACGCCGGACCCCGGCCCCGGCCCCCGCCCTCGCCCCCCCAAATCCGCCCCCCGCCGCCATGGCCGCCGCCGGGCCCCCTCCCGAGCCCGAGGAGCAGGACTTCATCCAGGCCTACGAGGACGTGCGGGAGCGCTACAAGGGTACGGGACCCCCGCCCCACTCGGGCCGGCCGGGGGGCGCCGTGGGGCGCCGGCCGCGGGGGGGCCGCAGGGGAGCGCGGCCGCTCATTCCCATAATTGGGCACGGCGGGCACCGCCAGCCCCGCCACGGCCGGGGGGGCCGGCCTGGGGGGGCCGGGGGGGCCGGGGGACGCGGCCCGGCACCGCCGACCCCGCCGGGAGCCCCCCGGTCCCTGCCCTCGCCGGGGCTCGGGGGGCTCGGGGGCTGGGGGGGCTCTGCCCGCGCCCCCCGGAGCGGCCGGAGGGGGGGCGTGGTGGGGCGGGGGGGTCCCTCCGAGTGTCCTGGGGACAGAGGGGCTGCCGGGGGCCGGGGGGGCGCGGAGGGGGCACGGGCGGTCGGGGTGCGGCGGCGGGGGCCGGTGGAGCGCCGGTGCTCGGGGTGGCATGGGTGGCATGGGTGGCATGGGTGGCATCTCGGGGTACGAGCCCCGCGCCGGGAGCTGGGTCTGGCCCCGGTGGTGCCCGCAGTGCCCCCGGTGCCTGCCCGCGGCCGAGGGCGCCCCGGTGTCGCGGCGTGGGGCGGCAGCGGCCGCGGCCATGCCCTTACATGGGAGCGGTGCTGCGTGCGGGGGGAGCCCCCCCGGGCCCACGCCGGGGGTCCCAGCTGTCCCCGCCGCGGGGTCCCGGCCATCGGGGGGCCTGGCTGCTCCCCCAGAGGGGCGCCGCGGGGTCGGGGTGCTGCGAACGGCCTGCGGTCCCTGCCTGTGCCACCAGCAGCTCTGGCGCCGTCACCGTGTCCCCCGGCTGAGGGACCCTGGGGCACTTGGAGCTGCCAGGAGCCTGGCAGATCTCAGCACGGCCCGGGTGCCACCGGCTGGGCTGGCACACGGTTCGGCAGCTGCTGGCAGGGGTTCATTGTCACCGTGCTGTCCCCACCTCTCCAGCTGCTGGCAGGGGTTCATTGTCACCGTGCTGTCCCCACCTCTCCAGGTGCTGGCAGGGGTTCACTGTCACCGTGCTGTCCCCACCTCTCCAGGTGCTCATTGTCACCGTGCTGTCCCCACCTCTCCAGGTGTGACCAGCAGGGGTTCATTGTCACCGTGCTGTCCCCACCTCTCCAGGTGCTGGCAGGTTCAGTGCTGTAGGTCCTGGGCCGGGTGTTTGGTGTCACTGTGTCACCTCACCTTGCCAGGTGCTGGCAGTTTGGTGTCACCGTGTGACCCCACCTTGCTCCGTGCCAGGGTTTGGTGCTATTGGACACAGACTGGGCTCGGTGTCCCCATGCAGTCACTCCTCAGTGAGTGGCAGAGGGTTTGGTGTCACTGCACAGAGGGTTTGGTGTCACTGCACAGAGGGTTTGGTGTTACCACACAGAGGGTTGGTGTCACCACACAGAGGGTTTGGTGTCACTGCACAGAGGGTTTGGTGTCACCACACAGAGGGTTTGGTGTCACTGCACAGAGGGTTTGGTGCCACTGCACAGTGCCACCTCATTGGGTGCCACTGGGGCACCGAGACTGGGGGTCCCTGTCCCCCCTTGCTGGGTGTTCAGGATTTGCTGCCCTGGCCACGGGCTGGGTGTGGATGCCCGGGGGCTCAGTGGCCGGAGGGCACTGTGTCTGCAGGGCTGGTGATGTCAGGGCTGAGCCAGCACAGCCGGGCAGGGTGACACAGCGGTGGTGACACAGCGGCGGTGGGCACGGAGCCCATCGGGGCTGCTGATCCCTGCCAGCGGCTGGCACGTGCCATCCCTGAGGCCCAGAGCCCTGGGGACCCAACAGCTGCGCTGCCAGGGACTCTGCCACGCGTGGGGCAGGGCTGGAGCAGCTGTGGTGGCCCTGGCGTGGCTGCTGGTGGCCCTGGCATGGGGCTGGGGACACTGAGGGTACTGGGATCCCAAAGTGAGATGGGTGCTGGGCACCTTGTGCCCTCTCTGTTAGAGCCATTCATGTGGCACAGGGCCTGGTGGGCACTGAAGCCAGGCTGGAGGACACTGTCTCCACTGCCACCATCGCCAGTGTCATTGTCACATTGTCACATTGTCACATTGTCACCAGACCTGGCACGGTGCTCATGCACTGTCACCTGTGAGGGACAGCTGGGCCCCAGGGACACCCCGGCCCTTCTCCAGGGTTGTGGGGTGGGGACCATGCCAGGGTCCCTGCCAGGGTCCCTGAGATGGCTGGGGGTGACAGGGGCCATGCCACAGTGCAGTGGCCATGCCACAGTCCTTCCCAGTGTCCCTGGCAGTGACAGTGACACAGTGGCTGCAGTACGGTGACCGTGCCACAGTTCCTCTGCTGTCCCTCCTGGTGTCCCTCCTGCTGTCCCTGGGGATCTGGGAGTGGCTGCTGGCCACAGTAGCCATGGTGGCACAGTGCAGGGGCTATGCTGGTGTCACTCCTGATGTCCCTGGGGCTTGGGCCTGGCCAGCATCCTCAGTGTGGTGGCCAGTGGCTATGGTGGCTACAGCGTGGTGGCCTCCTGGTGTCCCCAGGGCTGGCTGGTGGCCACAGTGAGGTGGCCATGCCACAGCCCCTCCTGATGTCCCCAAAAATGGCTGGTGGCCACAGCGTGGTGACCATGCCACAGTCTTTGGTGTCCCCAGGCCTGGCTGGTGGTCACAGTGTGGTGGCTGTGCTGGGTCCCTCCTGGTGTCCCCAGGCCTGGCTGGTGGCCACACTGTGGTGGCTGTTCCATGGTCTCTCCTCAGAGCCTGGATGGTGGCTGCAGTGGTTGGGGTGTGGTGGCAGTGTCAGGGTCCTGCTCAGTGTCCCCAGGGCTCAGGGGTGGCTGTGCTGTGGTGACCAGGGGCTGGTGGCTGTGCTGGGCCCCTCCCGATGTCCCTGGGGCTCAGGGTTTGGCCAGTGGCTGTGGTGAGTCCCTCCCCATGTCCCCAGGGCTGGCCAGTGGTGACAGCACGGTGGCCATGCCACAGTCCTTGGTGTCCCCAGGGCTGGCTGGTGGCCATGGTGTGGTGGCCATGCCACAGCCCCTCCTGGTGTCCCCAGGGCTGGCTGGTGGCCACAGCGTGGTGACCATGCCACAGTCCTTGGTGTCCCCAGGGCTGGCTGGTGGCCATGGTGTGGTGGCCATGCCAGAGTCCTTGGTGTCCCCAGGGCTGGCTGGTGGTGACAGCATGGTGGCCATGCCACAGCCCCTCCTGGTGTCCCCAGGGCTGGTTGGTGGCCATGGTGTGGTGGCCATGCCAGAGTCCTTGGTGTCCCCAGGGCTGGCTGGTGGCCCCAGTGCAGTGGCCGTTCCTGGCTGGCTTTGGGGCTGGTGTGGCCACACAGAGCTGAGCCTGAGGCCTGGCTGGGCCTGGCCAGTGGTGCCAGTGCCAGCTGGGGGGGTCCCTTGGTCCCCTCAGGGACAGACCCCACCCAGCACTGCCGGCAGGGCTGGACTGGGACCCCACAGCCTGGGGATGGACCCAGCTGGGGGGGGACCGGGGGGGCTGTACTGGAATGAGGGGGGCGGCTGGGCATGGGGGGCACCGTGTGCGCTGGGTGGGAGGGGGTCTGTGCTGGAATAGGGGGGTCTGGGAGGTGGGAGCACATTGGTGGGGGGGTCTGTGCTGTGCTGTGGGGGGGTCAGGGAGGTGGGCTGTGCTGGGGGTGGGCTGTGCTGTTATTGATGGGGGGGTCTCTGCTGTGCTGTTATTGAAGGGGAGGGGGTCTCTGCTGTGCTGTTATTGAAGGGGAGGGGGTCTCTGCTGTGCTGTTATTGATGGGGGGGTCTCTACTGTGCTGTTATGGATGGGGAGGGGGTCTCTGCTGTGCTGTTATTGAAGGGGGGGTCTCTGCTGCACTGTTATTGATGTGGGGGGGGGGTCTCTGCTGTGCTGTCATGGACGGGGGGGTCTCTGCTGTGCTGTTATTGATGGGGGGGTCTCTGCTGTGTTGTTATTGATGGGGAGGGGGTCTCTGCTGTGCCGTTATTGACGGGGGGGGTCTCTGCTGTGCTGTTATTGACGGGGGGGTCTCTGCTGTGCTGTTATTGACGGGGGGGGGTCTCTGCTGTGCTGTTATTGACGGGGGGGGGTCTCTGCTGTGCTGTTATTGATGGGGCGGGGGTCTCTGCTGTGTTGTTATTGATGGGGAGGGGGTCTCTGCTGTGCTGTTATTGATGGAGGGGGTCTCTGCTGTGCTGTTATGGATGGGGAGGGGGTCTCTGCTGTGCCGTTATTGACGGGGGGGGTCTCTGCTGTGCTGTTATTGACGGGGGGGTCTCTGCTGTGCTGTTATTGACGGGGGGGGGTCTCTGCTGTGCTGTTATTGATGGGGCGGGGGTCTCTGCTGTGCTGTCATGGACGGGGGGGTCTCTGCTGTGCTGTTATTGATGGGGGGGTCTCTGCTGTGTTGTTATTGACGGGGGGGGTCTCTGCTGTGCTGTTATTGATGGGGAGGGGGTCTCTGCTGTGCTGTTATTGATGGGGCGGGGGTCTCTGCTGTGCTGTCATGGACGGGGGGGTCTCTGCTGTGCCGGGGGCCGGGCAGGGCCGCGCTGCCGGGACTCTGTGCCGTGCCGTGCCGTGCCGTGCCGGGGGGGCTGCAGGGCCGGTCCCGTCCGCCGGAGGGGGGGCGGTGTCGGTGCCGCAGGGGCGGGGGGCTGCGGCGGCGGGGCGGGGCCGCGGCCGGGGGGCGGGGCGGGACGGAGCCGCCCCGGGGCTGCGGGACCGGCCGGCAGCGTGCGGAGCGCGGGCGGCCATGGAGGGGGCGCGGGGCATCCACCACGAGATCGCCTCCCTCAAAGGTACCGGGGGAGGGGGCACGGCGAGGGCTCCCGGGGCCGGGCCCACGGGCACCGGCGGGGATTCCGCGTCCCGGGGAGGGCTCCGCGTCCCGCGGGGGTGGGGGCCGCGTCCCGGGGAGCTCCGCATCCCTCCCGTGCCAATGTCGCAGCGCGGGCAGGAGGGCGGGGGTCACCGGCGACGCCCCGGCATCGCCGGCACCGCTCGGAGTTCCTCGGTGCCGCCGGGCCCCTGGCAGGCTCCGCCGCGGCGGTGCCGGGTGACCGAGCCGCGCTGCGGAGCCGGGGCGCTGGGCCGTGAGTAACGGGCACCGGCGGATGCCGGTCACGGGGCTGCTGCGGCCACCGGCCCCTGTGTCACCGCAGCAGCGGGCACGGAGCCACCGCAGCCAGCCACCGAACGGAGCCCGGCCAGGGCCGGCCTGGGCCCGGCCAGTGCTGGGATGGAGGCCGGGAAAGTCGCGACGGAGCCCGGGAGCCTCAGAGTGAAGCCCGAGAGGGTCGGGGAGGGTCGGACACCGGCGAGGGTCGTGATGCACCTCGGCTGGGTGCGGTTGGGGTGGACCTCGGGCGGGCGGGGATGATCCCGGCAAGGTTCGGGACGGACCCCGGCAGGGTCACGGCTCCCAGCAGCTGTGGCGGTGCCGCGGGCCCCAGCGAGGGGACCCTGGGTCGTGTCCCCTCCGGGAGAGCCCGGGCTGCGGCGAGGCTGATTTACCGTGAGAAGCGTCCAGGGAGCCCCGCTGGCACCGGGACCCCCGCTGGCACCGGGACCCCTGCCGGCACCGGCCTCATTATGAGCCGGCCGCTGGCCGCGCTGCCCTCCGCAAACAGCCGCGGCTTTGTTCCGCTGGGCACGGGGAGCCCGGCGGCCCCGCCAGACCCCAGCACTGGCACCGGCACCGCCGCTGGCACCGGCACCGCGACGGCAGCGCCGGGCCCGTGGCCAGGAGCCGCTGCCGCAAGCGCTGCCCGCCCCACATTTGGGGGCTGCCCGAGGCTTCCATGGGGTAGGGGTGAGGGGAGCCTGGGCTGCACAGGACCAGGACTCGGGGGTGCCCCCAGCCGCCCGTGCTGCTCCCGGCCGTGACCCCGGGATGCGGGGCGGCGAGCGGAGCTGCGGCGCCGATGCCGGCGGGCTCCTCCCGGTGGGTGCGGGGCTTGGCGCGCCCTGCCCGGCGCGGGGCAGCCGCGGGACGCCGGCCGCGGCCCCGCTGTCACATCGCGTTGGATCACGGCGGGCGGCGGGCGCTGACGCGGCACTTCCCGGACAGAGGGAGCCGCCGGCGCGGCCGTGACCCCGCTGCGGGCCGGGGGTGCGGGGCCGCGGCTGGGGGGACGCGCTCCTGCTGCCCCCAGCGCTGCCGCGGTCCCTGTCCCCCGCGGTCACTTCCCTACAGATGCCCCCAGAGCTTACTCCATCGCAGGCGCCATCACTCGTCATTGCTGCTCCCCATTTCTTCCTCTCTGCCCCCCTTTATCCCCTCCCTGCCCCCATCACTCCCCCTCCAGTCGCTGCCCCCCTCGCTCCTGCCATCAATCCCACCCCGCTGCTGTGGGTCTCTCTGGGTGGAGCAAGCCGAGCTGGGGCTCAGACAGGCCAATGATGCTCTCCCAAGGCGTTCCCTTTCAGGGGGTCTGGGCACCCCAGTGCTCCCAGTGCTCCCAGTGCCGCTGCACCAGCTGTGCTGGGGCCCCGGTGATGGGGGCTCTCGCAATGCCCCACTCTGCCACCCGGCTCTGCCCTCGGGGATGGGGAAGTTGTGCAAGTCTTGGTGGGGCCCCCGGGCGCCAGCGTGTGCACATCAGCCCCCGCGGGTTTGGGATCCCCGGGGCAGCTCTGGGGCGGGCACCGCACAGGCAGCAGCCCCCCATGCCTGGGTCGCTGCTCCCCACCAGTAAATCCCAGTGAATCCCAGTGAATCCCATCGGCAGGGACCGGGGTGCTGTGGGGGTGTCCCTCCATGCCCCCAAGGCTGCTGGGGGGCTCCTGCTGCAGCCTCGCACTATCCCTGTGCCCCGACCTCCCTGTGCTGAGAGAGCCCCGGGGGGTTCCTCCCCTTTGGGGTCTGTGAGCCTGGGGGCACAGCCTGGCACCCCAGTTCATCCCGCACGGTTCCTCCTGCTCTGTGATGGGGGTGTCACCCCTCAGCCCCTCACACGGCACCCGGAGAGGGGGGGTCGCCGGTGCCCTCCCACCCCCGCGGCGGTGCCGGGGTCCCGCTGCCGTGCCGGGGGCCGCGCTGGGGTCCCCGCGGTGCCGGTGCGGGTCGTTGGGCGGTGCTCGGTGCCGGGGGGCTCGGGGGAGGGGCAGCTGCCTCTCGTTCGTCCCCACCTGCCACCCGGAGGGCGTGGCGCGGCACAGCTGTGCCACTGCCGGGGCTGTGCCACTGCCGGGGCTGTGCCGCCGCCGGGGCTGTGCCACTGCCGGGGCTGTGCCACCGCCGGGGGGTCCCCCTGGGGACGCCGGGACAAACAGGGGCAGGAGCAGAGCAAATATTGACGTGGCAGGATGTGGCTGCCGAGCCCTGCCCGTGCCCCTGCCTGCACCCGCGCCCGTGCACCTGCAGGTCCCGCAGCCCGTGGCTCTGCCCGCAGCTCTTGGCTCTGCACGCATTCCCGCAGCTCTTGGCTCGTCCCCCTGCCCGTGGCTCTGCCCTCAGCCCATGGCTCTTCCTCCAGCCCATGGCTCTTCCTCCAGCCCGTGGCTCTGCCCGCAGCTCGTGGCTCTTCCCCCTGCCCGTGGCTCTTCCTCCAGCCCGTGGCTCTGCCCACAGCCCGTGGCTCTTCCCGCAGCCCGTGGCTCTGCCCGGAGCCCGTGGCTCTGCCCTCAGCCCGTGGCTCTGCCCGCTGCCCGGGATGCTCGGCGAGCCGGGAGGGGCCGTGCCGGGCCCGGAGCCTCCTCCCTCTCAGGGACCCCGGGCTCTCGCTCCTCTCCGAGCTCGGGAACAGCCGCGGCTCAGGGTCCCTCCCCGGGCTCGGGGAGTCCCTCCCAAGCTCGGAGACCCCCGCAGCTCGGTGTCCCCCTCCCTCTGGAGGATCCCTACGGTTCAGGGACACCCCCCCCCCCCGGCTCAGGGTCCCCCCGGGCACTCCCCAGGGCCGGTCCCGGTCCCGGGGCGGGGCGGGACCCGCGGGGGTTCCCACGCAGGAACCGGCCCGGTGGGTCGGGGCGGGGGGGGAAGGGGGAGGCGGGTCCGGCCGTGGCCCCCCCGGGCGGGAGCCGGGGCCGGGGAGGGGCCGCTGGTGAGTCAGGGCTGGGCCTGGGGCCCCCTCTGACCCCCCCGGCCGGGGGTGGAGCCGCAGCCGCTCCCGCCGTGCCGGCAGCCAGCGCCGCTCCGTGTCGGATCGCGCCGGGACGTGCCGGGCCATACGGGGCTGTACCGGACCGCGCTGGGCTGTGCCAGGCCGTACCGAGCCGAACCGGACCGTGCCGGGCTGGGCTGGAGCACCTGAGCCGTGTGGGACCGTGCTGGGTTGTACTGGACCATAGCGAGCTGGGCCGTGCCGGGCCGTACCGGGCTGTGCCGGGCCACACCGGGCTGTGCTGGGGCAGCCTGGGCTGGGCCATACGGAGCGGTGCTGAGCTGTGACCGAGCCCTGCGGGCCGTGCCCTGCGCCGTGCTGCCCAGCCATGGTGGCGGGGATGCTGATGCCGCTGGAGCGGCTCCGCTCCATCCTGGAGCTGCTGTTTCGCGAGGGTGTCCTGGTCGGGGAGCGGGACGGCTGCCCCCGGCGCACCCACCCGCAGCTGCCCGGCGTGGCCAACGTGGAGGTGCGGCGCGCCATGGCCTCGCTGCGCTCCCGCGGCCTCGTGCGACAGACGGCGGCCTGGCGACACCTCTACTGGTACCTGACGGACGCCGGCGTGGCCCACCTGCGCCAGTACCTGCGGCTGCCGCCGGACGTGGTGCCGCGCTCCCTGCAGCGCGTCCCCCGCCCCGCCGCCCCCCGGCCCGAGCCCCGGCGCGCCGCTGCCCCGGCCGGCGCTGGCACCCAGCGGGCGCGTCCCGCCGCCGGTGACCGCCTCTACCGCAGGAAGGACGAGGCCGAGGGGCACGTGGAAGCCGTCGCCGCCACCGCGGGGCAGGGGGTGTGCCGGCCGCCCCCCCAGCCCGGCCCGGCCGCAGGTACCGACCGGCGCCCCGGGGAGCTCTCGTGGGTGGGGGGCACTCGAGCCCCGCTGCTGCCAGGGGGGTCTGGGACAAGGACAAATCCTTAAGGTCCCCTAAACCCCCCCAATTCCGAGCCGAGGATGGGGTGGGGGTACCTGCAGGCTCCTGCGCTGTCTGAGGAGGGAGGAGGGCGCTGGGGGCTCCTCGCCGTGTGCCCCTGGCCCCACGGGGATGCTCTGGGCAGGAGCGGTCCCTGGGGGATCATGGGGGACTGGGGTGCAGTGAGGTGGCTTCCCGGGGTCCATAGGGGCCGGTGGGGTGGCAGGACCCCGGGTGCTGCAGGGGTGGCATTGGGGGGGGGCTGTGCCGTGGGGTGTCCGTGCCGTGGGGAGCAGCGCTTCAGGGGGCCCGTGGCAGGGGCTGGGACATTCCGTGGGGATTTTGCGCCCCGAGGTCCCCGCGGGGCCTGGGGTGGGTCGGACAGACGGCGGCAGCTGGGGAGGGCAGCGCTGCTGGGGAGGGGGCTGCCGCTGCGGCAGGGGGGGTCCCCAACCCCGCCTCCCCGGCGACACGCGATCCCGACACACGATCGGCGGCAGCTGGACCCGGCGGGGGTGCGGGGCGTCCGGTGTCCCTCCCCCCCGGGCGGGGCAGCTGCGGTGTCGCTCCGAGGCGGCGGTGAGGGCCCCCCCCGATCCCCCCGGGCTGTGAGTCAGCCCGTGGCCGTGGGCAGCCGCCTCCGGTCCAAGTTTCCAGCCTGGAGGCGCCGAGCCCGGTCCCTGCCAGCGCCGTGAGTCACCGGCCGGCGGGGGGGCCGGGCCCGCGGCGCTGCTGCCCCGTGGGTGCGGGTCCTGCGCGGGCGGCACCCACGTCCCGTGGGGACGGGAGGGGTTCCCCGGAGCTCTTCCCGGGGGTCGCATCTCGCGCTGGGCTCGGGGGCTGCGGTGTCCCCCGACCCTCGCGTGGGACGCGATCGCGGCGCCGCGCCCGTCCCGTCCAGTCCCGCCGCCAGTGGATCCGGCTCCGCGCTTTCCCTCCGCCCCGGGAGCCGCTGCCGGAAAACCCGGCCTGGAGTCCCGGCTTGCGGGGACGGGGTCGCGCCGGCGGCGGGGGTTGCGGGGTCCCCGCGGGGCAGAAGGGGTCCCGGGACCCCCCCATCGGCCCCATTTTCCCCCCTGCTCGGGGGCGCGGCCTCCCTCAGCGGCGGGGCCGTGCCGAGGCTCCTTAGTCTCGATGTCACGGCGACCCCCGAGGTGACGGTCACCACCCGCCCCGCTGCCGGGGGGTCCGGGGGTCCTGGGGCGCCGCCGCGGTCGCCCCGTCCCGCCCCCGCCCGTGTCATGTTCTAACTCGGGCTCGGTGACGGGCCCCGGTTATTTATATCGACACCCGCTCCCTGCCCGCCCCCCCCCAGCCCCCGCCGCCACCGGCGGAGCCGCGCTGCGCCCTCGCTCACGCTCCGCACCTGTCCGCACCCTGCCCGCACCTGCCCGCTCCCTGCCTGCCCATGAAGGTCGTACCGGGTGGGTGAGACCGGTGGGGCTGCGGAAAGGACGGGAACGGGGGGGGCTGGCGCCGCCGGGGCGCCTTGTCCCGGGATATAAAAAGCCGGGATGAAGGGGACACTGGGGGGGGGGGGGGGGGGTGAAGACGCGGAACGGGGGGGCCCTGCCGGTGCGGCGGGCAGGAGGCGTCTCCACGGCGCGGTTCGGGAGGGGTTAAGGCGGAGAGGGCGCTGCCCCGTGGGGGCGGGCGCTGGTTCGTCCCTGACCCGCCGAGCCCGGCCGGTGCCGAGCCCGCGCCGTGCCCCTCATGGAGGACACCGGGTCCCTGTTCCCATCGCTGGTGGCGGCGGGGCACGCGGCATCCCTCGCCCTGGTCTGGTACTGGCGGCGGCAGCGGGACGAGCCGGGGGGCACCGGTGAGTTGGGCTCCGCTCGGCCCCCCCGCGCCGCGCTCGGCTCGGCCCCTCGCCCCGCCCACCCGGCCCGGGCACGGGGGGAGCCGCTCGACACCTGCACCGCGCCGGGTCCCGAGTGGGTGGGGGGTCCTGCGGGGGCCTGGGGGGGACCCACCCACCGTGGGGTGGGGGACAAGGGGAGCGACGTGCTGCCCTGGCTTCTGGGGGGCGTCACCCGCCGTGGGGCAGCATCCCGGTGGGAGTGGTACCCAGGCCGGGGGGGTGATGGTACCCAGGGGTGACTCAGCACGGACAGAGTGTGCCCCCCCGGTGCCGCCGGCCCGTGCCCACCCCTGTCCACTCTGGCCCTTTCTCGAGTGGGGGTCCCGCCAGGAGCTTCCCGGCGCTGGGCTGGCCGCCCAAACCCTTCCGCAGCATCCCCATCCCGAGGCATGGAGGTGCCAAATGCTTTTGGGGACAGACATCTGGTGACAGAGGGGGCCGGGAAGGGCCGAGAGGGTGCCGATGTCTGGGAGTCCCGTGAGACCTCCACGCACCCCCTCAGCCACCTGCGTCCGAGCTGCCGGGGCTCTGCCGGCGGCCCCGGCCCTCCCGCCCCCCCGGCACTTTCCAGGGCGTTGGCCGCGGCTTCCGTCGGTCTGCGTGTGGCACCGGGCACCGTCACGCGGCCGCCGCCGCTCCGGGATGGCTCCGCTCCCGCGGCCGCCGCGCTGGGAACGCGCCGAGCCCGCGGCCGGTGCGAGCCGCGGCGGCCGCTGCCGCTGCCGGTGCCGGTGCCAGATAAGGCGGGCAGGGCACCTTGGGCGGCCCGGAGCCCCCGCCGGGGGGGACACCGGGGCTGGGCCGCTGTCCCTGGCGCGGCTCCAGCCCGAAGGACACCCCCAAGGTCGCACCTGCCGGGGCCCATCACTGGGAGCTGGGAGCGCCCGGGGGGCTCCGGCAGCATCGGCTGCGCTGGGCGGTGCTGAGGGCTGCGCTCTGCCGCCCCCCGGGGCTCGGGGGGTGCCCCCGGTGGTGCCCGGGGTACCCCTGCCGGGGCAGGGGGTTTGGGTTAGAGCTGTTCATGAAACCCTTCTGGAGGGGAAGGGGCGCTGCCCGGTGCCCACAAAGGGGGTTCCTGGCGCCCACAAAGGGGGTTCCCGGTGCCCACAAAGGGGGTTCCCGGTGCCCGTACGGGGCTGCCCGGTGCCCAAAAAGGGGGTTCCCGGTGCCCACAAAGGGACTTCCCGGTGCCAACAAGGGGGTGCCAGTGCCCACAGGGGGCTCCCGGTGCCCATAAAGGGGCTGCCCGGTGCCCATGAAGAGGCTACTTTGTGCCCACGAAGGGGCTACCCGCGGGGGGCTTCCCGGTGCCCAGGGTGGGTTTGTAGGTACCAACGAGGGGCTTCCCGGTGCCAACAAGGGGCTGCCCGGTGCCCACGAAGGAGCTGCCCGGTGCCCACGAGAGGCTGTACCAGCTGCTCTCGGCGTCACTGGTGGTGGCACAGTGCCAAGGCAGGTGTTTTCGGGGAACCGAAAAGCTCAGCCGGAACTCCCGTCCGGGTCCGCATGGCCGTGCCCGCGGGGCTGCGAGGCAGAGCGCTGCAGGGCAGAGGGCTGAGGAAGCTCGGGCGGGCGCGGCAGAGCTTGGCAGCCTGGCGGCGGCGCCGGCTGGTTTCGGCAGCAGGATGCCGCTGTTTGTTTGGCTCCGCTCCGGTTTCCAAGGCTGCCAGAGACGTGGCGGCAGCGGGCGGGTGGGGGCCCCAGAGGTTTGGGAACCCCCCCCGTGTCCCCCTTTCCGCTCCACTCAGCTTTTCCACCGCGCTGGCGGCTCCGGCTGTGCCAGGCCGGGAGCGTTGTTGGATGTTGCTTCTGGCCGCAGCAGTGACTCACCGGCCTCGAGGGGCCGCGGCTGGCAACCACCGGCACCCCCGGCACGGCCTCCGCCCCCCGGCGCTGCCTCCGGCGGCCATGGGGAATCTCTTCCCGCCGCTGTCCCACGTCCTCCGCGGTGCGGCCGTGGGAAGCGTCCCGGAGCCGTGGGAAGCGTCCCGGAGCCGTGGGAAGCGTGGCGGGGCCCTGGCAGCGTGCGGGAAGCGTGGCGGGCGTGGCGGGCGCATCCCACGGGACACGTGTCCCGTTCCAGGCGGTGTTCGCCGTTTGCAGGCTGCTATCGCCCCTCCTCGGCCCCCCCGGCTCCTTATCTCCGCAGCACAGATGCGACGCTGCCGCTGCCGTGGGGCTGAGCCGTGCCTCGGCACCGTGCCGTGCCGTGCCGTGCCGTGCCGTGCCCAGCCCCCGCTCCCGGGCCTTGCTGCTGGCCTGCTTCGTCCTGGCCTGCTTGGGCCATGTTGGCTTTTAACGTTAGGCCCCCCCCAAGCCCCCCGAGGCCCCCGTGCTCCCCCAGCCCCCTCAGTGCCCCGAGTGCTGGCACGGGCTGCAGCTGATCAAACCACTCCAGCGCCTCCCTGACCGGGGGTCCTGTGCCGTGCCGTGCCATGCCATGCTGTGCCGTGCCATGCTGTGCCGTGCCATGCCGTGCCATGCTGTGCCATGCCATGCCGTGCTGTGCCATGCCGTGCTGTGCCATGCCATGCCATGCCATGCCATGCCATGCCGTGCCATTCCATGCCATGCCGCGCCATGCCGTGCCATTCCATGCCGTGCCGTGCCATTCCATGCCATGCCGTGCCATTCCATGCCTGGTGGCTGCAGCCTCTCCAGCTGTGTGCCAGCTGCCCGCTGCGCTCTGCCCACAGCCCTGCGGGCCCGGGGGGTCCCAGCAGAGCGGCCGGGGCTGGGCTCCGCTGCCCAGGAGCAGGAGGAGCCGGGCTGGCGGAGGCCGTGGGCTGTGTGAGTCACTGGCCGCGCTCTGGCCGCGCTCCGGGCGCGGATTCCGCTGCACTCCCACCAGACGCGGCCGGACGCCGAGCGGGCCGGGGGGCGCCATGGGCTTCTCGCTCTGCTGCTGCTGCTGCTGCGGGCCTGGAGAAGGTGACCTGCGGGCCGGGGGGTTGGGGGGCATGGGGATGCCGTGGCATCCCCCAGGACCCCCGTCCCCGCCGTAAACCCCTTCCCAGCACAAACGGGTCCAGCCCTGCGGTGCTGCCGGGCTCGTCCGACCGCGGGCGGGGGCACGGGGGGTCTCGGCAGCTTCTGGGGCGTCGGTGGGGAAAACACCCCCCGGAAAAGGCGCTGAGGGCTGCCCTCGGCACAGGGACCCCCGTGGGGAGAGGAAGCCGGGAGGAATGGGAGGAATGAGTGCTGGAGGAAGCGGCGGTTTGTGCTGGGGGGCACAGGCTGCCCCCACCCCCGGGGGGGGCTCTGTGTGTGTGGAGGGGCCGGGCCGCGGGGGCTGGAGGTGTCGGGGTGCCCCGTGACCGCGGTACCGGCTGGTCCTGGGGGCTCCGGCTGTGCGTGCGGGGCGCCGGGTCCCAGCACGGGGGTCCTGAGTGCGGGAGGGGCCGTCCCGTCCGGGCATCACAACACGGGCTGTGGGATGGAGTTTGCCCCGGGCTGCAGGGACGGGGTGTTCCCCCCGGATCTCTCCGGTTCCCCCGGGTGCCACGGGCGGTGGCGCAGCCGGGGCCGCCGAGGGGAGGGCGGGGCGGAGAGGGGCGGGTCCCGCCCGTTTCCCCCCCCCTCTCCCGTCCCGTCCGCCCGGTGCCGCTGGTCGGTCCCGGCCGTGGGTCCGTCCGTCCGTCGGTCGGTGCATGGTGGGTCCCGTCCGCGCCCGTCCGGCGGAGCGGCGCGGCCATGTGGGGTCCCGGTGGGGACTGGCTGAGCGGCGGCTCCGGGCCCGAGCGGCGGCGGTACCTGAGCGCCCGGCTCTGCTGCACCGGTGACCGAGGGGAGCGGGGCCGGAGGGCGCGGGGCAGCGGGGGCGCGTCCCGGGGCGGGGGGGAGCGGGGGGGCTCGCGGGAACGGGGGCGCGGGAGCGGCGGGACGGGGGGGACCCGGGAACGGCGGGAGGGCGGGGGACACCGGGAAGGGCGGGGTGTGCGCGGATCCCCCCCCCGAGCGACGCCCCCTCTGTGACCCCGCCCTGAGGCCAGGCTGGGCTGCGCTGCGTTTGGGGCGGGCTCCGCCGGGAAAGGGTGGTTGTGTAAATGTGTGTGCGTGTTTGTGTGTGTTTGTGCGTGTTTGTGTGTGTTTGTGAGTGTTTGTGCGTGTTTGTGTGTGTTTGTGAGTGTTTGTGAGTGTTTGTGAGTGTTTATGCGTGTTTGTGTGTGTTTGTGAGTGTTTGTGCGTGTTTGTGTGTGTTTGTGCGTGTTTGTGTGTGTTTGTGAGTGTTTGTGCGTGTTTGTGTGTGTTTGTGCGTGTTTGTGAGTGTTTATGTGTGTTTGTGTGTGTTTGTATGTGTTTGTGTATGTTTGTGTGTGGCTCTGTGTGGCTCTGTGTGTGTGTGTGTACATGTCTGTGTGCGTGCACACATGTCTGTGCCTGTGCACACGTGTGTGAGAGCATGTGCACACCTGTGGGGGCCAGTGCAGGTGTGTCTCAGCGTGCACATGTGTGTGTGTGTGTGTGTGTGTGTGTGTGTGTGTGAACAGGTGTCTTGCTGCATGTGTGTGTGTACAAATGTGTCACATGCAGTGGCACACAGATGTAGTGTGTGTATGTGTGTGTATGAATGTGTCACACACAGTCGGACACAGATGTATTCTCTGTGTGTGTGTGTGTGTGTATGCACACGGGTGTCCTGGTGTGTGTGTGTATGTACAAATGTGTCACACGCAGTGGCACACAGATGTGTTCTGTGTGTGTGTGCACAGATGTGCTCTGTGTGTGTTTGTGCACACGGGTGTCCTGGTGTGTGTGTGCACAGATGTGTCACACAGAGTGGCACACAGATGTATTCTGTGAGTCCATGTGTCCGTGTGTCTGTTTGTGTGTCTGTGGGTGCATGCCGTGTGTCTGTGTGTCCGTGTGTGTCTGTTCGTGTGTCCCTGTGTGCAGGCCGTGTTTCTGTCTGTCTGTGTGTGTGTGTGTGTGTGTGTGTGTGAACAGGTGTCTTGCTGCATGTGTGTGTGTATGTACAAATGTGTCACGTGCAGTGGCACACAGATGTAGTGTGTGTGTGTGTATGAATGTGTCACACACAGTCGGACACAGATGTATTCTCTGTGTGTGTGTGTGTGTGTATGCACACGGGTGTCCTGGTGTGTGTGTGTATGTACAAATGTGTCACACGCAGTGGCACACAGATGTGTTCTGTGTGTGTGTGCACAGATGTGCTCTGTGTGTGCTTGTGCACACGGGTGTCCTGGTGTGTGTGTGCACAGATGTGTCACACAGAGTGGCACACAGATGTATTCTGTGAGTCCGTGTGTCTGTGTGTCTGTTTGTCTGTGTGTCTGTGGGTGCATGCCGTGTGTCTGTGTGTCCGTGTGTGTCTGTTTGTGTGTCCCTGTGTGCAGGCCGTGTTTCTGTCTGTCTGTCTGTGTGTGTGTGTCCGTTTGTGCATGCTGTGTGTCTGTGTGTCTGTCTGTGTGTCCGTGTTTGCAGGCCGTGTGTCTGTCTGTGTGTGTGTGTGTGTGTCTGTCTGTGTGTCTGTGTGTGCAGACCGTGTGTCTGTGTATCTGTCTGTATGTCCCTGTGTGCAGGCCGTGTGTCTGTCTGTGTATCTGTGTGTCTGTGTGTCTGTGTGTCCGTGTGTGTCTGTCTGTGTGTCCCTGTGTGCAGGCTGTGTGTCTGTCTGTCTGTCTGTGTATCTGTGTGTGCATGCTGTGTGTCTGTGTGTCTGTCTGTGTGTCCGTGTGTGCAGGCCGTGTGTCTGTGTGTCTGTCTGTGTGTCCCTGTGAGCAGGCCGTGTGTCTGTCTGTGTGTCTGTGTGTCCCTGTGTGCAGGCCATGTGTCTGTCTGTCTGTGTGTCCATGTGTGCACGCTGTGTGTCTGTCTGTCTGTCTGTGTATCTGTGTGTGCATGCTGTGTGTCTGTCTGTCTGTCTGTGTGTCCCTGTGTGCAGGCCGTGTGTCTGTCTGTCTGTCTGTGTGTCCCTGTGTGCAGGCCGTGTGTCTGTCTGTGTGTCTGTGTGTCCCTGTGTGCAGGCCATGTGTCTGTCCCAGCTCATCTCCCCGTTCCCACCCTGCCGTGCTCCCACACCTTGGGGAGCCGCTGCCCTCAGTGCCCCGTGTGCCCATCCTGCCGTGCCAGGTGCCCCAGGTCCCCCTGTGTGTGTCACTGCGGGGACCCCCTGGCACTGACCCCCTCCTGGTGCCAATCCCCGCTCGCTGCTGATGCCCTCAGACCCTGGCACCTCTTGGCACTCCCTGGCGTGGGGCTCGAGGTCTCCCCCAGCCCCGGTGCTCTGCCGCCGCCTTGTCCCGGCCTGGTCCGTGGCGGTGTCACCCGGGTGTCACCACGGCGCTGGTGCGGCCCCGGTGGTGGCAGTGCCCGTTCTGTGCCTCGGGGTGCGGGTGCCCGGTGCGGTGCCGAGGTGGGGGCGGCTCAGCGGCTCCCGGGGGTTCCCCCGGAGCCCCGAGGGTGGGAGACGCCGTGGGAGGGAGCCGGGCCGGCCCGGTGGCGTCGGCAGCCGCGGGCGAGACTGAGGCGCTCCTGCCCGGCCGGCCCGGCTGGCCCGGGAGCCGCCGGAGCCGGGAGCTGCCAGGGCCGGGAGCCGGGCGCCGCCTGCCCCGGGAGCCGCCGGGGAAGGTGCCAGGAGCCGCCCCGGCAGGTCTTCAAAGAGCCCGCTCTGACGCCGCCGCGTCCTCCGGCCGGTACCTGCGGGAGCCGGGGGTGCCGGTTCTGGGGGTGCCGGTGCTGGGGGCGCCGGTTCTGGGGGCGCCGGTTCTGGGGGTGCCGTGCTGGGGGTGCCGGTGCTGGGGGCGCCGGTTCTGGGGATGCCCGTTCTGGGGGTGCCGTGCTGGGGGTGCCGGTGCTGGGGATGCCCGTTCTGGGGGTGCCCGTTCTGGGGGTGCCGTGCTGGGGGTGCCGGTTCTGGGGGTGCCGGTGATGGGGGTGCCGTGCTGGGGGTGCCGGTGCCGGTCGGGGGTGCCGGTGATGGGGGTGCCCGTGCTGGGGATGCCCGTGCTGGGGGTGCCGTGCCGGGGGTGCCGGTGATGGGGGTGCCCGTTCTGGGGATGCCCGTGCTGGGGATGCCGGTGCTGGGGGTGCCGTGCTGGGGGTGCCGGTTCTGGCGTTGCCGTTCCGCCCCTCACCTCGCAGCGATCCTGCCGCAACCCAGGAAATTCCCCTGGCTGCCCTGAAGGTCTCCGATCCCTCCCTCAGGGTTCCGAGTCCTCCAGGGCAGCCAGAGGAATTTCCTGGGTTCCGACACGATCCCAAGCTCTTGGTCCCGGCTCAGAACCCTCCGGCCCCGGTGCCGAGGTTCGGCCGGTGTGAGCGCGGTGCCGGAGCGCTGCGGTGCCACCCTTGTGACCGCCCTGGCGGTGTCACCGCCGCGTCCCTCCCTCTCTGCCCCGGTGGCACCTTCGGCCGTGTCGCGGTAGCCGCGGCTCCGGGGTGTCCCTGCCTCCCCCGACGTGCGTCAGCAGGGCTCCCACCGCGCTCCGGGCGCCAGATGTGCCTGTGCCAGATGTGTCTGTGCCAGATGTGCCCGTGCCAGATGCGCTCTCGGCGGAAAAATGTGCGTGCCGGGGCCGGGGCCGGGCCGGTGCCGCCCGCATTCCGCGGCGGCCGCGCTGGCTCCGTCCCAGCGGGCATCGGCCCGGCCGCTCCCTGACGGGCCCCCGCACCCACGGCGTGTCACGGGTGGGTGTCGGGCTCGGTGTCACGGGGGGGCGGCGGCCGGCGGAGCTCCCGGGGCGCCGCCGGTGCGCGGTTGGACCGTGAGTCACGGCAGGCAGGACGAGGCCGCGGCCCCGCGTCCTTTGGACTCCGCACCGGGGACGGGCAGCGCCCGCCGCTGCAGAACGGGGGTGCAGACACGGATATTGGGGTGCAGACACGGATATTGGGGTGCAGACATGAGTGTTGGGGTGCAGACATGGGTACTGGGGTGCAGACATGGATATTGGGGTGCAGACATGAGTGTTGGGGTGCAGACATGGGTACTGGGGTGCAGACATGGGTACCGGGGTGCAGACACGGATATTGGGGTGCAGACATGAGTGTTGGGGTGCAGACATGGATATTGGGGTTCAGACATGGATATTGGGGTTCAGACATGGCTGTTGGGATTCAAACATGGGTGTTGGAGTGCAGACATCGGTATTGGGGTGCAGACATGGGTACTGGGATGCAGACACGGCTGTTGGGGTACAGACATGGATGTTGGGGTGCAGACAGGGGTGTTGGGGTACAGACATCGGTATTGGGGTGCAGACATGGATGTTGGGTTGTAGACATGGATATTGGGGGCGCAGACATGGATATTGGGCTGCAGACATGGATATTGGGTTGTAGACATGGCTGTTGGGGTTCAGACATTGATATTGGGGTTCAGACATGGATATTGGGGCGCAGGCACGGGCGTTGGGGTGCAGGAAATGGGCCTTAGGGCCCTGACGTGTGTGTTGGGGTGCAGACATGGCTATTGGGGTGTTGGCTATGCCAGGCTGGCAGCGCCCAGGGCACCCATGGCTGCACTTTCCCCAGCAGCTGCCACCACCCCTGCCGTGGATGACGTGGGTGGCGTTGGTGACGTTGGTGACACGGGTGCTGCCCGGGGCAGGACTGGCAGCTCGGTGTCACCCCAAGGGCTGGGGATCCTCAGCCACCCTGGGGGTCCCCGGGCAGGGGATGCAGCACCCGGTGGGGCACAAGCCCTGAACTCACCCCGTGGTCCCCTCAGCTGACGTTGCCACCCACTGGGGGAGGGCGTTGGGTGATGAATCCCTGGGGAGGGGGATTCCTACCCTGCTGCCAATGCCCCCGCCCCACTGGGTGCTGTGGGGCACGGGGCAGGGTGTGGGGTGCTGTCCTGGGGTGCTGCTGGGAGGGGAGCTGCTGGTGTGTGCATGGGGGCACCCGGGGGAGGCTGTGGGGCTCAGTCTCCCATGCTGGGGATCCTCCAGCCCAGGGGGATGTGACCCTGAACCCCTCAAGAGGGGCCCCAGGGATCTGAGCCCCTCAAATGTGGGACCTGGGACTGGGGCTGGTGAACCCAGGGGCTTGAGCCCCAGGTGGGGGGAGCAGGGGTCCTACAGCCCCAGGGCGTGTGCTGGGGGTCCTGGGGTGGTCGCTGGGCTGTGGGACCGGGTGGTGCCAAAACCCCTACAGGGACTGAAGGTCCCATCTGGGGCCGGGGGTGTTGGGGAGCTCCTGACCATGGGGCCAGAGGGGTTCTGGGGATCCCCTGTGAGGGGCAAGGAGGGTCTTGACCTGGAAACCTGGGGGACCTGAGCCTCCAGAGCTTGGAAACCTGGCGGTGCTGGGGTGCGGTGACTGGGGCTCCAACAGCCCCAGGCTGTGGGTCCCACCCCCACAGACTTGTGCTCCCGAGGGTCCCAAGGCCCCGAGGTGTGGGGCAGGGGCTCTGGCCGCCCTGGGTGAGGGGTGAGGGGTTTCTCAGCACCCCGGTCTTCAGGAACGAGTGTCCCACTCCCCGCACGTGCAGATGCGGGGGTCTCGGGCCCCGTGTGTGGGGCTGGGGGTGCCGGTTCCCCGTGGAGCGTCCCCGTGGCTGCTCCGTGGGTCCCATCCCGCCTGCAGGCGCAGCGAGGGAAGGGTTAAAGCTCAGGAGTTTCCTGTGGGCAGGGTCGGGGCGTGGGGCGGGGGGAGAGAGCCCCGTCTCCTCCCCGGGCCGCCCCACTCGCGGCGGGACCGGCGGCGGAGCGGGAGGGCAGAGCAGCAGAGTCGGGGCTCGGCTGTGTCGGGGCTCAGCTGTGTCGGGGCTCAGCTGTGTCGGGGCTCACCATGTCCCGCCCGCGCCGCAGCTCGGAGGAGGCTCCGGCCCGAACGGGCTCCGAGGACAACCTGTATCTGGCCGTGCTGCGGGCGGCCGAGGGCCGCAAAGGTACCGAGCCCGGGGGGGCCTGGGGGGGCCGCCCACCATCGCATCCCCACCCGGGGCGGTGCCCCCGGGGCAGAGCCCCACACCGGGCCGGGGTCCCTGGGGCAGAGCCCCACACCGGGCCGGGGTCCCCGGGGCAGAGCCCCAGGCCAGGCCGGGGTCCCTGGGGACACCCCCAGGCTGGGCCCGTGTCCGCGGGGCTGTGGGCCCCCAGGCAGGCCGTGGGGCCACCCCACACCGGGGCAGCGTCCCCCACACTGGAGCGGTGTCCCCAGGTTGCTGTACCCAGGGCGGGCTGTGGGGCAGAGCCCCACGCTGAGGGATATCTCCGGCCGGGCTGTGGGGCAGACCCCCATGCCGGGGCGGTGTCTGCGGGCCGGGCTGTGGGGCAGAGCCCCGCACCGAAGTGGTGTCCCCCATGCCGGGGCGGTGTCCCTGGGGCAGAGCCCCGCACCGGAGCGGTGTCCCCCATGCCGGGGCGGGCTGTGGCTCAGAGCCCCGCGCTGGGGCGGTGTCTGCGGGCCGGGCTGTGGGGCAGAGCGCTGCAGACCCCCCGGCCGCCGCCCAGCTCCATCCCCGGTGCCCTCGTTCGCTTCCTGCCACGCCCTGCCCGGCCGCCCCGGCCCGGCCGCCCCGGGCTCTCCTGGTGCCGCCGCCGGGGGGTGGGCGCCGCTCCGGGGACCCCTTGGGTGCCAGCGCTGCGGGTGCCGGGGGATGGTGTCGGTGCCCCCCGCTCGGCGCGCACTGCGCCCCACGTTTCCTTCCTTCCTCCCTTCCTTCCTCCCTCTCGCACCGTGGCCGCTCCTGGCCCGGCACGCCCTGGCCGTGCCGCGGAGCGCCCGCGGGGCTCTTGGGGCTGTGCAGCATCCCGGGGTGCTCCGCCGGCGGGGAGCGCAGGCTGCGGGGCGCTGGGTGCCGCGTGGGCAGATCCCGGCACGCTGCAGCGGGGCAAGACCCGGCACGCAGCGCCCGGCTCGCCACGGCGAGGGCAGGGGGGCGGCGCGGCTGCCGAGGCACCGGTGGCATCGCCCCGTGTGAATGGGGGGGTCACTTGTGCCCTCCGGACCCCCTCGGGGGCATCGGGCTGGGTGTGGCACTGGCAGTGACACTGGGGACGCAGGGGACAGGAGAGCGGGCGCTGGCAGTGGGGTATGGGGCGCTGGCAGTGGGATATGGGGCACTGGCAGTGGGATATGGGGTGCTGGGAGTTAGCGGGGTGCGGGGTTAGCGGGGTGCTAGCAGTGGGATATGGGGTGCTGGCAGTGGGGTATGGGGCACTGGCAGTGGGATATGGGGTGCTGGGGGGTAGCGGGTGCTGGCAGTGGGGTATGGGGTGCTGGCAGTGGGATATGGGGCACTGGCAGTGCGATATGGGGTGCTGGGGGTAGCGGGTGCTGGCAGTAGGATATAGGGTGCTGGCAGTGGGGTATGGGGTGCTGGGGGTTAGTAGGGTGCTGGCAGTGGGATATGGGGCGCTGGCAGTGGGATATGGGGTGCTGGGGGGTAGCGGGTGCTGGGGGGTAGCAGGGTGCTGCGGGGTGGGTCCTGTGCCATCCCGGGTTCCCATCCCGTGCGTCAGCATTCCCATGCCATCCCCTAATGACAGGGCAGCGGGCAGGGAGCGCCGTGACTCACCACAGCCCTGCTTGGCCCCGTGCCCACAGAGAAGGGTGTCCTGGGGGTGTGGGGATGTCCTGGGGTGTCCCAGGCTCTGGCAGTGCAGACGCTGCGTGGGCTCATCTCAATCCTGTGCCTGTCCCACCAGGGCCCTGCCTGTGGGGCTGCAGCTGTGCCAGGACAAGCCCCCCATGGCCTCGTGTCCGTGCTGTGCCCAAACCGCTCAGCCAGTGCCCACCGAGCCCAGGGCAGGGCTGGGGCTCCTCACAGCCGTGCAGAGGGCTCGGGGTTGGGTGGGCACCTCCTGCTCCCTGCGGTCATGGGGACACAGAACATCCTGAGTTGAAAGGAGTCCCACAAGGGACTTCACCAAGCCCAAGTGTTAATTTGCCCGTGCCGGGGTTGAACCTGCACCCTTGGCGTTATTAGCACCGCGCTCTGGCCAACTGATCTAATCGCAGAGTCGGTGTTGAGGTGCTGGTGGGTGCTGGCGCGGTGCTGGCACGCCGGGGCCGGTCCCCGTTAGCTGTTTCCTCTCCCCACACCCCCGTGACTCACCGTGCTTCCCCAGAGCGGTTGGCTCATCGCTTCCTGCGCCAGCCATGCCCTGCGGTGCCACCGCCGGGGCCTGGTTTTGGCCGTGCCAAGACCCCGCTGCCACTGGCTCACCCGTGCCTCTCCTCTCTTGCAGATGAGCGAGATCGTGTCCAGAAGAAAACCTTCACCAAATGGGTCAACAAGCACCTTATCAAGGTATGGGCACCGCCAGTCCAGCGGGCACCGCTGCCCCAGCCGTCCCCTGCCCCAAATCACCCCCAGCCACAGCCCCGGGTGCTGCCACGGCCGAGGACGTGGCCGTGGAGGGTCCCTGGTGCTGGTGCTCCTGTGCCACACCTCTGGCCAAAGCCTCTCAGCTGCCCTCCAGGTGGGACCTGCCCTCCTGCTGCCCTCCCCGTATGCCAGGAGGGAACGGTGCCCTTGGCACCTGGGGATGTGTCCTGTGCTCTGCCGCCCTCAGTCCTGTCCCATGCCTCCAGTCCCCATTCCCTGCCCCAGGCAGAGCCCCCTTTGGCGCCTGGCACGCCCTGGGACATGGCCCAGCCCCCCAGTGCGTCTCCACACGCCCCTGACCCTGCAGTGCCATGGTGGTGCCACCACGCTCTGCCCGTGCTGGGTCCCCTCTCAGCTCTCTCCTAACTGCTCTCTTCTCTCTGCCCTGTGCAGCACTGGCGACCAGAGGTAGGTCCTTCCTCTCTTTTTCTGTCTGTCCCACTGCGCTCTTCCTCTTTGCACACCCTGGGGCTGCCACTGTGGTAGGCAGTGGGGCTGACCCCTTCACGGTGGGTCTATGCATGCCAGAGTGGTGCCAGAGGGATGCCAGATCCATCCTGGCACAGGAGGAGCTGCTGTGTGTGTGTTTTTGGGGATCGTGGCACTGGGGGCACCAGCTGCACTTGGGGCTGTGTGTGTGAGCACCCGCTGCACTGGGGGGTCACTGGGCACCCACCGGGGTGTTGGCTGGGTGGGGGGGGTGCTCAGCTGCCCCTGGCAGGGTTAGGGGGGTGTTCAGTTGTCCCCAGCCCCACTGGCAGGGTTAGGGGGTGCTCAGTTGTCCCCAGCCCCCTGGCAGGGTTAGGGGGGGTGTTCAGCTGCCCTTGGCTGGGGTAGGGGGTGTTCAGTTGTCCCCAGCCCCACTGGCAGGGGTAGGGGGTGTTCAGTTGTCCCCAGCCCCACTGGCAGGGGTAGGGGGTGTTCAGCTGTCCCCAGCCCCACTGGCAGGGGTAGGGGGGGTGTTCAGCTGTCCCCAGCCCCACTGGCAGGGGTAGGGGGTGTTCAGCTGCCCCCAGCCCCACTGGCAGGGGTAGGGGGTGTTCAGCTGCCCCCAGCCCCACTGGCAGGGGTAGGGGGTGCTCAGCTGCCACTGGCAGGGTTAGGGGGTGCTCAGTTGCCCCCAGCCCCACTGGCAGGGGTGAGGGGTGTTCAGCTGTCCCCAGCCCCCCTGACACCGTGGCTGTCCCCACAGGCGCAGCGCCATGTCAACGACCTGTACGAGGACCTGCGGGACGGGCACAACCTCATCTCGCTGCTGGAGGTGCTGTCGGGTGACACCCTGGTAGGTGCCACTCTGCCCTGCCCCGCGCTGTCCCCACCCCGTGCTGGCACCCCTCCGCCGGCCGTCCTCGTCCTCCTCCTCATCCTCGTCCTCCCCCTCGCTGCCTGCCTCTGTTCCCTCTCTTCCTGCTTGGCCGTCGGTCCGTCCGTCCCGGTGCCCCTGGAGCGCCCGCGCCCCCCGCCTCTAACCTCTCTTTGCTTTGGTGCCCTCTCTGCTTCCTGGCGCCGGCCCCCGGCCCACCGCCGCCTTTGCCTCCTCCTCCTCCTTCCTCTCTCTGCTCCTCTCCGCTCGGCTCGGCTCGGCTCGGCCGGGGCAGCCCCGGGAGCGCGACGTCCTGCGGACCTTGCGGTTGGTGAGTGGTTCAGCCGTCGGTCAGCGCTCGGCGCGGCCCCGCACGGCACGGAGCTGTGACGGCGGTGCCCAGCATGTCCCAGGACGGTCTGCATGCCAGCGCCCTGTGCCATGCCTGTCCCGGTGCTGCCCCAGGGCTCTGCTGCATGCTCTGCCCGTCCTGGTGCCCCCCATGCCCAGGGCTGTGGGGGTGGGTTTCCCTGGGCCAGAACTCAGTGGCAGCAGCAAGAGGGAAAAGTTCATCTTCCACCAGCAGCATCCTTGGGAGCCATCCCACCCTGCTGGAGCTGGACTCGCTCCTGGCGCCGCAGCTGGATGTGCTGCTGGCTCTGTGGGGTGGCTGGCAAGGGGGTGGCACGTGGCCCCCAACTCCTGAGGTCTCACCCTAGGGCTGGCCCTGTCCCCGAGGAGCTGTGGGTCCACGGTGTCCCCTTTCCGTGTGACAGGAGTGACCCTGCTCCGCTGCTGAGTGGGGTCCATGGTGTCCCCTTTCTGTGGGACAGGAGTGACCCTGCTCCGTGGCTGAGTGGGGTCCATGGTGTCCCCTTTCTGTGGGACAGGAGTGACCCTGCTCTGTGGCTGAGTGGGGTCCAAGGTGTCCCCTTTCTGTGGGACAGGAGTGACCCTGCTCCGTGGCTGAGTGGGGTCCATGGTGTCCCCTTTCTGTGGGACAGGAGTGACCCTGCTCTGTGGCTGAGTGGGGTCCAAGGTGTCCCCTTTCTGTGGGACAGGACTGACCCTGCTCCGTGGCTGAGTGGCACCAGGGGGTTCATGGAGTCCCCAGCTGTCCTGGCAGCCAAAGCTGGGCTCAGCTGGTGGAATGTTGGCATTGCCGTGGGGCAGGAACGTGTGGGGCAGCACCCAGGGGACCCTGGACCTCGGGACCCCCAAGTTTGGGGGCCTCACCCGGCTTGGCAGCTCCTGGTCCTGCTGGGGGGACACTGGAGCATGCTGGGGAGCTGCATGGCGAGGCACCACGGTGGCCATGGGCGCAGCAGCAGCACCGTCAGGGCTGTGCTGCCCTGGCACTGAGGCCAGTCCTGCCCGGGCAGTGCCTGCTGTGCCACCGGGGCCCTCGGCTCCCCCCGGGACGGCTCTGATGGCGCCGGAGCCGCCGGGTGGGGCGTGGGAGCAGCCGGTGCCGCGGGGGGAGCGCGGGGAGCGTCCCCACCCCTGCAGGGGCAAAGTGCGAGGGCGGTGCCACGGGTGGGAGCCATCGGCATGTGCGGCACTGCTGGGAGGGGCCGGGTGGCGCCGGGCTGGGGGCGGCCGCGGTGGCAGGACGGGGTTGGTGGCATCGTGTCGTGGTGTCACGGGGGGGGCCGCGATGGCAGGACGGGGTTGGTGGCATCCTGTCGTGGTGTCACGGGGGGGCTGCAGTGGCAGGACACAGCAGGGCTGTGTCCAGCGTGGCCTCGCTCACCGCCCTCCTCTCCCTCTCCCCCAGCCCCGGGAGAAGGGCCGGATGCGCTTCCACAAGCTGCAGAATGTCCAGATTGCCCTCAACTACCTGAAGCACCGGCAGGTGAGGATGGGGAGGGACCCCGGGATGCCCATAACCCCCGGGGCTGTGCCGGGCCCGTCCCATCCCTGAGCCGCGTGTGCCCCGTGCTGCAGGTGAAGCTGGTGAACATCCGCAACGATGACATCGCCGACGGCAACCCCAAACTGACTCTGGGGCTCATCTGGACCATCATCCTCCACTTCCAGGTGAGCCCGGCGGGGTGGGGACGGGGCAGTGGGACCGAGGGGCCAGGATCTGTGGGGCTGGGGGCAGGAGTGGTGTCACTGGCAGCGGCCATGCAGCGAGTGTCACCGTGCCAGTTTCCAGAGTAACCACTGTGTCCTGGCAGATCTCAGACATCCAGGTGACCGGGCAGTCGGAGGACATGACGGCCAAGGAGAAGCTGCTGCTGTGGTCCCAGCGGATGGTGGAGGATTACCAGGGCCTGCGCTGCGACAACTTCACCACCAGCTGGCGGGACGGGCGCCTCTTCAACGCCATCATCCACCGGCACAGGTGGGCGCCGTGGTGGTGCCTGTGATCCATGTGTGAGATCCACACCATGGGCAGGCGTGTGACATGGAACACCCATGACAGCTGCTTATGGGGCAGCCGTGCTGATCCTGTGCTCATGGGGCAGCTGATCCTGTGCTCATGGGGCACCCATGCCTGTGCTCATGGGGCAGCTCTGTCAATCCTGTGCTTATGGGGCAGCTCTGTCAATCCTGTGCTCATGGGGCAGCCGTGCTGATCCTGTGCTCATGGGGCACCCATGCCTGTGCTCATGGGGCAGCTCTGTCAATCCTGTGCTCATGGGGCAGCCGTGCTGATCCTGTGCTCATGGGGCACCCATGCCTGTGCTCATGGGGCAGCTCTGTCAATCCTGTGCTCATGGGGCAGCCGTGCTGATCCTGTGCTCATGGGGCACCCATGCCTGTGCTCATGGGGCAGCTCTGTCAATCCTGTGCTCATGGGGCAGCCGTGCTGATCCTGTGCTCATGGAGTGGCTCTGTCAATCCTGTGCTCGTGGGGCAGCCGTGCTGATCCTGTGCTCGTGGGGCAGCCGTGCTGATCCCGTGCTCATGGAGTGGCACTGTCAATCCTGTGCTCATGGGGCAGCCGTGCTGATCCCGTGCTCATGGAGTGGCTCTGTCAATCCTGTGCTCATGGGGAGCTGTGCTGATCCTGTGCTCATGGGGCAGCTCTGTCAATCCTGTGCTCATGGGGCAGCTCTGTCAATCCTGTGCTCATGGGGAGCTGTGCTGATCCTGTGCTCATGGGGCAGCTGTGCTGGTCCTGCGCTCATGGTGAGCTGTGCTGATCCTGTTTGGGCCAATGTGAGCACGTGCTCTGACGAGTCCCAGCCCATCGGCCGTGCCGGCAGTGCCGTGCCCGCTGCTGGCGTGCCGGGGCGGTGGCAGGCACGTCCCCACGGGTCCTGCTGGGACCTCTGCGTGCCTTTGGGGAGAGCAAAAATGTGCAGGCCTGTGCCAGATGGGGGTAGGCACCTGCACTGTGCCGTGTGCCAGCTGTGCCGTGTGCCAGCTGTGCCGTGCTCTGTGCCATGGCACTGCACACTGAGCTTGGCCCCACCATGGAGCCCCAAGGGGTGCCCAAGGTGCCAGCCCCACATGGGACTGGGGTGTCAGCCCCACATGGGATTGGGGTGTCAGCCCCACATGGGACTGGGGTGCCAGCCCCACATGGGATGGGGGTGTCAGCACCAGAGGGGACTGGGGTGTCAGCCCCACATGAGATTGGGGTGTCAGCACCAGAGGGGACAGGGGTTCCAGCCCCACAAAGGACAGGGGTGCCAGCCCCACATGGGACTGGGGTGTCAGCCCCACATGGGACTGGGGTGTCAGCCCCACATGAGATTGGGGTGTCAGCACCAGAGGGGACAGGGGTTCCAGCCCCACAAAGGACAGGGGTGCCAGCCCCACATGGGACTGGGGTGCCAGCCCCACAAGGGACAGGGGTGCCAGCCCCACATGGGATGGGGTGCCAGCCCCACAAGGGACAGGGGTGCCAGCCCCACATGGGATGGGGTGCCAGCCCCACATGGGATTGGGGTGCCCAGTTCACAGGAGCTGGGGGCTGTGACTGTGTTGTGGTTCCCACTGGGGGCTGTGTGTATCCCCAGCCCCTCCTGTCCCTGTGCTGGCTCTGGGGGTCTCCCCTGCCACCAGTGCCTCTGGTGTGGGGTGTGGGGTGGTCGGGCAGGAGTTCAGGCAGACGAGGCAGCCCCAGGAAAGGGGGGACCTGCCCTCCTTGGGATTCTGGGGTCCCCACAGCCCCAGTGACCCCTGCTGACCCCCACCCACAGGCCAATGCTGATCGACATGAGCCGGGTGTACCGCCAGAGCAACCTGGAGAACCTGGACCAGGCCTTCACCGTGGCTGAGAGGGACCTGGGCGTGACGCGGCTGCTGGACCCTGAAGGTACGGGTGGGGGTGAGGGGTCTTGGGGGACAGGGGGTGGGTCCTAAGGGGATGATGATCCTGAAGGGCTGGGGGGCTCTGGGTGGGTCCCAAGGGGATGATGGTCCCAGTGTGCCAGGGGTCCCGGGATGTCAGGGGTCTTGGGGGATGTGGGGTGGGTCCCAAGGGGATGATAATCCTGCAGGGTTGGGGGGCTCTGGGTGGGTCCCAAGGGGATGATAGACCCAGGGGCTGTGGATCCCGGGGTGTCAGGGGTCTTGGGGGACATGGGGTGGGTCCCAAGGGGATGATGGACCCAGGGGCTGTGGGTCCTGGGGTGTCAGGGGTCTTGGGGGATGTGGGGTGGGTCCCAAGGGGATGATAATCCTGCAGGGTTGGGGGGCTCTGGGTGGGTCCCAAGGGGATGATGGACTCAGGGGCTGTGGATCCCGGGGTGTCAGGGGTCTTGGGGGATATGGGGTGGGTCCCAAGGGGATCCACACTCTGGAGTGTCAGAGCCCCTTCCCTCTCCCCCACCTGACCCCCTCCCTCCCTCCCTGCCGCAGACGTGGACGTGGCGCAGCCCGATGAGAAGTCCATCATCACCTACGTGTCCTCGCTGTACGACGCCATGCCGCGCGTGCCCGAGGTGCAGGACGGCGTCAAGGCCAACGTGAGTTTGGGGCGCCGGGGGTCACCTCTGCTTGCTGCCCCCCCCGCCGTGCCACACCCAGCCCCACACGTGTCCCCCTGGCAGGAGCTGCAGCTGCGCTGGCAGGAGTACTACGAGGTGGTGACGGGGCTGCTGCAGTGGAGCCGGCAGCACTCGGCGCTCTTCGAGGAGCGGCGCCTCCCTGCCAGCTACGAGGAGATCGAGGTGAGGCCAGCGGGGACAGGAGCGGTGCTGCTGGCCTGGCATGGGCACAGGGACGGTGCTGCTGGCCTGGCATGGGCACAGGGATGGGCACAGGGACAGGGACAGTGCTGCTGGCCTGGCATGGGCACAGGGACAGGGACGGTGCTGCTGGCCTGGCATGGGCACAGGGATGGGGACAGGGACGGTGCTGCTGGCCTGGCATGGGCACAGGGACGGTGCTGCTGGCCTGGCATGGGCACAGGGACAGGGACGGTGCTGCTGGCCTGGCAGGGGCACAGGGACAGGGACAGGGACAGGGACGGTGCTGCTGGCCTGGCATGGGCACAGGGACAGGGACGGTGCTGCTGGCCTGGCAGGGGCACAGGGACGGTGCTGCTGGCCTGGCATGGGCACAGGGATGGGCACAGGGACAGGGACGGTGCTGCTGGCCTGGCATGGGCACAGGGATGGGCACAGGGACGGTGCTGCTGGCCTGGCATGGGCACGGGGACAGGGACAGGGATGGTGCTGCTGATCCCGGGAGCCACTGGTAGCAGGGGCAGTGTGTGGCAGAATCCTACTGTGGCCCCACCGTGGGTGGCTCATGCCCAGCGAGGGGTGCCAGCAGCCCCCCTTGGGTGGCTCATGCCCAGCGAGGGGTCCCAGCAGCCCCCCTTGGGTGGCTCATGCCCAGTGAGGGGTGCCAGCTGACCAGCAGCCCCACTTGGGTGGCTCATGCCCCGTGTGGCAGCTCCCATGGCAGCACAGGGCCAGCTGTGCCATGCCATGAGTCACCACGAGACCTGGGCGTGGCTGTGGCACGGAGCCCCCTCCGGTGCCAGTCTGGGGGTCTGCGGGGTTTGGGGATGAGAGCCCTGACAGAGCCGGGTGCCCCATGAGGGGGGGGCCTGTGACTCACCCTGCCTGGCTGTGCCGTGAGTCACCGCTGGCAAAGCCCAGCACGGCCACTTCCTTCCCCCGGCTCTGCACACATGGAAAATTGCAGGCTGGGCAGGGCGGGTGCTTGGGGAGGGGGGCAGCAGCTCGGGCTGGGGGTCCCCGCTCAGCTGTGCCCCCCACCCCCCGGCAGATCCTCTGGCGCCAGTTCCTCAAGTTCAAGGAGACGGAGCTGCCGGCTCGGGAGGCCGACAAGAACCGCTCCAAAGCCATCTTCCAGGCGCTGGAGGTACCGCCAAGGGCGGCGGCGGGGCTTGGAGGGGCTGTGGGGCGGCGGTCATGGGTGCTCGGGGTCCCAAGGGGTGGGGGGCCTGAGGGGGACACCCTGGCGATCCCGGGTCCTGAGGGGTGGGGGTCCCAGGGTGTCAGGGGTCTTGGGGATATGGGGTGGGTCCCAAGGGGGTGATGGTCCCAGGGGCTGTGGGTCCCAAGGAGATGACAGTCCCGGGGTGTGAGTGGTCTCGGGGATGCGGGGTGGGTCCCAAGGGGATGAGAGTCCCAGGGTTCCGGGGTGTGAGTGGTCTCGGGGATGCCGGGTGGGTCCCAAGGGGATGACAGTCCCAGGGTTCCGGGGGTCCCCCGGCAGTGCCCGGCGCGCCCCTTCGGGCCGTGTGTGACCTTCGGGCTGTGCAGGGCGCGGTGCAGTCGGGCCAGCTGAAGGTGCCCCCCGGGTACCACCCCCTGGACGTGGAGAAGGAGTGGGGGCGGCTGCACGTCGCCGTGCTGGAGCGGGAGAAGCTGCTGCGGGCTGAGTTCGAGAGGCGAGTTCGGGGGGGCCGGGGGGCCGGGCAGGGCCGCGCTGGCATCCACACCCCCCTGCCGCTGCCAAACCGCGGGGCTGGGCCGGGGTGGGGTGTCCCGGCCCCCCCGAGGGGGAACCACAGGGCTGTGAGTCACCGCTCCTGCTGGGAAACCTCTGCGGCCGGCCTGGAGCGCGCCTCGGCACGGCACGGCTCGGCAGCAGCGGGGACAGCGGGGATGGGAGCGGGGCGGGGACTGGGAATGGGATGGGGGCAGGATGGGGATTGAAATGAGATGAGATGAGGGGGATTGGGACTGAGGTTGGAAGTGGGGTGGGAAAAGGAAGATGGGGATTGAGGTTGAGGTCGCAAGTGGGATGGGAATAGGGATGGGAAAAGGAAGATGGGGATGGGAAAAGGAAGATGGGGATATGGGGGGATTGGGAACGGGATGGGGAGCAGGATAGCAGGATGCAGCACGGGACAGGACCCACACCGTGCACGGCCAGGACAGCTGCCCCTGGGCAGGATCCGTGCTGACCGGGTCCCTCTGTGTGTCCCCGCAGGCTGGAGCGGCTGCAGCGCGTGGTCACCAAGCTGCAGATGGAGTCGGGGCTCTGTGAGGAGCAGCTGAACCAGGCGGATGCTCTGCTGCAGGCGGTGAGTGCCGGCGGCCCCGGGGCGGGGGGACGGCCCCGGCCATGCCCCTCCCCGCGGTGGCCTCACCGTCCCTGCCCCGCAGGACGTGCGGCTGCTGGCGGCCGGGAAGGCACCGCAGAAGGCGGCAGAGGTGGAGAGGGACCTGGACAAGGCGGATGCCATGATCCGGCTGCTCTTCAACGACGTGCAGACCCTCAAGGACGGGCGGCACCCGCAGGGCGAGCAGATGTACCGTCGGTACGGGCTCGTCCCCATGGCCCTGAGTCCCCGGAGCCCTCCACGTCCTCCGTGTCCTTCCTGCCCCCCAAAGCCCTTTGTGTCTCCTGTGTCCCCCATGTCCCCTGTGTCCTCCATGCTGCCCATTCCCCCCATGTGCCCCATGCTCCCTGCACCCCCAGCCACCCCCATGTCCCCCCAAAACCCTGCAAAGCCTCCTGTGACACCCATGCCCCCCATGCTCCCTGCACCCCCAGCCACCCCCATGTCCCCCAAAACCCTGAGAAGCCTCGTGTGACCCCCATGCCCTGCATGTCCCCCGTGATCCCTGTACCCCTCAAAACCCCCCTTACTCTCTGTGGCCCTTGCACCCCCAAAAAGCCCCCTGTGACCCCTGTGCACCCCAAAGCTCCCCATGCCCCCAAACCCACTTGTGTCCCCAAACTCCCCATGGTTGCTGTACCCTTTTACAACCCCTGTGTACCCCAAGGCTCCTCATGCCCCCAAACTCCCCATGGTTGCTGCACCCCCTTGTACCCCCTTGCAACCCCTGTGCACCCCAAAGCCTCTCATGTCCCCAAGCTCCTCATGTTCTCTGTACCCCCTTACAACCTCTGTGCACCCCAAAGCTCCCCATGCCCCCAAAGCCTCTCGTGTTCCCAGACTCCCCATGTTCCCTGTACCCCCCTACAACCCCTGTGCACCCCAAAGCCTCTCATGTCCCCAAACCCTCTCATATCCCCAAGCTCCCCATCTTTGCTGCACCCCCTTACAACCTCTGTGCACCCCAAATCTCCCCATGCCCCCATAACCTCTCATGTCCCCAAACTCCTCGTTTGCTGCACCCCCTTACAACCCCTGTGCACCCCAGACCCTCTCATGTCCCCAAACTTCCCATGTTTGTTGTACCCCTTGCAACCCCCGTGCACCCCAAGGCTCCTCATGCCCCCAAATTCTCTCATGTCTCCAGACTCCCCATGTTTGCTGCACCCCCCTGCAACCCCAGTGCAACCCAAACCCTCTCATATCCCCAAACTCTTCATGTTCCCTGTACCCCTCTGCAACCCCCGTGCACCCCAAGGCTCCTCATGTCCCCAAACCCTCCCGTGTCCCCAAACTCTTCATGTTCACAGCACCCCCTTGCAACCCCTGTGCACCCCAAAGCTCCTCCTGCCCTTAAACCCTCTCATATCCCCAAACTGCCCATGTTCTCTGTATCCCCTTAAAATCCCTGTACACCCCAAAGCTGCTCATGCCCCCAAAGCCTCCCGTGTCCCCAAACTCCCCATGTTTGCTGGAACCCCCTGCAACCCCTGTGCACCCCAAAGCTCACCATGGCCCAAAAGTCTCTTGTGTCCCCAAACTCCCCATGTTCACTGCAACCCCTTACAACCCCTGTGCACCCCAAATTCCCCGTGTTCACTGCACCCCCTTACAACCCCTGTGCACCGCAAGGCTCCTCATGTCCCCAAACCCTCCCGTGTCCCCAAACTCCCCATGTTTGCTGCACCCCCTTACAACCCCCGTGCACCCCAAGGCTCCCCATGCCCCCAAACTCCCCATGTTCTCTGTACCCCCCTCACAGCCCCTGTGCACCCCCAATCTCCCCCTGCCCCCAGAGCCCCCCACGGCCCCCGTGCCCCACCAACCCCTCCCTCCCCGCAGCGTGTACCGCCTGCACGAGCGCCTGGTGTCCATCCGCACCGAGTACAACCTGCGCCTCAAGTCGGGCGCGCCGGTGACAGCGGTGACATCCGTGGCGGTGACATCGGCGCAGCAGCGGCGGCCGGAGCCCGACGAGGCTCCCCTGCGCTACCTGCAGGAGCTGCTGGCCTGGGTGGAGGAGAACCAGCGGCGAGTGGCCACGGCCGAGTGGGGCGCCGACCTGCCCACCGTGGAGACACACCTGGGCGCCCACCGCGGGCTGCACCGCGCCATCGAGGAGTTCCGGGCCAAGGTGGAGCGGGCACGGGCAGATGAGGTGAGACCCTGGGTGCTGGGGACCTCCTGGGGCTGGCGGTGACAGGGTGAGACCCCTGGGTGCTGGGGGTGACAGGATGAGACCCCTGGGTGCTGGGGACCTCCTGGTGCTGGGGGTGATAGGGTGAGACCCTGCAGAATGCTGGGGACCTCCTTGTCCTTGGGGTGACAGGGTGAGACCCCTGGGAGCTGGGGGTGACAGGGTGAGACTCTGCAGAATGCTGGGGACCTCCTGGTGCTGGGGGTGAGAGGGTGAGACCCCTGGGTACTGGGGACCTCCTGGTGCTGGGGGTGACAGGGTGAGACCCCTGGGTGCTGGGGACACCCTGATTCTGGGGGTGACAGGGTAAGACCCCTGGGTGCTGGGGACCTCCTGATGCTGGGGGTGACAGGGTGAGACCCCTGGGTGCTGGAGACCTCCTGATGCTGGGGATGACAGGGTGAGACCCCTGGGTGCTGGAGACCTCCTTGTCCTTGGGGTGACAGGGTGAGACCCCTGGGTGCTGGAGACCTCCTTGTCCTTGGGGTGACAGGGTGAGACCCCTGGGTGCTGGAGACCTCCTTGTCCTTGGGGTGACAGGGTGAGACCCCTGGGTGCTGGGGACACCCTGATTCTGAGGGTGACAGGGTGAGACCCTACAGGGTGCTGGGGATCCCCAGGTCCTGGGGGTCCTCTGGGGCTGTCCCCACTCTGCTTCAAGGGGTCCCCCCAGTGCTGTTGTCCCCTCCGCTGCTCCTGAGCATTTCCTGGGGCTGCCTTTGCTCTGTGCCTCGGGGTCCCTGAAGCTCTGGAGCCCCCCAGGTCCTGGGGTACCCCAGGAGGATGGGGGGCACCATGCCCCGAGGGCATCCCCGCAGCCCCTGCACCCCTGGTGCGCTGCCCTCCCCTCGAGTCCCCTCTGTCACTCCCTTTGCGGGGTGCAGGGTGAGTCTGGGGTAGGGGTCCTGGAGCTGATGGTGTCCCCTGCAGAGCCAGCTGTCCCCTGGCCCCAGCGGCGCCTACCGGGAGTGCCTGGGCAAGCTGGAGCTGCAGTACGCCAAGCTGCTGGTGAGCGCCGAGGGGGTCAGGGGATGGGGGCAGGCGTGGGGGGCATGGGGCCTGGGGGTCAGGGGGGTGTGGGACATGAGGGGACAATGCTGGGGACGTGTGGCATGGGGAGCAGGGGCGTGTGGGACATGAGGGGACAATGCTGGGGATGTGGGGCCTGGGGGGTCAGGGAGGTGTGGGACATGAGGGGACAATGCTGGGGACGTGTGGCATGAGGGGTCAGGGGGGTGTGGGACATGAGGGGACAATGCTGGGGACGTGTGGCATGAGGGGACAATGCTGGGGATGTGTGGCATGGGGATCAGGGGGGTGTGGGACATGAGGGGACAGTGCTGGGGACATGTGGCATGGGGATCAGGGGCATGTGGGACATGAGGGGACAATGCTGGGGACGTGCGGCATGAGGGGTCAGGGGGGTGTGGGACATGAGGGGACAATGCTGGGGACGTGTGGCATGGGGATCAGGGGCGTGTGGGACATGAGGGGACAATGCTGGGGACGTGTGGCATGGGGGTCAGGGGGGTGTGGGACATGAGGGGACAGTGCTGGGGAGGGGCTGTGTGCCATGAGGGGGTGACAAGGTGAGACCCCTGGCCCTGCTGGTGGGGTGTGAGATGGGGGGACCTGGCAGGGCTGTGTGACCTGATGGAGGAGAGGGGACAGGAGGGGGGACAGTGGTGAGGGGGTTGTGCTGGGGGTGAGTGTGGGGAGGAGGATGGGGAGATGTGGGGCAGGAGGAAGATGCAGGACATGGGGGAAGTGGGGAGGAGGATGAGGGGGGACAGAGGGCGTGCAGGGGGCAGCCCTGTGGGGATGAGGCTGTGCAGGGTAGGGACACAGCTACAAACCACCCCCTGTGCCCCTCCAGAACTCCTCCAAGGCACGGCTGCGGCACCTGGAGAGTCTCCACGGCTTCGTCAGCGCCGCCACCAAGGAGCTGCTGTGGCTGAGCGAGCGCGAGGAGGAGGAGGTGGCCTTCGACTGGAGCCACAACAACCCCGCCATGGCGGCCAAGAAGGAGAGTTACTCGGTATGGGCACGGAGGGTGACACCTGGGCATGGGGATGGGGATGGGCACAGACACGGACACAGGGATGGGCATGGACACGGACATGGGGATGGGCACGGACACAACATGGGTACAGGCATGGGTATGGACACAGGGATGGACAGGGGATGGACATGGACACAACATGGGCATGGACATGGACATGGACATGGACACGGACACGGGGATGGGCACGGACACAACATGGGTACAGGCAGGGGTATGGACACAAGCATGGACATGGGGATGGGCATGGACACAACATGGGCATGGACACAGGGATGGGGATGGGCACAGACACAGGGATGGGCATGGACACAACATGAGGATGGGCATGGATACAGGGATGGACATAGGGATAGGCACGGACCTGGACATGTGGGTATGGGATGACATGGGTACAGGGATGGGCATGGACATGGGGATGGACATGAACACATGCATGGGCACAGGGATGGGCATGGACATGACATGGGCACAGGGATGGGCATGGACACAGGCATGCACACGGGCATGGACATGGACACGGGAATAGGCATGGACACTGGGATGGGCACAGACACAAAATGGGCACAGGGATGGGCATGGACACAGGGATGGACATGGGGATGGGCATGGACACAGACATGGACATGGACACAGTGTGGACACACAGGGATGGGCATTGACACAGACATGGACACAGGAATGAGCATGGACACGACATGGGCACGGGCGTGGACACAGGCACAGACCTGGGCATGGGCACGGACACAACACGGGCACAGGGATGGGCATGGATACGACATGGGCACAGGGATGGACACAGACATGGATGTGGGGATGGGTGTGGACATGGGCACAGAGATGGGCATGGCCATGGCATGGACATGCATGTGAGCAGACACACATGGAGGGCACAGCTGCTCCATGTGGGCGCATCCATGGACGCGCACACACACACACACACACACACACACGTGCCATCCCCACACACGCACACGGCTGTGTCCCCTGGTCCCCTCCCTGCTGTGCAGCACTGAGCCCCCATGTGCCCCCCACTCCCAGAGCTCCCATAACCCTCTGAGCACCCCCAGAGCCCCCCTTGCACACACAGCCCCAGCTGTAACCATGCACACAGAGCCGTGCACGCTGAACTCCCCCATCTCTGCTGGCCTTGCACATGCGTGTGAGCCCTGCCCCACCCTTCAGCCCTGCACACGTGTGTGAGCCCTGATCCCTGGCCCTGCACACGTGTGTGAGCCCTGCCCCCTGGCCCTTCACATGAATGTGAACCCTGACTGAACCCCCCAGCTGTGCACACGAGTGTGAGCCCTGAATGCCCCCCTGGCCACGCACACGAGTGTGAACCCTGATCCCTGGCCCTACACACGAGTGTGAGCCCTGGACCCCCTCCTGCCCCCTGGCCATGCACACGAGTGTGAGCCCTGCCCCTGCCCCTGCCGCAGGCGCTGATGCGGGAGCTGGAGCTGCGGGAGCGGCGGATCCAGGAGCTGCGGAGCACGGGGGAGCGGCTGCTGCGGGAGGAGCACCCCGGGGCACAGACCCTGGAGGTGGGCGTGGGGCTGGGGGCAAATGGGGGGCGTGAGAGGGGCTGGGGGGTGTGGGGCTGGGGGATCTGGGGGGTGTGGGGAATCTGGGGGGGGCCTGGGGGTCTCCGTGAATTTGGGGCAACTGAAGGGGCTGGGAGGATCTGAGGGGCACTTTGGGGCTTTGGTGGGTTGGGGAGTTGGTTCAGGAGGGTCTGGGCACTGGAGGTCACCGGAGGGGGGTGCAGCAGGCACTGGGGTTACTGGTCTGGGGGTCACTGGAGTGGGGTGCAATGGGCACTGGGGGTCAGCAGTGTGGGGTGCAGCGGGCACTGGGGGGCACTGGAGGGGGGTGCAATGGGCACTGGGAGTCACTGGAGGGGGGGTGCAGCGGGCGCTGGGGGGCACTGGTGTGGCTGCCTGTAGCAGTATGGGCACTGGTGTGGGTGCAGGTGAGGATGCAGGTCAGGTGTGGATGCAGGTGTGGGTGCAGGTGAGGATGCAGGTCAGGTGTGGGTGCAGGTGAGGGTGCAGGTGTGGCTGCAGGTGAGGATGCAGGTCAGGTGTGGGTGCAGGTCAGGTGTGGGTGCAGGTCAGGTGTGGATGCTGGTGAGGGTGCAGGTGTGGCTGCAGGCCCCTGCAGCGGTGCAGGTGAGGGTGCAGGTGAGGGTGCAGGCCCCCGTAGTGGTGCAGGTGAGGGTGCAGGTGTGGCTGCAGGGCAGGTGTGGGTGCAGGTGAGGGTGCAGGTGTGGCTGCAGGCCCCTGTAGCGGTGCAGGTGTGGCTGCAGGCCCCTGCAGCGGTGCAGGTGCCCTCGGTGCCAGCCCCGGTGTCCCCCCCTGCTCCCCCCAGGCGTTCCTGGCAGCGCTGCAGACCCAGTGGAGCTGGATGCTCCAGCTCTGCTGCTGCATCGAGACCCACCTGAAGGAGAACACCAACTACTTCCAGGTACGGGGTGGTGCCAGGGCGGGGCTGGGAGCGGGAGGGAAGGTGGGACCCCCAAAGCTGACCCTTGGCCCCCCCAGTTCTTCACCGAGGTGCGGGAGGCCGAGGAGCTGCTGCGCAAGACGGAGGAGACGATGCGGCGCAAGTTCAGCTGTGACCGCGGCACCACAGCCACGCGCCTCGAGGACCTGCTGCAGGACCTGGCGGTGAGGGCACCCCCGAGACCCCCAGGGGGACCCCCAGACCCCGGGGAGACCCCCACAGTGACCCCCAGGGTGACCCTGCCCCTGCCCAGATCTGCAGGGTGACCCTGCCCCATGACCTCGTAGCGAGGGCAGGTGGGAGCTCAGGGGGCTGCTCGAGTGGAGCCCCCCAAGATCCTCAGGGTGACTCCTGCAGGGTGACCCCAGCCCCATGGCAAGCCCAGGCTCACCCCACGTGCGGGGTGACCCCAGCCCCTGGTGACTCTGAGATGGCAGCTCCCCAGAATCAGCGTCCCACAGCAGCCCCTGGGGTGTCCAGCTGCAGAGTGCTGGGGTGCCCACCCCACTGCAGCCCCTGGGGTGACCCCAACACGTCCATTGCTGCAACAGATTGGGGTGACCCCCCCGCCTCATATTCCTGACCCCTCCTCCAACTCCTGAGACCCCCCCCAAATCCCAAGAGCTCCCAAAACCTTTGGAAGCTCCTGATATTTTGGAGCTCTCTCAAAAAAGCTGGTACCTCCCTAAGATTCTGATGCCCCCTCAACGCCATGGGGCACCCCAAATCCTGAGGTGTCCCAAACGTGCCCCCACAGGAGCAGAAGGAGCAGCTGGCGGAGCTGGGGGCGCAGCTGGGGGCTCTGTCCCGCCGTGCCAGGACCATCGTGCAGCTGAAGCCACGCAGCCCCTCGACACCCCTGCAGGGCCGGCCCCCCATCCAGGCTGTCTGCGACTACAAGCAAATGGAGGTGAGGGGGACACGAGGCTGGGATTGGGGTTGGTCCCCCTGGGGAGGCCGTGGGGGGATGTGGGGGGGACGTGGTGGGTCCACCACCCCGGTCTGGTGCTGCCCCAGCCCCATGGAGGGACACAGGAGAACCCCCCCTCTGGTCTGACACCACCCTGGGGGACAAGGGGACACATGGGGGACCTCCCACCCTTCTCTCACTCTGCCCCAGCCCCATGAGGGGGACACAGGAGAACCCCTCCCTCTGGTCTGACACCACCCTGGGGGACACATGGGGGACCTCCCACCCTTCTCTCACTCTGCCCCAGCCCCATGAGGGGGCATGAGGATCTCCCTCTCATGGTCTGACACCACTCTGGGGGACAAGGGGACACATGGGAGACCTCTTGCCCTTCTCTCATGCTGCCCCAGCCCCATGAGGGGGTGTGAGGATCCCCCCCTCATGGTCTGACACCACTCTGGGGGACAAGGGGACACACGGGGGATCTCTTGCCCTTCTCTCATGCTGCCCCAGGCCCTTGGGGGGGACACAGGAGGACCCCCACCCACACTGAGACCACACCAGTCCCATAGGGAAATGTGGGGGCGCATTGGGGAATATGGGGGGGGACACTGGGGAATATCGGGGGGGACACTAGGAAATATGGGGGCACACTGGGGAATATGGAAGAGGCACAGATGGACACAAGGGCCACACCCCGCCCCGCAGGTGACGGTGCACAAGAACGACACCTGTGCCCTGGTGAACCACGCGCAGCCGCAGCAGTGGCGGGTGCTGAGCGCCGCCGGCAGCGAGGCCGTCGTCCCCTCGGTCTGCTTCCTCCTGCCTCCCCCCAACAAGGAGGCTCTGGACGCCGTGCACAGGTGGGGACGGTGACCCTGCACCCCACCCGGGTGTCCCCCCCGTGTCCCCCCTCTAACTCCACGTGCCCACAGGCTGGAGGCCACCCACCAGCAGCTGCTGGGGCTGTGGCAGCAGCTGCACCAGGACCTGCTCAGCCTCCGCGCCTGGCAGTACCTGACCCGGGACATCCAGCAGATCCACTCCTGGACGCACGTCACGGTGAGTTCCTGGGGGTCCCGGAGCCGCACTGGGGTCCCGGGGGTCCCAGCAGGGGCTGACAGGGCCGTGCCCCCCCAGTTCCGCACGCTGCCGGCCGAGGAGGTGCGCCAGGTGCTGTCCAGCCTGGAGAGGCACTACCAGGAGTTCCTGAGGGACAGCCAGGACTCGCAGAGCTTCCAGCCCGACGACCGGCTGCAGGTGGAGCGCGACTACAACGCCTGCACTCACAAGTACGAGCTGCTGCTGCGGAGCCAGGAGAAAGGTGGGTGTGCCCTCTCTGCCCCCTCTGGAAGGTGGCGGTGCCCAGGGTTTGCCCAGGTCCTTGGGGTGATCTGCAGGTCCTGGTGGTGTCCCTGGAGTGACCTGCAGGTCCTTGTGGTCCCTGGGGTATCGCCATGGTGCAGAGCTGCTCCAGTCTCCCCCCTCTTGCACTGGCTCCTGGGGTGTCCCCAGGGTGCTGAGCCATCTCTGCATCCTCCCCTTCCCACCATGGATCACCGTGTTGTCCGCACAGTCTGAGCCATCCCTGTGTCCCCTCTTCCTGCTGTGGGTTCCCATGGTGTCCCCATGGTGCTGAGCCATCCCGGTGTCACTGTGGGTCCCTGCGGTGTCCCCATGGTGCTCAGCCATCCCTGTGTCCCCTCTCCCTGATGTGGGTCCCCATGGTGCTGAGCCATCCCCATGTCACCTCTCCCTACTGTGGGTCCCTGTGGTGTCCCTATGGTGCTCAGCCATCCCTGTGTCCCCTCTCCCTGCTGTGGGTCCCCATGGTGCTGAGCCATCCCCATGTCACCTCTCCCTACTGTGGGTCCCTGCGGTGTCCCCATGGTGCTCAGCCATCCCTGTGTCCCCTCTCCCTGCTGTGGGTCCCCATGGTGCTGAGCCATCCCCGTGTCCCCTCTCTCTACTGTGGGTCCCCAAGGGGTCCCCATGGTGCTGAGCCATCCTGGTGTCACTGTGGGTCCCTGCAGTGTCCCCGTGGTGTCCCAGGGCACTGAGCCATCCCCGCTGTCCCCGCAGGAGAGCAGGATGAGTCTCTGTGCAAGAGCTACATCTCGCAGCTGAAGGACATCCGGCTGCAGCTGGAGAGCTGCGAGAGCCGCACCGTGCACCGCCTGCGCCTGCCCCTCAAGGCTGACCCCCTGCGCGAGTGCGCCCAGCGCCAGGCGGAGCAGCAGGTGTGGGACACGTGTGGGAGCCCGTGGGGACTGCCCATGGGGCCATCCCCCATGTGTGGGAGCCCAGGGAACTGCCCCAGTGCATCCCCCATGTGTGGGAGCCCAGGAACTGCCCCAGTGCATCCCCCATGTGTGGGAGCCCAGGAACTGCCCCAGTGCATCCCCCATGTGTGGGAGCCCAGGAACTGCCCCAGTGCATCCCCCATGTGTGGGAGCCTGGGGGAACTGTCCCAGTGCATCTCCCACATGTGGGAGCCCAGGAACTGCCCCGGTGCATCCCCCACGTGTGGGAGCCTGGGGGAACTGTCCCAGTGCATCTCCCACATGTGGGAGCTCAGGAACTGTCCCAGTGCATCCCTCACAAGTGGGAGCCCAGGGGAACTGCCCCAGTGCATGCCCCACATGTGGGAGCCTGAGGGAAGTGCCCCAGTGCATCCCCCACATGTGGGAGCCCAGGAACTGCCCCAGTGCATCCCTCACAAGTGGGAGCCCAGGGGAACTGCCCCAGTGCATCCCCCATGTGTGGGAGCCCAGGAACTGCCCCAGTGCATCCCCCACATGTGGGAGCCCAGGGGAACTGCCCCAGTGCATCCCCCATGTATGGGAGCCCAGGGAACTGCCCCAGTGCATCCCCCACATGTGGGAGCCCAGGGGAACTTCCCCAGTGCATCCCCCATGTATGGGAGCCCAGGGAACTGCCCCAGTGCATCCCCCATGTGTGAGAGCCTGGGGGAACTGCCCCAGTGCATCCCCCCAGGATCCTCAGGGTGACACCTCCAGGGTGACCCCAGGGTGACCCCAGCCATGTGACACGCCTGTGACGTGTAGTGTGCACAGATGGGCCTGGGGGAATGGTTTGGGCTGGAGAAGCCCTCAGAGCCCATTGAGTCCATGCAAGGCCACCCCTGAGTGTGTCCCCAAGTGATCCACACGTACCAAGATGGGCCTGGGGGAATGGTTTGGGTTGGAACAGCTCAGTGCCAAGCTGGGCCTGGGGGAATGGTTTGGGTTGGAAAATCCCTCGGAGCCCATTGAGTCCACCCAAGGCCACCCCTGAGCGTGTCCCCAGGTGATCCACACGGCTGTAAAATCTCCCCAGGGCTGGCACTCTGGCCCTGCCCTGGGCAGCTGTGCCAGGGCTGGAGAGCCCCTCCAGGAGGAGTTTTCCCAAAATCCCTCCTCAACCTCCCCTGTCCACCTGCACCTACGGGCTGCAGAGCCTTCCCCTGCTCCGCTCCTCCTGGGATCCAAGAAGGGGGGAGCATTTGGCCAGGAGTTGGCCCTGCCCTGCAGCCAGCAAGCACTGAGGGACTCTTTCCCTGCAGCAAACACACCTGGAGCTGGAGGGCATCCAGAAGAACCTGGCCAAAGTCAGCGAGAAGACGGAGCAGGTGCTGGCGCAGCCGGAGCAGGCGGGCTCGGCCCCCGTGCTGCGCTCCGAGCTGGAGGTCACCCTGCGCAAGATGGAGCAGGTGTACAGCCTGTCCAGCATCTACCTGGAGAAGTGAGTCAGCCCTGGCACCTGGAAACGAGCCTGGGCACTTGGGAGGCCGTGGGGAGTCTGGGGAGAGCCAGCATGCCTTTCCCTTTCTTTTCCTTCCCTCTTCTCTTCTTCCTTTTGTTTCTCTTTTCCCTTTTTTCTCTTTTCCCCTTTTTTTTTCTCTTTTGTCCTTTTCCCTTTTTTCCTTTTCCCTTTTCTTTCCTTTTCCTCTTTTTTTCTTCCTTTTCCCCATTTTCTCTTTTTTCCCTTTTTCCCTTTTTCTCCTTTTCCCCTTTTTTTCCTTTCCCCCTTTTTTCCTTTTCCCCTTTCCCTTCCCTCATGGGTCTGTGGCGCTGCTCTTGCTGGGCTGCTCACTCCCATCCTGATCCCACCTGATCCATCCCGCTCCTGCTCCCACCCTGCTCCCGGCTGATCCCGGCTGATCCCGATCCCACTCCCGGCTGATCCTGGCTAATCCATCCTGCCCCACTCCCGCTCCTGGCTGCTCCCGCCCCGCTCCCGGCTGATCCCGGCTGATCCCGATCCCGCTCCCGGCTGATCCCGATCCTAATCCCGATCCCGCTCCCATCCTGATCCCTCCTGATCTATCCCGCTCCTGCTCCCACCCCGCTCCCGGCTGATCCCGATCCCGCTCCCATCCTGATCCCTCCTGATCCATCCCGCTCCTGCTTCCGCCCCACTCCCGCTTCCGGCTGATCCCGGCTGATCCCGCTCCCGCTCCCGGCTGATCCCGATCCTGCTCCTGGCTGATCCTGGCTAATCCATCCCGCCCCACTCCCGCTCCTGGCTGCTCCCGCCCCTCTCCTGGCTGATCCCGGCTGATCCCTCTCCCGGCTGATCCCGATCCCACTCCCGGCTGATCCCGATCCCACTCCTGGCCGATCCTGCTCCCGGCTGATCCCGATCCCACTCCCGGCTGATTCCGATCCCACTCCCGGCCGATCCTGCTCCTGGCTGCTCCCGGCTGATGCCGCCCCTGTGCCGCAGGCTCAAGACCATCGGGCTGGTGATCCGGAGCACGCAGGGGGCTGAGGAGCTGCTCCGCAAGTACGAGGAGCAGCTGAAGGACGTGCAGGCAGTGCCGGCCGACCTGGCTGAGCTGGAGGCCAGCAAGGCTGAGCTTAAGGTACTGGGGGCTCTGGGGGAGCCGAGGGGAGCTGGGGGTGGCCTGGGGACACCGCGGCCGGCCCTGACCGGTGCCCATCTGCCACAGCGGCTGCGGGCACAGGCCGAGGGGCACCAGCCCTTCTTCAGCACGCTGGAGACCGACCTGGGCAAGGCCAAGGACGTCAACGAGCGGATGGTGCGCGGCCACAGCGAGCGGGACGTGGACCTGGAGCGGTACCGGGAGCGGGTGCAGCAGCTGCTGGAGCGCTGGCAGGCCGTGCTGGGCCAGGCTGACCTGCGGCAGCGCGAGCTGGACCAGCTGGGCCGCCAGCTGGGCTACTACAGGCAGAGCTGCGACGCGCTGCGCCAGTGGATCCGCGACGCCCGGCAGCGCCAGGAGGCCATCCAGGCCGTGCCCATCACTGACAGCCAGGCCGTGCGCGAGCAGCTGCTGCAGGAGAAGGTAGGGCTGGCCATGGGGGGCAAGGTAGGGCTGGCCTAGGGGGGCAAGGTAGGGCTGGCCGTGGGGGCAAGGTAGGGCTGGCTGTGAGGCAAGGTAGGGCTGGCCTAGGGGGGCAAGGTAGGGCTGGGTGTGGGGCAGGGGGTACTCCTGGCCATCCCCAATGGAGCAAGGGGTGCTCCTGGCCATCCCCAATGGGGTGAGGGGTGCTCCTGGCCATCCCCAGCAGGGTGAGGGGTTGTGCCTGGCCATCCCCAATGGGGCAAGGAGTGCTCCAGGGCATTCCACAGCAGGACAAGGGGCGATCTCAGCTATCCCTGGCCATGGTGTGGCAAGGGATTCCCCTGACCATCCCCAGCAGAGTGCAGATCTGCCAATCTCTGTCTGTGGCAGAGTGAGGGGAGTGCTTGGCTGTTTCCAGCCATGGCACTTTGAGTGTTGCTCTTGGGAGGCTGCAGCAGGAGTGGGACCATCCCTGGCCATGGCACCTGGTGGGTGGGTGCTCTCAGCCATGCCCAGTGGGATGGGGGGTGCTCCTGACCATTTTTGGCTGCAGCGGGGTGAGGGGTGCTCCCGGCCATTCCCAGCCATGCAGGGCAAGGGGTGCTCTTGGACATCCCTGGCCATAGCAGGGTGAGGTGTGCTCTTGGGTGGCCATGCTGGGGTGAGGTGTGCTCTTGGGTGGCTGTGGGGTGCCTGGGCTCACCCCCACTTGTCTCCCCAGAAACTGCTGGAGGAGTGTGAGCAGCACAAGGAGAAGGTGGAGGAGTGCCAGCGCTATGCCAAGCAGTACATCGACGCCATCAAGGTGGGCCTGGGGGGCTGGGGAGGCAGCACAGTGTCCTGCAGGGGGGGAGCTCACAGCACCGTGGCCAGGGGTGGCAGAGCTTTGATCACTCTCTCCTCATCAGGACTACGAGCTGCAGCTGGTGAGCTTCAAGGCACAGGTGGAGCCGGTGGCATCGCCGGCCAAGAAGCCCAAAGTGCAGTCGGCATCTGACAGCATCATCCAGGAGGTGAGGGAGGGCGCTCACTGCCACTGGCCGGGGGTGTCCTGCAGCTCCTGGGGCATGGCTGCTCACTGAAGGGGTGGATTTGGGGCTGTGGCGCGTGGTTGTGCAGCCCCATCATTGCCGGGGTACTGGTGGGCAAGCTCCCCTCTCTCGTGCTGACCCCCTGTCTCCACAGTACGTGGACCTGCGGACGCAGTACAGTGAGCTGACCACGCTCACCACCCAGTACATCAAGTTCATCACCGAGACACTGCGGCGGCTGGAGGACGAGGAGGTAGGGAGCAGTGCAGGGCGGCATGGCCAGCTGTGTGACCAAAAGGAGCGCAGTTCACGGGGTCCCTGGCCCCATCACTAACACCAGCCCACGGCCATGACCCCAGCCCTTTCACTGCTGGTAGCTCACATCCATGACTCTGGCCCCACCACTAATGCCGGCCTATGGCCGTCACTCCCGCCCCATCACTAACAGCAGCTCATGGCTGTGACTCCAGCCCTGGCCCCGTCACTAACAGCAGCCCATGGCTGTGATTCCAACTCCAGCCCCACCACTAACAGCAGCCAATGGCTGTGATTCCAGCTCCAGCCCCATCACTAACACTGGCCCATGGCTGTGACTCCAGCCCTGGCCCCGTCACTAACACTGACCCATGGCTGTGATTCCAGCTCCAGCCCCATCACTAACAGCAGCCCATGGCTGTCACTCCAGCCCCATCACTAACAGCAGCCCATGGCTGTGACTCCAGCCCTGGCCCCACTACTAATGCCAGCTCTTGGCTGTGATTCCAGCCCTGGCCCCATCACTAACACTGACCCATGGCTGTGACTCCAGCCCTGGCCCCACCACTAACGCCAGCCAATGGCTGTGATTCCAGCCCTGGCACCATTACTAACAGCAGCCCATGGCTGTGACTCCAGCCCCAGCCCCATCACTAACACTGACCCATGGCTGTGATTCCAGCCCCAGCCCCGTCACTAACAGCAGCCCATGGCTGTGACTCCAGCCCTGGCCCCACCACTAACAGCAGCCCATGGCTGTGATTCCAGCCCTGGCCCCATCACTAAGAGCAGCCCATGGCTGTGACTCCAGCCCTGGCCCCATCACTAACAGCAGCCCATGGCTGTGAATCCAGCCCCAGCCCCATCACTAACACTGGCCCATGGCTGTGACTCCAGCCCTGGCCCCACACTAACAGCAGCCCATGGCTGTGATTCCAGCCCTGGCCCCATCACTAAGAGCAGCCCATGGCTGTGACTCCAGCCCTGGCCCCATCACTAACAGCAGCCCATGGCTGTGAATCCAGCCCCAGCCCCATCACTAACACTGGCCCATGGCTGTGACTCCAGCCCTGGCCCCACCACTAACAGCAGCCCATGGTTGGGGCTCCTGACCCATGACTAACACTGGCCCATGGCCATGACTCCAGCCCTATCACTAATACTGGCCCACGGCCCCTAACTCCTGCTCCCTGCTGGGTTCCTGGGAGCAAGGCTGCTGGCTCTGCGTACAGGGGGTCTCTGAGCCAAGCTGGCTCTGGGCACTGGGGGCTCTGGTGTGACTGGTGGTAGGAGGCACTTCCCAGATACACGTAGTGCAGTCAGCACCTGCCTGCGCATGCTGCTGTGCTGGGCGCTGGCCCGCGGGGTCTGGCGCGGGGTAACCTCTCTAACTCTTGGTTTCTGCCCTTGGAGCTGCTTTGCCAGTGCTTTTTCTTGGGGAATATTTGTGTTGGTGGGGATCTAATGGAGGGTAAAAAACCAGGATGACTCTGGCAGCCGTGCACCAGGTACTCACTCTGCGCATGCCCTCTCCCCGCGGCACCCTCCGCCTCCCCCACGGCTCACCCTCTCCTCCTCGCCCTCCTCTACATCTGTGCTGCTCTGGGACCAGGGGTCCAGTGTGGGGTCTGGCTCCCCTGCATGCACTGCCTGTGCCCGGGCCCTGTAGAACATGCGGCTGCCTCGCTCATGGTGCATGTGGTGCGCCAGCTGCGTTGGCCCTTTGGCAGACCCTGCTCCCAGTTGCCTGGAGAGGGCTGGGAGGGTTTTGAACCAGCTGAACCACTCTCTCCTGTTGAGGCTTTCCCGGCAGGGAAGGCTCTGCTGGCACCGCCCTGGCACGGCTCCCCTCTCTTCTGCTCCCAGTACTCCGGCTGTCTCTCTCCTTTCCCCACGGCAGGGGCTGTCTGTGCCAGCCCCCTTGCAGGGGGAGCCAGGGTGGTGATGTGCACGCTGCTCGCATCGTCTTCATCGCTTGGGCTCCGCTCGCTCTCTGTCCCTTCTCTCTGGAGCGTGGCTTCCTGCGCTGCTGTCTGGCTCCTGTTGCCTGTCTGCCTGTGCTGTCGTGTGTCCCCTGTCGTGCCACACATCTTCTGGAAGCTGGCGTCACCGGCTCGTGCGGTGGCCCAGGGGCCGAAGCCATTCCACGCGCATCTGCCACCCCTCCGCTGTCTCGGCAGTGTGCGGCTGGGCCAGCATCGATTCCACGGCGCGATCGCATCCCTTGTGATTTGTCTCTCTCTCCCCTCTCTGTCCCCTGCACCCTCTTTCCCCTCCAGAAAGCCGCCGAGAAGCTGAAAGAGGAGGAGAGGAAGCGGCTGGCGGAGGTGGAGGCGCAGCTGGAGAAGCAGCGGCAGCTGGCCGAGGCCCACGCCAAAGCCAAGGCACAGGCGGAGGCGGAGGCGCGGGAGCTGCAGCTCCGCATGCAGGAGGAGGTCACCCGGCGGGAGGTGGTGGCCGTGGATGCCGAGCAGCAGAAGCAGAACATCCAGCAGGAGCTGATGCAGCTGCGGCAGAACTCGGACCACCAGATCAAGTCCAAGGTGAAGCTGATCGAGGAGGCTGAGTACAACCGCAAAAAGGTGGAGGAGGAGATCCGCCTGATCCGCCTGCAGCTGGAGAGCACCGAGAAGCAGCGGGAGAGTGCAGAGACAGAGCTGCAGGAGCTGCGGGCACGTGCCGAAGATGCCGAGCGGCAGAAGCGGCAGGCACAGGAGGAGGCCGAGCGCCTGCGCCGGCAGGTGAAGGAGGAGAGCCAGAAGAAGCGGGAGGCGGAGGAGGAGCTGAAGCGCAAGGTGCAGGCCGAGCGCGAAGCGGCCCGGGAGAAGCAGAAGGCAGTGGCAGACCTGGAGCAGCTGCGGCTGCAGGCGGAGGAGGCTGAGCGACGCATGCGGCAGGCAGAGGCCGAGAAGGACCGGCAGATCCAGGTGGCCCAGGAGGTGGCCCAGCGCAGCGCTGAGGCCGAGCTGCAGAGCAAGAGGCTCTCTTTCGCTGAGAAGACGGCACAGCTGGAGCTGTCGCTGCAGCAGGAGCACGATGTGGTGGCCCAACTGCAGGAGGAGGCCGAGCGGCTCAAGAGGCAGCAGCTGGAGGCCGAGCGCTCGCGGGAGGAGGCTGAGAAGGAGCTGGAGCGCTGGCGGCAGAAGGCCAACGAGGCGCTGCGCCTGCGTCTGCAGGCTGAAGAGGTGGCCCACAAGAAGTCACTGGCACAGGAGGAGGCCGAGAAGCAGAAGGAGGATGCTGAGCGCGAGGCCCGCAAACGCGCCAAGGCAGAGGAGGTGGCCGTGCGGCAGAAGGAGCTGGCGGAGGAAGAGCTGGAAAAGCAGCGGGAGCTGGCAGAGGGCACAGCCCAGCAGAAGCTGGCGGCGGAGCAGGAGCTGATCCGGCTGAAGGCAGAGATGGAGAACGGGGAGCAGCAGCGCCTGCTCCTGGAGGAAGAGCTCTCGCGGTTGAAGGGTGAGGTAAACGAGGCCATCCAGAGGAGGAAAGAGCTGGAGGAGGAACTGGCCAAGCTGCGGGCAGAGATGGAGGTCCTGCTGGAGAGCAAGGCCAAGACAGAGGAGGAGTCGCGCTCCAGCAGTGAGAAGTCCAAGCAGCGGCTGGAGGCGGAGGCCAACAAGCTGCGGGAGCTGGCCGAGGAGGCCGCCCGCCTGCGCGCCCTCTCCGAGGAGGCCAAGCGGCAGCGGCAGCTGGCAGAGGACGAGGCCACCCGGCAACGGGCTGAGGCCGAGCGCATCCTGAAGGAGAAGCTGGCAGCCATCAACGAGGCCTCACGGCTGAAGGCGGAGGCGGAGATCACGCTGAAGGAGAAGGAGGCGGAGAACGAGCGGCTGCGGCGGCTGGCGGAGGACGAGGCCTACCAGCGCAAGCTGCTGGAGGAGCAGGCGGCCCAACACAAGCAGGACATCGAGGAGAAGATTGCCCTGCTGAAGCGCTCCTCAGAGAGCGAGCTGGAGAGGCAGAAAGGGCTCGTGGAGGATACGCTGCGGCAGCGGCGGCAGGTGGAGGAGGAGATCCGCGCCCTCAAGGCCAGCTTCGAGAGGGCCTCAGCTGGCAAGAGCGAGCTGGAGCGGGAGCTGAACCGCATCCGTGGGGAGGCAGAGGAGGTGCAGCGCAGCCGGGAGCAGGCGGAGCGGGAGGCTGAGCGGCAGCGGGCGCTGGCGCTAGAGGAGGAGGGCCGCCGGCGCGAGGCCGAAGAGAAGGTGCAGGCCATCCTGGCGGCCGAGGAGGAGGCCGGGCGGCAGCGGCGGCTGGCCCTGGAGGAGGTGGAGCGGCTGCGGGCCATGGTGGAGGAGGCGCGGCGGCAGAAGGAACTGGCGGAGAAGGAGTCGGAGCGGCAGATCCAGCTGGCACGGGAGGCGGCGCAGAAGCGGATTGCAGCGGAGGAGAAGGCGCACCTGGCTGCCGTGCAGCAGAAGGAGCAGGAGCTGCTGCAGACGCGCCAGCAGGAGCAGAGCCTCCTGGACCGGCTGCGCGAGGAGGCTGAGCGGGCCCGGCGGGCGGCTGAGGAGGCTGAGTTTGCTCGTGGCAAGGCCGAGCAGGACGCCAGCTTGTCCCGGCAGCGCGTGGAGGAGGCTGAGCGGCTGAAGCAGCGGGCAGAGGAGGAGGCGCAGGCCAAGGCACAGGCGCAGGCGGACGCAGAGAAGCTGCGGAAGGAGGCCGAGCTGGAGGCAGCGAAACGGGCGCAGGCGGAGCAGGCGGCCCTGAGGCAGAAGCAGCTGGCCGACGCCGAGATGGAGAAACACAAGAAGTTTGCCGAGCAGACACTGCGACAGAAGGCGCAGGTGGAGCAGGAGCTGACCAAGGTGAAGTTGCAGCTGGATGAGACAGACCACCAGAAGGGCATCCTGGATGAGGAGCTGCAGCGGCTGAAGGAGGAGGTGACAGACGCCGTCCGGCAGAAGGCCCAGGTGGAGGAGGAGCTCTTCAAGGTGCGGGTGCAGATGGAGGAGCTGGCCAAGCTGAAGAGCCGCATCGAGGAGGAGAACAAGGCGCTGATCCTCAAGGACAAGGACAACACGCAGAAGTTCCTGGCGGAGGAGGCAGAGAAGATGAAGCAGGTGGCAGAGGAGGTGGCCCGGCTGAGCGTGGAGGCGCAGGAGGCCGCCCGCATGCGGCAGCTGGCTGAGGACGACCTGGCGCAGCAGCGGGCCCTGGCAGAGAAGATGCTGAAGGAGAAGATGCAGGCGGTGCAGGAGGCCACGCGGCTGCGGGCCGAGGCTGAAATGCTGCAGAAGCAGAAGGATCTGGCGCAGGAACACGCCAAGAAGCTGCAGGAGGACAAGGAGCAGATGCAGCAGCGCCTGGCTGAGGAGACCGAGGGCTTCCAGAAGACGCTGGAGGCTGAGCGCCGGCGGCAGCTGGACATCACGGCTGAGGCCGAGCGCCTCAAGCTGCAAGTGGCGGAGATGAGCATGGCCCAGGCCAAGGCTGAGGAGGAAGCCAAGCGGTTCAAAAAGCAGGCGGAGGAGATCAGTGAGAGGCTGCATGAGACTGAGCTGGCCACACAGGAGAAGATGACGATGGTGCACACTCTGGAGATCCAGCGGCACCAGAGCGATGAGGATGCCGAAAAGCTGCGGAAGGCCATCGCTGACCTGGAGAAGGAGAAGGAGAAGCTGAAACAGGAGGCAGCGCTGCTGCAGCAGAAGGCAGAGGAGGTACTGGGCTGCGGGTCCCCCTTAGTGGTGGTGGTACACAGGGAGGCTGTCCCTCTTCCCAGTCAGCCCACACCATCCCTGGGTGGTCCCCAGGGACCATCACTGGGGATGGTGGGGCTGGACCACCTGTGCAGGTCAGGGATGTGCGTAGAGTTGGAGGCGGTGGAGCAAAGCCCTCAGGCAGCGTCGGAGCAGGACCCCAAACCCCTGGAGCCATGGAGGTGGGATCCCCACCGCCTGGGCTGGCTCTTCCACCCCATGGCACGTCCTGCCGTGTTCCTCTCTGTGCCCAGCTCCCCGCCTGAGTGCTGGGGGTTCCCTTGTGTCCTTCCCCTGGTCATCCTGCCTCATGTTGTGTGTGGCTCCCTAACCCCGGCTCTGCTCCTTAGCTCTTACCTGTTGTAGAGAGTGTGTGGGTGACTGTGCCTCCGTGCCACCCCTGCCGCCCGTCCCCCTGCCTCAGCCCACCCTCAGTCCCCCACTGCCCTCCTGGGTGTCTGACTGCACTGTTCTCTCTCCCACCCCAGATGCAGGTGGCCCAGCAGGCTCAGCTCCGTCAGGAGACGCAGCTCCTGCAGCAGAGCTTCCTGACGGAGAAAGATGCCCTGCTGCAGAAGGAGAAGTTCATTGAGGAGGAGAAATCAAAGCTGGAGAAGCTCTTTAAGGATGAGGTGAACAAAGCCCAGAACCTGAAGGCAGAGCAGGAGCGGCAGCAGCGGGAGATGGAGCAGGAGAAGCAGCAGTTGAAAGCTATGTTAGAGGAAGCCAAGAAGCATCAGAAGGAAGCTGAGGAAAACGTCCGGCACAAGCAGGAGGAGCTACAGCAGCTGGAGAGGCAGCGACAGCAGCAGGAGAAACTTCTGGAAGAAGAGAACCAGAAGCTGAGGGAGAGGCTCGAGCAGATGCAGGAGGAGTACAAGGCTGCCCTGGCCCAGAGACGGGAGATCATGATCCAGACAGATGACCTGCCTGGGGAGGCGGTTACGACAACGCAGCTGCTGGATGTCAAGGCTGTGCCCAATGGCCGGGATGCAGTGGATGGCTTAGCCCAGAATGGGGAGCCGGAGTTCGCCTTTGACGGCATCCGGCAGAAGGTGTCAGCAGAGAAGCTGGCTGATGCCGGCATTCTGAGCAGGGAGAACTTGGACAAGTTGGCGAAGGGTGTTGTGAGTGTGGGCGAGCTCTCTCAGAGGGAGGATGTCAAGAAGTACCTGCAGGGCAAGAGCAGCATTGCCGGTTTGCTGATCAAACCCTCCAACCAGAAGATGAGCATCTACGAAGCCATGAAGAAGAAGCTGCTCAGCCCAGGCACAGCGCTGGTGCTCCTGGAGGCACAGGCTGCTTCTGGCTTCATCATTGACCCTGTGCGGAATGCAAGGCTCTCGGTGAACGAGGCGGTGCGAGAGGGGGTGATCGGGCCAGAGCTGCACAACAAGATGCTGTCGGCCGAGCGGGCTGTCACCGGCTATAAGGATCCGTACACAGGTGACAAGATCTCCCTGTTCCAGGCCATGCAGAAGGATCTGATCGTCAGGGACCACGGCATCCGCCTGCTCGAGGCCCAGATTGCCACTGGTGGCATCATCGATCCTGTCAACAGCCACCGCCTGCCCGTGGAAGCCGCCTACAAGCGTGGCTACTTCGATGAGGAGATGAATCAGGTCCTGTCTGACCCCACTGATGACACCAAGGGCTTCTTTGATCCCAACACTCAGGAGAACCTCACCTACCTGCAGCTCATGGAGCGGTGCGTGACTGACCCCGACACAGGGCTGTGCCTCCTGCCGCTCACTGACCAAGCAGCCAAAGGCAGGGAGCTGGTCTACACCGACAAGGAAGCCAAGGACGTCTTCAAGAAGGCCACAGTGACAGCACCGTTTGGCAAGTTCCAAGGGAAGACGATGACCATCTGGGAGCTCATCAACTCTGAATACTTCACTGAGGACCAAAGGCGGGACCTGATCCAGCAGTACAGGACTGGCAAGATCACAGTGGAGAAGATCATCAAGATCGTCATCACGGTTGTGGAGGAAAGTGAGAAAAAGAGCCAGATGTGCTTTGAGGGCCTGCGGGGCCCCGTGCCTGCTGCCGAGCTGCTGGAGAGCAAGATCATCAACAAGGACCTCTACAACCAGCTGCACCAGGGCAAGAAGTCCGTAAAGGACGTGGCAGAGATGGAGTCCGTACGGCAGTACCTGAAGGGCGTGGATGCCATCGCTGGTGTCCTGGTGGAGTCTACGGGTCAGAAGCTCACCTTCTACGAGGCCCTGAAGAGAAACCTGCTGAGGCCAGAGGTTGCCCTGTCCCTGCTGGAGGCACAAGCTGCCACCGGCTACATCATTGACCCTGTGGGCAACAAGCTCTTCTCCGTGGATGAGGCAGTGAAGGCCGAGGTGGTGGGGCCGGAGTTCCATGAGAAGCTGCTGTCGGCAGAGAAGGCGGTCACTGGCTACAAGGATCCCTACACGGGTCAGACGGTTTCCCTCTACCAAGCACTCCAGAAGGGCCTCATCCCCAGCGACACTGGGCTCCGGCTGCTGGATGTCCAGCTTGCCACTGGCGGCATCATCGACCCCGTCAACAGCCACCGGCTCCCGCTTGAGGTCGCCTACAAGCGTGGCTACTTCGACCCAGAGATAAACAAGGCTCTGACTGAGTTCCAAGATGAAGCCAAGGCTTTCTACTGTCCCAACACCCAGGAACACCTCACCTATGCCCAGCTGCAGAAGAGCTGCCACCGCGACAAGCAGACTGGCCTGTGCCTGCTGCCCCTGTCCGACAAGGCAATCCAGTCACAGCAGGAGGAGGTCTACACTGACAGCCAGGCCAAGGAGTGCTTCGACAAAGCAACCATCGAGGTCCCGGTGGGCAGCATGAAGGGCCAGACAATGACCATCTGGGAACTGATCCACTCTGAATACTTCACAGAGGAGCACAGGCGAGAGCTGCTCCGACAGTACAAGACCGGCAAAGTGACAATCGAGAAGATCATCAAGATTGTGATCACCATCATCGAGGAGGCAGAGACCAAAAAGCAGGAGAAACTGACATTCAGTGGTCTGCGCGCTCCGGTGCCAGCCAGTGAGCTGCTGGAGTCCTGCATCATCAGCAAAACCCAATACGAGCAGCTGAAGGAAGGCAAGAAATCAGTGAAGGAACTCTCGGAGACAGATGCGGTGAGGAGATTCCTGCATGGCAGCGACTGCATTGCCGGTGTCTATGTGGAGGCCACCAAGGAAAAGCTGAACATCTATGAGGCCATGAGGAGGAACCTGCTGAGACCCAGCACTGCTGTGGTCCTCCTGGAAGCCCAGGCTGCCACTGGGTTCTTGATCGACCCTGTGAAGAACCGTAAACTGTACGTCAACGAGGCGGTGAAGGCTGGCATTGTCGGGCCTGAGCTGCATGAGAAGCTGCTGTCGGCCGAGAAGGCTGTCACGGGGTACAAGGATCCCTACTCGGGCGATACCATCTCCCTGTTCCAGGCCATGAAGAAAGGGCTGATTGTCAAGGAGCACGGCATCCGTCTGCTGGAGGCCCAGATCGCCACCGGCGGCATCATCGACCCCGTGCACAGCCACCGCCTGCCCGTGGAGGTGGCCTACAAGCGTGGCTACTTCGACGAGGAGATGAACCGGACCCTCTCCGACCCCACTGATGACACCAAGGGCTTCTTCGACCCCAACACTCAGGAGAACCTCACCTATGTGCAGCTGAAGGAGAGGTGCATTGAGGATCCCGAGACAGGCCTGTACCTGCTGCCTCTGCGGGAGCCTGAGAAGCCAAAAGTGGTGGAAACCACTCACGTGTACACAGAAGCTGAGACACGGAAGGTGTTTGAGGAGACACAGGTGGACATCCCTGTGGGCAGCCGGGCAGGCTCCTCCATGTCACTGTGGGATGTCATGCACTCGGACCTGCTGCCCGAGGAGCAGCGTAAACATCTCATGGAGGAGTTCCAGTCAGGCCGCGTGTCCAAGGAGCGCATGATCATCATTATCATCGAGATCATCGAGAAGACCGAGATCATCCGGCAGCAGAATCTCACGTCCTATGACTACGTCCGGCGCCGCATCACAGCTGAGGACCTCTTCGAGGCCAAGATCATCACACAGGACATCTACAACCTACTGAAACAGGGCTCCAAAACCTTCCGGGAGCTCCTGGATGTGGAGACTGTCTGGAAGTACCTTTACGGGTCGGGCTGCGTGGCTGGCATCTACATCCCCTCCTCCAAGCAGACTCTCAGTGTCTACCAGGCACTGAAGAAGGGGCTGATCAATTCCGAAGTGGCCCGCTCCCTCCTGGAGGCCCAGGCAGCCACCGGCTTCATGATCGACCCCACAAAGAATGAAATGCTGACTGTTGATGAGGCGGTCAGGAAGGGGGTGGTGGGGCCAGAGATCCATGACCGGCTCCTGTCCGCAGAGAGGGCTGTGACCGGCTACAGAGACCCCTACAGTGAACAGAAGATTTCCCTCTTCCAGGCCATGAAGAAGGATCTCATTCCCAGCGAAGAGGCCCTCAAGCTCCTGGACGCCCAGATTGCCACCGGCGGCATAATTGACCCTCACTTGGGCTTCCACCTGCCCTTGGAGGTGGCTCTCCAGCGAGGCTTCATCAACAAGGAGACGTACGACATGCTGTCGGAGCCCAGCGAGGTGCGCAGCTACGTGGACCCCTCCACAGATGAGAAGCTCAGCTACACGCAGCTGCTGAGGCGGTGCCGCAAGGACGAGAACACCCGGCTCCTCCTGCTCCCGCTCTGTGACACACGGAAGCTCACCTTCCGGGGCCTGAGGAAGCAGATCACGGTGGAGGAGCTGGTCCTTTCGCAGGTGATGGACGAAGCCACAGCCCAGCGCCTCCAGGAGGGTCTCACCTCTGTTGAGGAAGTCTCTAAGAACCTGAAGAAGTTCCTGGAGGGCACCAGCTGCATCGCTGGCGTCTTTGTGGACTCCACAAAGGAGCGTCTGTCCATCTACCAGGCCATGAAGAAGGGGATCATCCGGCCTGGCACTGCCTTTGAGCTCCTGGAGGCACAGGCGGCCACGGGCTACGTGATTGACCCCATCAAGGGCCTCAAGCTGACAGTGGAGGAAGCCGTGCGCATGGGCATTGTGGGCCCCGAGTTCAAGGACAAGCTGCTCTCTGCTGAGCGGGCTGTCACTGGCTACCGGGACCCCTACACTGGAAAGCTTATCTCCCTCTTCCAGGCTATGAAGAAGGGTCTGATCCTGAAGGACCACGGGATCCGCCTGCTGGAGGCACAGATCGCCACGGGAGGCATCATTGACCCTGAGGAGAGCCACCGCCTGCCTGTGGAGGTGGCCTACAAGAGGGGCCTCTTTGATGAGGAGATGAATGAGATCCTGCTGGACCCTAGTGACGACACCAAGGGCTTCTTCGACCCCAACACAGAGGAGAACCTCACCTACCTGCAGCTCATGGAGCGGTGCATCACGGACCCAGAGACCGGCCTGTGCCTCCTGCCTCTGAAGGAGAAGAAGCGGGAGAGGAAGACCTCCTCCAAGTCCTCCGTCCGCAAGCGCCGGGTGGTGATCGTTGACCCAGAGACAGGCAAGGAGATGTCCGTGTATGAAGCCTATCGCAAGGGCCTCATTGACCACCAGACTTACCTGGAGCTGTCAGAGCAGGAGTGCGAGTGGGAGGAGATCACCACCTCCTCCTCCGATGGCGTGGTGAAGTCAATGATCATCGACAGGCGCTCGGGGCGCCAGTATGACATCGACGATGCCATTGGCAAGGGTCTGATTGACCAGTCAGCCCTGGACCAGTACCGCTCGGGCACCCTCTCCATCACCGAGTTTGCTGACATGCTCTCTGGCAACATGGGTGGCTTCCGGTCGCGGTCGTCCTCGGTTGGATCCTCCTCCTCCTACACTGTCAGCCCAGCCCTGTCACGGACCCAGATCTCCATGTGGACTGACCCAACCGAAGAGACTGGGCCAGTGGCAGGCATCCTGGACACGGACACTCTGGAGAAGGTGTCCATCACGGAGGCGATGCGCCGCAACCTGGTGGACAACATCACAGGGCAGCGCCTGCTGGAAGCCCAGGCCTGCACCGGGGGCATCATCGACCCCAACACCGGTGACAAATGCACCGTCGCCGATGCGGTCACCAAGGGCCTGGTTGACAAGATCATGGTGGACCGCATCAACCTGGCGCAGAAGGCCTTCTACGGCTTTGAGGACCCGCGGACCAAGACGAAGATGTCGGCGGCGCAGGCCCTGAAGAAGGGCTGGCTGTACTACGAGGCCGGGCAGCGGTTCCTGGAGGTGCAGTACTTGACAGGGGGCCTGATCGAGCCCGATGCCCCAGGCCGTGTCTCCCTGGATGACGCGCTGCAGAAGGGCACCATCGACGCGCGGACTGCCCAGAAGCTGCGGGATGTCAACACCTATTCCAAGTACCTCACCTGCCCCAAGACCAAGCTCAAGATCTCCTACAAGGATGCCATGGACCGGAGCATGATCGAGGATGGGACTGGCCTGCGGCTGCTGGAGGCCTCCTCCCAATCCAGCAAGGGCTACTACAGCCCCTACAACATCAGCAGCGCCGGCTCCACCTCTGGATCACGCTCGGGCTCTCGCACCGGCTCCCGCTCAGGCTCCCGGCGTGGCAGTTTTGACGCCACTGGCTCCAGCTTCTCCATGACCTTCTCTTCCTCCTCCTATTCCTCCTCGAGTTTCGGGCGCAGATACACGGGGGGTACCCAGGGCACCGTGGAGGAGGCTGCCCTTGCCCTCGCCCTGGCCGCATCCAGAAGCTGCGGGTGGGAGGCGAGCAGGGAGTTCCCCGGGGTGTCTGGGCCCCTGCTCCGCGTGGCCTGAGACCTGCCAGCCCCCCGAGGCGCCGCCTCACCCGCTCCGCATGTGGCAACGCTGCTGGCTAATCACTAGTATTTTTTTTAATTTTGAACCTCCACTCTTCTCCCAAAGCAGTGCCTCAAGTTTAACCAAAAAGACAAGACTAATAAATTAATATATGCGAATGTGCTGACAGTGTTTGTATATTAAGAGACAAGAGAGAATACACACTACCCTCCCCACCCTGCACCCCGGGAGCCGGACACCGTTCCTGCTCCTGGCCGTGCCAATCCCGCCGCTGCTCGCACACGGCGCGGCCGAGCCGGACACCGAGAAAACAGTTCCCTGTTTGGATCTAACCACTTAGCACTCTTTTGTAATTAACCTGCCGGCTTCAGCCCCTGCACCCCAAAGGAGGAGACTGCCTTGGCCCTGTGGTGCACCCCACTGCAACCAAAGTGCCAGAGGAGGACATCACCAGCTCCTCGGCACTGGACAGCCAGACACACCACACCAGCCCTGAAGCTGCTGCCTGGACCCCTTCCACGCGCCCTCAGTGCAGCGAGGAGGGGGCTCTGCACCCCGGCCCCCCGAGCTGCCCCATCTCCCTGCCTTGGCCTCCCGGCACGTCCCCACCACCACGCCGCAGAGCCGGTGCCCTGACCGTAAGTGCCGCGCTGGCGCTGCCCGGTGCTTCCGCGCCCTGCGGGGGGACCTGCCTCCGCTCGCCACTTCGCCCGCCGAGGGGCTTCGCTGCGTGCCCGCCTCCGCCAGCCCACCCGCTCACCCGTCCTCCGGGACGCGCCCGCCGCGGTCGGCCGGTCTGTCTGTCAGTCTCTCCGTGTATCTGGGAAGTGCTTCTGCTCGAGGTTGATTTCCTCACACTCATGTGGCTCCGTGACCCGTTGGCAGGTGTCTGCCAGGGCCCGCGCCCCAGCCTGGGTCTGCGCAGCTCCCGCCCCCAGAACCCCCCAGAGCCGTGGGGGTTTTCCTGACCCTCACAAAGGGTATGAGGGCCATGGGACCCCTGCAGCACAGGGTGGGCCGTGGGCTGCTGTAGCAGCCTGGCACACACTCACGTTAGAAATAGGCAGATTTCTGTAAAAACAGCCTCCTTTTCCTTCTTCGCGGTAATTCCATCCCCCCGGTTCATCCCCATGCCGGCGCTAACGCGCTCTCTCTCTGGCAGACGTCTTTTTCCAGTCCCAACAAAGACCTCCCAGTGCCGCTGGGCGAGCTCCTGAGCTGGGTCTCCGACATCAGCAGGTCGTGGATGGGCTCAAGGGGAGCCCCGGAGGCGGCAGCTGCTCGGCCGTGCCCACCTGCGCAGGTAACGCCGACCTCCCCGGTCTGTCCCGGTCCCACAGCAGGTGCGCGGCGCTGACGGCCGGGCTTGGTGGCTTCATTTCATGGATTGTTCTCCCTGTCTCATCCCATCTTTTCTGTTCGCTTTGTTGTAGTGTGGCTGGATGTCCATACCACTTCCCCTCATCGCCGCCATGGAGCCCGTCCCCCGCCCTGAGGCCGGTGGGACCGCACCTGAGGACACAGGGACGTTCTCCCTCACCCTTTGCACTTGCCAGAGTCCCCTGACAGAGACTGGGGCCACGGTGCCCGAGCAGCCAATGGCCCAAGAAGCACCCACAGGGTCACCCGGCCCCCACTCGCCCCACACACTCCCTCCTCCCTGGCGATGGCCTCCTGGTGTGGTGTCGGGCTCACTGCGGATCTCCAAAACATCTCCTCCTCCCCACCCGCTCTCATCTGCCACCTGTAAATCCTGTCATGTTACCCTCCGCCTCTGGTGTCATTATTGCTCTCATGACCCCATTCAGCTTTGCATGAGGTGCCCCTGCACGCAGCTCCAGGACAGTCCCCACTCCCGGGGCCCCCCACACCCCGGCCTTCACTCATCGGGACACTGGGGGTCCATGGATTACCCAAGCACATCTCTTTTTGGGGGCAAAACACTAAACTTGTACATACCCCGAAGTGTCTGTAAAAGGAGCAGTGTGGACCCAGGGCTCCCCTGCAAGGGCAGTAAAGGAGAATCCTCTGAAACCAGCCGGCAGCTCTGCGTGATCTGTTCACTCCCTGGCCCTGCCACCGTGGCCGTGGGCTCCCATTGCCTCCTGCAGCTTCGTGCCATGGGCTGTGTGGGCTGCTGCAGGCCGTGGTGAAGTGTGCCAGGGTGCCAGGGGTCTGACCAGCTCCTGGGCCTGGGTGTACCCATGGTGCTGCCAGGCACAGAGCAGGGCCACGGGGTCGTCCCCAGAGCTGGTGGCACAGCTGACACTGCTGGGAGGTCCATGTGGGTGCAGCAGTAGACACCTGGTTTTGGGGAGTGGGTGCTGCTGGTGCTGTGGGGGCTTCTGAGCATTGCTTGTATGAGGACAGACTTGTCCCTTCATCAGTGGGGCTCTGGACTGGGCAGGGACGCTGTCCTCCATGGCACTGTTCCCATGTGTGCTGCTACCACTGCCAGTGCCATGGCCTCTGCCCGGTGTGGGCTGTGCTGTGGGCGCTCTCTTTGGGCAGTGGGGGCTGTTGGGGTGGATCGCAGTGGTCAGCTGTGGGGCTGAGGGGCTTTGGGGGGATGTGATGGCCTGGCAACCTCTGGTAGGACAGCAGCATTCAGAAGGGAAAGCCCAGCAAACCTGGAGATGTCAGTGCAGCCACTGGCACAGGTGGCTCGAGGGGTCTGTCCAGCCCAGTGAGGCAGGTGCAGCCCAGGCTGGGACTCCCCGAGCACAAGGGTCACCCCACGGCAGCGCTAGGAGCGCCAGGCACTGTGCCAGGAGCGCCAGGGCTGTCAGGACCTTGCAGGACCCCTTCAACGTCCAGGGGCTGCTGGGGTCTCAACTGTGCCAGGGCCAGCCAAGCATGTCAGCAGCCCCGGGTGGGGCTGGCCGGGACAGATGGTGATGGCTGGGCAGGACGTTAATTGCATTGTCCACCAGCAATTAACTGCGGCGTCCGTCTGTCCCCACCAGCAGTGGGATGAGGCCGTTAGGCACAACCGGGCTGGGGGGGGGACTCGGGGGCTGCAGGCTGCTGCAGCCATCGGGGGGCTCAGGAAAGGCCCCAGAACAGCAAGACATTCCCACAAGCTGCTCAGAGCCCTGCCCCACCTCACTGCTCCCCCAGATATTCCTTGTGTCCCCCAGATGTTCCCTGCTCCCCCAGATATTCCTTGCTTACCTCCCAACTTCCTGACTCCTCCCCCAGGGTGAGTAACCTCTCCTAAAGCTCATGAGACCACCAAGAGCCCTCTGACCCATGGCCCAGTCCCATCTCATGGCCTGGCAGCCCCTCACACCCCCCCATCCCCAACACTGGTGGGTCCAACTCAGTTTCCCGGTGAGAAACGTCCCTGCTCCCAGGCCCAGCCGTGGACTCACATCCATGTGCCAGGAGGGGACCCTCTCCCCCAGACCCCTTCGGCCCCATGCCAGGGACATTCCCTGGCATGGCTGAGGCAGTGGGATCCCCTGCAGTGGCTGGCAGAGGAGGGTGAGGAGGGTGGAATGCCCCGAGATCCAGGCTCGGGGGTGAGCCAGCCTCTTCCCCCACCCAGCACCCTGTCCCCTGCCCACGGACACTCTCCATCATCTTGTGCTGCTCCATGTCACCCTCCTGCCCCACCGATACCCCCTGTCCCTCCCACAGCCCCTTCAGCACCGAGCGCCGGCAGTGACCCGGCCAAAGCCAAACTCGTCACCATGGAGAACTCCACGATTTTCCCCATTTTAATGCCCTGCATGTCATCCCGCCCTGCTGCTGCGGAGGCTGGAGCTCACCCTCCCGCTCCCCCGAGTTAAACCATCCCTCAGAACCGCGCTGGCACGGCAGGCACCGGGTGCCTCCCCGGCCGTGCAGGGGTCCCTCGCCCCCCGCCGGCGTTTGGGGCGTGAGCGGCAGCACCGCCCGGTCCTGGCCGTGCTCCGTCGGGCGGGACCCGTGGCCAGTCCCAAGCGTGGCCGTGGCCACCGGCTCGGCCCTGCTGGCACGGAGCAGCTGCCAGCTCGCTGTGCCCACCGCCCCGGGCGCTGCTGGCTCGGCCCCCGCCGCGCCGGGAACGCTCTGTTCAGCTTCTCCACAAAGGCCGGCCGGCCTCTCCCACGCCCCCCCCGAGCCGGGCCGCTGAACCTCCCCATGGCCAGCGACCCCAGACCCCCCCGGCCGTGCCGCTGAGGCTCGGAGCCCGGGTGCGCCGGCCAAGGGCGGCTGTGCCCCGTGTGAAGCGCTGCTGCTCCGTGCCCCTGAGCCGCTGCTGGCTGGAGCGGTGAATCCCCCGGTCCCCGCTGCGAGCGGGGACGGTGCTGGCCCAGCGCTGCCGCTCCGTGCCCCTGAGCCGGGGCCGCTGCTGGCTGGAGGGATGAATCCCCGGTGGAGCAGCGATGGTCGCTCCGTGCCCGTGTGCCAGGGCCGCTGCTGGCTGGAGGGATGAATCCCCCGGTCCCCGTTGCGAACGGGGACGGTGCTGCCCCAGCGCTGCAGCCGCCACGTCCCGCCGGGCACCGGGCAGCCCCCGGGCACCAGGGCCAGTCGGACGCGGTGTTGCGATGCGGGCAGCGCGGTGCGGGACCGGGAGCTGCTGCCAGGCAGCTCCAGAGCTGTTTGCTCCGGCTCTCACGGGCAGCCCGCGGTGTCCGGTGCCCGAGCCGGGGCTGGGAGCTGCTCTGGACCGGCCCCCGCAATGTGCCGGAGCAGGAGGCGGCTGTGGGACCCTCACAGGGATGGGGGCACCCAGTGTGTCCCAGCACCCGTTTGGGGTTTGCTGCTCCTCGCAGTCCCGTGTCTCTTGGCACGTCCCGACTGAAGCAGCCGGTGCAGCCGTGCTGGCACCGTGTCTGGGGCAGGCTGGCAGCGATCATCGGGGCTCCAGCCCCAGCCCCAGCCCCAGCAGCCCCGGCTGAGTTTGGGCTGGAAGAGCTTTTCCCAGTGCACACCTGAGGCAGCATCCTCCACCTGCCTGGTTCCCTGTGCCCAACCCCTGGCAGCAGGGCTGGCACTGTCACACTGCAGTCCTGCCCTGGTATGGGGGCACACGGGATCAGGGACCACCGGCGTGGGGCAGGAGGGCTGCAGGACCACCTGTGACTGCTCTGGAGCTGCCACAACCCCACGAGGCACGGTGGCCCCGGCTGTGCCATCCTGCTCCCTCCCTGCACCTGGCCCTGGCAGGGGGAAGCAGGGTGCTGCTGGTGGCTTTTCCAGCTGGTGGGTGGCACTGGTGCCCGCGCTGGGGCAGGTGCCATGCCGTGGGTGTGTGGGTTGGTTGGGGGCATCGTGACAGCAGTGCCTGCTGTGAGCACACGTCCCCAGAGCGTCCCCGATGGGACTGAGCCCTGCTGGCACTGTGAGCATGAGGAGCTGCTGTGGCACCAGCACCCAGCACCTGCCTGATACCTCTTCCCCTGTCCAGGGAATTCACAGCTGCTGCTGGTGGGGTTCCTGACCAGACCCTGGCTGAGGTTCCTCCTGCAGCAGACACATCCCAGGCCCCCCCAGCCCCCGGTGCTGCAGCTCCTGCTCAGCTGCCCTCTGTCACCTTCCCCATGTCCATCCATGGCAGCAGTGCCACACCCCTCCTGCTCATAAAACGGGGGTTTTATCTCCATTTATCCAGCTCACATTCCCTGGCTGTTTCCCCTGGTACAATATCTTGGAGATGTGGTCATGTCCTTGCTTAGGTCTTGGGCTCAGCACCACCGCTGTGGCTGTGCCCCATTTCCCTCACAGTGGGGCCCCTCCCTCCTTGTGCTCAGCCAGGTGACCTGGCTTAATTAATCAGGGTTAACGACCGGTTAATTACAGGGAGCAGCATCACCCTCAGCCTCTGGGTGCAGGCTTGGTGTGATCCCTCCTGCCAGTCCCGCTCTCCACTGGGGCACGAAGGAGCTGCTGCCTGTTCGTGCCCTGTGTCCATGGGCATGAACAAACATTGCTGCTTTGTAGAGTTCAGTGTTTGCCCGGCGTTTTCTCCTCTGTGTTGTGGTAAAGTGGCTGCACTGGCAGCACCTGAGGAGCATCTGGTCTGAGACACCGCTGCTCCATGCCAGAACAGGGGCTTTTCCAGTCGGTAATTTTTTGCCGAGAGTCAGTTTGCTCTTTGGTTTGGGCTCAGCCAGCAGCTCTGCAGTGCACAGAACAGGTGAAGGGACACCAGGGACCAGATGTACCCCCAGAGGCAGCAGGGTGAGATCTGGGAGCGATCCCAGCTGGAAAAAGGTTGGGAAATTGAGGTGCACCACAGGAATGCAGAGGAACTGGAGCCAAGCCTAAAGCTGCAGGTACTGGTGATGGCTGGAGCACAGGACAGACGGGGGGATCCTGTCCAGAACAGCTCTGTCCCAGCTGGTGGGGATGGGCTGTCCCTGGGGAGACACAGCAACGCTCCAAACCTCCCCACTGTGGAGCTTTGTCCCCTGCCCCTCTGCCAGGACTGTGCCCACCGTCCCTCTGCTCTCCCTGCAGGTGCACCGTGCTGCAGGGGACACCGGAGATGCTGTGGAGGGCTCGCCGTGGGACAGGGAGGAGGTGGAGAGGTACGGGCACAGATGGGCACTGCCAGGGGCACCGCTGGGCGCTGCCAGACGGGCGGTGCCGGGAGCTGCGGCCATGCCCGATGTCTGCACCTGACGGGGGAGCTGCGGCCGTGCCCGGTGTCCGCACCTGACGGGGGAACCGCGGCCGTGCCCCGGTGTCCGCACCTGACGGGGGAGCCGTGGCCGTGCCCGGTGTCCGCACCTGACCCGGGAGCTGCGGCCGTGCCCGGTGTCCACACCTGACGGGGGAACCGCGGCCGTGCCCGGTGTCCTCACCTGACGGGGGAGCTGCGGCCGTGCCCGGTGTCCGCACCTGACGGGGGAGCTGTGGCCGTGCCCGGTGTCCGCACCGGACGGGGGAGCTGCTGAACCCTTCAGGGGGGTCTGGGCCAGCGCTGGGGCGGGGAGGGCGTGGGCTGGCTGTGCTGGGGCCAGCAGGGTGGGAGCGAGCGCAGGTGCGGCTGTGGCACACCTGGGCCAGGTGGGCAGCGAGCCCGGAGTTCAGGGCAGTGCGGGGACAGGGGACAGTGGCCGTGTCCCCCACAGCCCAGTGTGTCTGTGGCCAGCAGGGTGGGAGTGAGCTCAGCCGTGAGTGCAGGTGCGGCTGTGGCACACCTGGGCCAGGTGGGCAGCGAGCCCGGAGTTCAGGGCACTGCAGGGACTGGGGGACAGTGGCCGTGTCCCCCACAGCCCGGTGTGTCTGTGCTCTCTCCCCAGAGCCTGCCTGCGCTCCGAGCAGAGGCTGGAGGTGCAGGAGCAGCTGCTGGCCCTGCGGCACTGGCTGGACGCCGTGGAGAAGCGGCTGCTGGCGCTGCCAGAGCCCGGCACGGCCCTGCAGGTAACGCCTGGCCCCGGGCCGTGCAGAGCCGGGCAGGACCAGCCCACGTCTGCACCGAGGCTGGTGAGGTCTTGGTCCTTGCAAGGGAGGAAGAGACCTGGCCACAGCTGGCTGGGAGACCCTGCAGCACAGCCCTGAACCGGCCGGGGTCGGGTCTCCTGTGCCCGGCTCCCTGTCCCCAGCCCAAGGGTGCTGCTGGCCTGGAGGGAGCCCCATGGCCCTGGTAGGGCTCAGGGTACCACTGCCTTGGAGCCCTGCTGGCCACAGGGCCACCACCTGCACTGGTGCCACTGCCACAGCTCGTGGCACTGTTACCTGGGCATGGGAGAGTGGCCAAACACCAGGGGTGCACAGCTGGGCACAGGGGGTGTACAGGCTGTGTGAGGGGGGCACAGCTGGGCACAGGGGGTGTGAGGGGTGCACAGCTGGTAACAGGGGGTGTGAGGGGTGCACAGCTGGGCACAGGGGGTGTGAGGGGTGCACAGCCAGGCAGGGGGTGTACAGGCTGTGTGAGGGGTGTCCAGCCAGGCACAGGGGGTGTACAGGCTGTGCATGGGGTGTACAGCTGGGCACAGGGGGTCTGAGGGGTGTACAGCCAGGCACAGGGGATGTACATGCTGTGCATGGGGCGTACAGCTGGGCACAGGGGGTGTGAGGGGTGTCCAGCCAGGAACAGGGGGTATGTGGGTGTGTGAGGGGTGTCCAGCCAGGTACAGGGGTGTCCAGCCAGGCAGAGGGGGTGTGTGGGTGTGCACTGTGTGTACACCTGGGCACAGGGAGTGTACAGCCAGGCACAGGGGGTGTCCAGCCAGGAACAGGGGGTGTGTGGGTGTGCACTGTGTGTACACCTGGGCACAGGGGGTGTCCAGCCAGGAACAGGGGGTGTATGGGTGTGCACTGTGTGTACACCTGGGCACAGGGCGTGTACAGCCAGGCAGAGGGGGTGTGCACCTGTATCAGGGGAGTACAGCCAGGCACAGGCACAGGAGGTGTGAGGCTGTGCATGAGGGGTGTTCAGCTGGGCACAGGGGGTGTGAGGGGTGCACAGCTGGGCACAGAGGGTGTGAGGGGTGTTCAGCTGGGCACAAGGGGTCTGCTCCGGTCAGGTGGGATGTGTGCCCAGCCCTGCCTGCAGAGCCTGTGCTGCTGTGCCCCCTGCCCAGGCACAGGAGGTGTGAGGGGTGTACAGCCGGTCACAGGGGGTGTGAGGGTGTTCAGCTGGGCACAGGAGGTGTGAGGGGTGTTCAGCCGGGCACAGGGGGTGTGAGGGTGTTCAGCTGGGCACAGGAGGTGTGAGGGGTGTTCAGCTGGGCACAGGGGGTGTGAGGGGTGTTCAGCCGGGCACAGGGGTGTTAGGGGTGTGCAGCCGGTCACAGGGGGTGTGAGGGTGTTCAGCTGGGCACAGGAGGTGTGAGGGGTGTTCAGCCGGGCACAGGGGGTGTGAGGCTGTGTGAGGGGTGTTCAGCTGGGCACAGGAGGTGTGAGGGGTGTTCAGCCGGTCACAGGGGGTGTTAGGGGTGTACAGCCGGGCACAGGGGGTGTGAGGGGTGTTCAGCTGGGCACAGGGGGTGTGAGGGGTGTTCAGCTGGGCACAGGGGGTGTGAGGGGTGTTCAGCCGGGCACAGGGGGTCTGCGCCAGTCAGGGCAGGTGGGATGTGTGCCCAGCCCTGCTTGCACAGCCTGTGCTGCTGTGCCCCCTGCCCAGGCACAGGAGGTGTGAGGCTGTGTGAGGGGTGTACAGGTGGGCACAAGGGGTGTGAGGGATGTACAGCCGGGCACAGGGAGTGTGAGGCTGTGTGAGGGATGTTCAGCTGGGCACCGGGGGTGTGAGGGGTGTGCAGCCGGTCACAGGGGGTGTGAGAGGTGTACAGTCGGGCACAGGGGTGTTAGGGGTGTACAGCCGGGCACAGGGGGTGTGAGGCTGTGTGAGGGGTGTTCAGCTGGGCACAGGAGGTGTGAGGGGTGTTCAGCTGGGCACAGGGGGTGTGAGGCTGTGTGAGGGGTGTTCAGCTGGGCATAGGGGTGTGAGGGGTGTTCAGCTGGGCATAGGGGGTGTGAGGCTGTGTGAGGGGTGTTCAGCCGGTCACAGGGGGTGTGAGGGGTGTTCAGCTGGGCACAGGGGTGTTAGGAGTGTACAGCCGGGCACAGGGGGTGTGAGGCTGTGTGAGGGGTGCTCAGCCGGGCACAGGAGGTGTTAGGGGTGCTCAGCCGGTCACAGGGGTGTGAGGGATGTTCAGCTGGGCACAGGGGTGTTAGGGGTGTACAGCCGGGCACAGGGGGTGTGCCCCTGTCAGGGCAGGTGGGATGTGTGCCCAGCCCTGCCTGCAGAGCCTGTGCTGCTGTGCCCCCTGCCCAGGCGCGGAGCCGCAGCGGGAGCAGCGCAGTGGGGGCTGCCGGCCGCCCCCTCCTCGCCGCCCCTCGCCGGCTCCTTTTGTTCGAGGCCTGGCCGGCACACGGGCTCCCTCGGCACACATGACGGCACAAACTGAAAGGGCCATTCATCCCGGCCCCGGCGCAGACAAAGCCGAGGCCGCACAGAAACCCACCCGGCTCCCGGGATCTGAGGCTGTGCATTCCAGCCGACCGCTCCCGCCCGGTGCCCCGCGCCGGGCTCCCCTGCCCGGGGCGCCCGTGCCACCCCGAGCCCGGTACCTGGGGCTGCGGAGCGTGCCGGGCGAGCTGCCGGCGGGCGCGGGGGACGGAGGTGGCGAGCGGCTCCGAGCCGCATCCTCAGCCCCTGCCCAGCTTCTGCCTGGCAGGCCCCGGCCGGGCTCTGCGGGCGCTGTGGGTGCCCGGAGTGCCGTGGGGCTCAGCCCCCGCCGGTGCCCGGCCCCTCGGTGCCAGCAGAAGAAGGCTCCAGAGCCGTGCGGGGAGGATGATGCCGAGCTGCTGCAGGACGGCGCGGAGCCACCGAGGCCCTGGCAGATGCTAATTCCCGGCAGCGTCTCTGGCAGCAGACAAAGCCCCCGGCCCCGCCGCCCGCCGCTCCCAGGAGACCCCAGGGAGCCCCATCCATCAGCGTGGCCGACGCGCCTGCAGCGGCCCCCCGGCTCCCGGGGCCCAGCGAGGGGCACCCGTGCGGCTCTGGGGGGCAGGATCCAGTCCTGGGGGGCTCCCAGAGCCTGGGAGGCCGAGCCAGGGCAGGATGGGGATGAGGTTCACACCAGGGGCAGGAACAGCCCCCGGCTGGGCACCTCCGGCTGCCCCCTGGTCCCTCCAGCACCCAGGGTGGCAGCGAGGGGGTTCTGGAGACCCAGGCCCGCAGCACCCTGGCTCTCAGGGTGGGATGCAGTTTAGCATCTCAGCAGCCCAGCCTGACCCCCCTCAAACCCAGCCCTGCTCCACTGAGCCCCCCTGGGCCCTGGCTGAGGGGTCCCCATACCCAAAGAGCCCCAGGCAGTGGGGCCAAGCCCCTCAGTGAGCACAGCAGCCACTGCCTGGGGGCCAGAGGAGGGTGGGGGCTGCAGCCCCAGAGCGGGAGGGACCGTGGGGCCGTGGCACCGTGGGGCAGTGACTCTGTGGGGCCGTGACACTGTAGGGCTGTAACATTCTGGGGCCGTGACACTGTGGGGCCGTGACACTGTAGGGCTGTAACATTCTGGGGCTGTGACACCAAGGGGTTGTGACACCGTGGGGCCATGACACCGAGGGGTTGTGCTGTCCTGGGGCTCATGGTGAAGTAGCACAGCCTGGGCCGGTTCTGGTGCTGGTGTCAGTGTGGTTACTGGTACCAGAGCAGTTCCTGGTTCTGGTGCCGGTGCTGGTGCAGGTGCTGAGGTAGGTGCAGGGGCAGCAGCAGGTGCCAGTGAGAGTACGGTGCCGGTGCAGGTGGCAGTGTTAGTTGACGGTGCTGGTGTTGGTACAGGTGCTGGTGAGAGCATGGTGTCCATACAGGTGCTGGAGCAGGTGCCGGTGTTAGTGCTGGTGCCAGTGCTGGTGTCGGTACAGGTGCTGGTGAGAGCATGGTGTCCATACAGGTGCTGGAGCAGGTGCCGGTGTTAGTGCTGGTGCCAGTGCTGGTGTTGGTACAGGTGTCAGTGTTGGTGCCGGAGCAGGTGTCGGTGCAGGTGCCGGTGTGAGTGCCGGTGTTAGTGCTGGTGCCAGTGCTGGTGTCGGTACAGGTGTCAGTGTTGGTGCCGGAGCAGGTGTCGGTGCAGGTGCCAGTGTGAGTGCCGGTGCTGGTGTTGGTACAGGTGCTGGTGTTAGCGCTAGTGCCGGTGCTGGTACCAGAGCAGGTGTCGGTGTTAGTGCCGGTGCCGGTGTTAGAGCTGGTGCTGGTGCCGGTGCTGGTGCCGGTATTAGCGCCAGTGTTAGAGCTGGTGCTGGTGCCGGTGCTGGTGCCGGTATTAGCGCTGGTGCCAGTGCCGGTGTTAGTGCTGGTGCTGGAGCAGGTGCCGGTGTCGGTGCAGGTGCCGGTGTCGGTGCAGGTGCCGGTGTCGGTGCCGGTGCTGGTGGTGGTGCCGGTGCTGGTGGTGGTGCCGGTGCCGGTGCCGGTGCAGGTGCCGGGGCAGCGCGGGGCGCGGGCTCTCGCCCCCCCGGGCGGCGCGGGGCGGGCGGTGGGCCGGCACCGCCCCTCCCCCGCGGGATGGCTGCGGGGCCCCGGGGGTTTCCCCGGTAACGGCGGCGATCGGCTCCCGGAGGGTTAACGGGGGCGGCGGAGTGCCCGGGGTCAGACCAGCCCCGCCGAGCCCGGCCGCTGCCGGTGCCAGGGTCTCCGCCCGGTGCCCCCCGCGCTCCCCCCGCGCCGCGGGCGCGGCGCACAAAGGCGGCGGGGCCGGGGCGGCGGTAACGGGGACCGAGTCTCCCCCCGCCGCCTCCGCCCCGCTCCCCCGCACGAGCCGGGTCCCCCCGGAGCGGTAACGGCGGCGGCGGCGCCCCCGGCCCGGCCCCATGGACGCCCCAAGCCGCCGAGGGGTGAGTGCGGGGCGGGGGCTCCGGGGCCGCGGCGTGCGCGGGGCCGGGCGGGGTCCATGTCCCGCGTGTCCCGCGGCCCCACGGGGCGGGGGGGCGAGGGTCGGGGTCTCCCTGGGTCACCACGCGTCGCGGCCCACGCACCCGCGCAGCGCCGGGACGCGCGGGGGGTGCGGTGGGGTGGGAGTGCGGGGCTGCACCCACCAGGGTGGCGCGGCGGGACCGTGCCGTGGGTGTGGGTGTGCGTGCCGTGACCGCGCACGGGGGTCGGGACCGTGCCGTGGGTGTGGGTGTGCGTGCCGTGACCGCGCACAGGGGTCGGGACCGTGCCGTGGGTGTGGGTGTGCGTGCCGTGACCGCGCACGGGGGTCGCGCCCGTGCCGTGCCCCACGGCGGGTCGGGTCGGGCCGAGCGAGGGCCTCAGGGTACCCCGGTACCCACGGCAGGGGCGCGGCCAGGGTGGGTGCGTGTGGGCTCGCGTGTGCTCCCCACGCGTGTGCGGGGCTGCCACAGGTGCGTCTCATGTCACGGCTGATGCGGGCGTGGGGGTCCCATCGCTGACGCCCCCCAACCCCGGGCAGGGCTGCGAGCGTGGGGTTTGCCTGTGGGAGGGGTGTGCACACGGGTGAGAGTGAGTGTGCGGTGAATGTGCGTGTGTTTGCACACGCGTGTGGTGAATGTGTGTGTGTTTGCACACGTGTGTGGGGTGTGCGTGTGTTTGCATACGCGTGTGATGAGCGTCCGTGTGTTTGCACACGCGTGTGTGGGGTGTGTGTGTATGTTTGCACACGCGTGTGGTGAATGTCCGTGTGTTTGCACACGTGTGTTTGTGTGTGCACACGTGTGTTTGTGTGTACACACGTGCGCAGGGGCGTGTGCCCGGGGCCGGGGGTAGCAGCACTGCGGCTGCGGCGGGGGGGCTGCCGGGGGAGGGTCCTGCCGGGTCACGCCGGGGATTTATGGCTGCGGCAGGGCTCGCAGGCAGGCGAGGCCACCTGCCCGTCCCCCGCTCGGCGCCCCCAGCCCCCGTTCCCCGGGCAGATGCTCCTCGCTGGCTGCTCCTCGTTAATCCAACGGCGCAGGGCGATGCCGGGCGGGAGCATCTGCCCTCCCCTGCTGCCGCTGCCGCGTCCCCTGCCCAGACGCGTCGGACAGGCACCCTGGGCACCGCCTCGGGGTCCCCTCCCTGCGCCAGGCCCCGGGGACGGCCGGTGTCCCCTCTGCCTGTCCCGGTACCCTGGCTCTCGGCAGCGCTTTGCTGGGGGACCCCCAAGACCGGAGGGCGAGGTCAGGCAGCACCGGGCAGTGAGGGGGTCGAGGCGAGCGGCACCTGGGGGTCCCGCGGTGGTCCCGCTAACGCGCACCCCTGGCTCATTGCAGGCCGGGATTTGAGGCGGGGGCCCGGCGCCCGCGCCATGGGGAACTCGGTGAGCCGGCCCAGCTGCCTGGGCGAGAAGAGCCGGCGGCCGGAGGAGCTCCTGCGGGAGCCGGGGCTGGACGCGGGGCAGCCATCCGCCGGAGGCGCCGCGGAGGCCGGGCCGGGGCTGCTGGAGAAGGCGGCGGTGCCGGTGGAGAATGGCTGGAGCCCGGGGCCCGGTGCCGCCCGCAGCCGGCCGGGCAGCCCGGTGCTGAGGCGCAGCCAGTCCGAGGTGGCCGTGCAGAACGGGGGTGCGGCTGCGCTGCGGGGGCAGGCGGGGGGCGCGGCCTGGACCCCCCCCCGGGCCGGAGCTGCCCGCAGCACCTGGTCCTGGAAGCCCGTCACCACCCGGGAAGTGACCGAGGTGACGGAGGTGACCGAGACCATCGTGACCGAGATCGTGGAGGTGACCGAGTACCCGGCGGGTGACAAGGGCGGCGAGCCCGTGGTCACCCGCACAGTCACCGTGCTGACGGAGTGCGTGGGGGAGCTCGCTGCTGCTGGACACACGGACGCCACCGAGGTGACCGACGGCCAGAGAGCCTTGCTGGGAGGACGCTGTGCCACAGGGCTGCCCTCCAGCGTGGTTTTCTCCGCAGCGAGTCCTGACCTTGGGCTGCTGTGGAGTCGCTGTCTGTGCCCCGCTGGTGTGGCCTGGGCCGCTGGCACCGCTGGCGCTGGGCACCCGGCCTGGTGCTGTAGGACAGGAGCTCCCCTCCCTCAGCTCTGGCTGGAGGGGGCCATGGGTCTGGAGGGATCCAAACGGCACCAGGCGTGCAGCCCCTGCTTTGGGGAGCCCTGTGAAGGGAGGACCCCATGGGCTGGACGGGGCCTTGGTGTCACGGGTGTCACCTCGGGGAGAGGGCGTGGTGTGGGGGCTGCTGCCCAGCCCCATGGCTGCCCTGCACCTGCCCACACGGGCGGCTCAGCCACCTCTGCCCACAGGTGTCCCCACGGGCTGTGCCCGTCCCGGAGGAGGCAGCGGAGAGGGGCCAGGAGACGCTGGAGCGGCTGCTGGCCTGGGTGGCCGACATGGAGGAGCTGGTGAGCAACCAGAAGCCGCCGTCGGCGGAGGCCAAGGTGGTGAAGGCGCAGCTGGAGGAGCAGAAGGTCAGCAGGGCCAGCCGGCGTGTCCCGCCCACGCCTGCCCGTGCAGGATTAGGGGGCCGGGGCTCCAGCCCAGGGGTGGGAGAGGGGCACAGGAGTGCCCAGCGTGGTGTCCCCCATCCTTGCAGCTCCCTTGGGTTCCAGCCCAGGGGTGAGAGGGGTGCACAGGTGTCCCCAGCGCGGTGTCCCCTGTCCCTGCAGCTCCCTTGGGTTCCAGCCCAGGGCTGTGCCGGGGTGGGAGGGGTGCACAGGTGTCCCCAGCACGGTGTCCCCCGTCCCTGCAGCTCCTGAAGCGCCTGCTGGAGGAGCGGAGGCCGTGTGTGGAGCTCGTCCTGCAGGACAGACTGACGGCACAGGGCTCGGGCACGGCGGCGCCCGAGGGCAGCGCTGGCCTCTTCAGCCTCGGGGAGAGGTGGGACAAGCTGATGCAGGAGGCTGAGGCCAGGTGGGTCAGGGGACAGGCCCTCATCACTGCTGGCATCCCCGTCCTGCTGGCGCAGGCTCTGCCCTCTGGTGTCCCCCACACGGAATCTCTGTGACACCCTGATGTCCCTGTGCTCTGCTCCACTGGCGCTGGGGCCATCACAGTGGAGGGACCATCCTTGTCACACGTGCTGGGGCTGCACGGACAGTCTGTCACACAGCCCTTCCCCCTGGCCCCTCTCTGGGGACACTGGCCCCTCCCTGGGGACACTGGCCTTGCTGTGTCCCTTGTTTCAGGGCAGCACGGGGCGTGGGCACCCTGGTGAGGGGGAGAGGGAGCTTTGCTGGCCCGGGGACTGTCACTGCCCACCTCACCGGCCCTCCTGGTGCAGGTACGGCTGCCTGGAGCGGATCCTGCCGGCGGCCCAGGCCTTCCAGAAGGCTGTAGACGCCTTCCAGGAGTGGCTGGGTGCCACAGAGAGGCAGCTGGCCCAGCTCTGGCGTGCTGACGGCTGCGTGGGCCGCGTGCAGGATGCCCACCAGCAGACCCAGGTGGGCACAGGTCGGGCGTGGGGTGGGCACGGGGTGGACACGGGCACCTGTGTCATCGCTGGTCACTGCTACAGGCCCTCTGTGAGGAGATCCGCGGGCGGCTGGGAGAGCTGGATGGTGCCCTGGAGAGCGGGCAGCGTGTCCTGGAGCTGGTGACAGGCGAGTGGCAATGGCTGGGAGGGGTGGCCACAGGGACTCGGGATGGGATGAGCACAGACAGCAGCAGCCCAGGCCAGCAAGGGGTTCCAAGGCACTGGGAGGGTCTTTGGGGTGTGCCGCTCCTCAGAGGGAACTGTGGCTTGGGATGGGATGAGCACAGACAGAGGCAGTCCAGGCCAGCAAGGGGTCCCTGGGCACTGGGGGGGTCTTTGGGGCGTGCTGCTCCCCACCAGGAGCTGTGGCATGGTCTGAGGGGGCAGGCAGCACCTCAGGGGATGCAGAGGGGACAGGACAGAGCCTGTGGGGCAGAGCTGGGGTGGGACAGGGCTCAGTGGCAAGGTGGGTCTTGCTGGCAGAGGGATGAGAGGCCGGAGCTGGGTCTGGGAGCAGGAGAAGCAGGGGTAGGAGAGGGGAAAGGACAGCACAGAGTGGTTGCCACATGGCTGGAAGTTCCATGTCCAGGGATGCCAGTGCGGTGGCACTGATGGCGCTGTCACGCTGCCGCAGGGGAGGAGGCCCAGCTGACGCAGGAGAAGATGGAGTCACTGAGGATGCGGTACCTCATCGTGGGCCAGAGCAGCGCTGACACCGCTCACCGGCTGGGGCAGACCCTGGAGGCCTCGTCTCGCCTGGGCACGGCCCCCGAGGACCTGGCGCTGTGGCTGAGCCGCATGGAGAAGGAGCTGGGCGAGCAGGAGAGCCAGCAGGATGGCCAGGAGCCCGCAGTCACTGCCAGTGACAGGGAGAAGGTGTGGGACACTGGGCTCCCCGAGCCCCTCACCATTCCCAGCGTCGGTCCCGGTGCATTCACGCCCTCCCTGGCTGACACCTGTCCCCCTGGTGCAGTTTGAGCAGGTCTTGGAGTCCCAGCTCAGCCGTGTGGCCGGGCTGGGTGAGCGGCTGGAGGAGATCGGCCGCGTGCAGCTGGATGCTGAGGCTCTCCGCTCGCAGCTCTCCGAGCAGAAGGTGGGTCTGCAGCAGCACCCAGGTGTCCCGGGGGCACAGCTTGGCACCCCCATCCCTGCCAGGAGCTGGCACCCACCTGTGGCTCCATTCCAGCTGCTCTCCGCCGAGATCCTGCACTGCCGGGGCCTGGTTGAGCGTCTGCTGGGGTTCTCGGAGCCGCTGCTGCGCTGCTGCCCCGAGCCCCTGCAGCAGCGCCTGCAGGTGAGCTGCGAGGGTGCCAGGGGACATTGCCAGCACCCAGGGAAGGCCGTGCCCTGTGTGGTGACTCCCTGTCCCCGCAGCCATCGGTGCAGGCGCTGCGGGAGCGCACGGAGCAGCTGTCCCTGCGCAGCGGCGCCTGTGCCGTGCAGCTGGAGCACGCCCAGTCCCTGCTCACCCAGTTCTCCGAGGCCCTCGAGGAGCTGCTGCCCTGGCTGGAGGAGACGCAGGCCCTGGGGGTGCAGCTCTCCCCCAACGCCATCAGCTACGAGGCCTTCAAGGAGCAGCAGGCGCTGCTGCAGGTGTGGGCAGGGCAGGGGCAAAAGTGACTCGCTCGGCCACCCCGCAGGTGGGAGCGGTGACGGGATGGGGGTGGCACTGCCATGGGGACCGTCGGGCTGGGGACACCCAGCAAAGAGGAGCCCTCTGGGAGCAGCAGCACATCCCTGCGGGGTGAACCCCACGGGGCACATCCCACCCCAATGCGCCCCCGCGGCTCTTCCCCGCTGCCAGAGCCTGCGGGAGGCCATCGCCGAGCACCGGCCGCTGGTGGGGAAGCTGCAGCGCGTGTCGGCGCAGCTGCTGGAGCTGAGCCCGGAGCAGGGAGCCCCGTTCCAGCGGCGCTGGCAGGAGCTGGAGGAGCAGTACGGCCGCATCCGCGAGAGCGTGCGCCAGGCGGCGGCTCTGCTGGAGGATGCCCTGCCGCGGTACAGCCAGGTATGCCCAGCGCTGCCCTGCGGGGGCGCGTCCCCGGGGCCGTGCCCTCGAGTCACCGCGCCGCTCCGCAGCTGTCGGAGCGCATGGACCTGCTGCTGGAGTGCCTGGAGCGGCTGCAGAGCCGGCTGCAGAGCCAGCCCCCCGTCCGCGGCGACGCGGCCCACCTGAGGGAGCAGATCCGGGAGAACAGCCTGGCCCTGGGCGAGCTGGAGAAGCTCGGGGTGGCCCTGGAGGGGATCCGAGCGCAGGGCGAGGAGCTGCTGGCCACCGTGCAGGCGGTCAGCTCCGATGCTGCGGACAGAGGTACCGGCACGGAGGGGTGGGCGCGGCACGGCCGGCAGGAGATCCGTGTCCCTGTCAGGGCCGTCCGTGTGTGGGTGCTGGGGCCCCCACAGCGCCCCGATCCCCGGCCCGCTGTGCCCCGCAGGGATCCAGGAGCGCACGGCGCAGCTGCTCTCGCAGTGGGACTGCCTGCGCGGCCGCTGCCAGGAGCGGGAGCGGTGGCTCCGGGAGCTGCTGGCACTGGCCGAGCGCTTCTGGCATGGCCTGTCTGAGCTGGCCGTGGCGCTCAGCGACACCCAGCAGCTCGTGCTGGGGCTGGAGGAGGCCGGTGGTGAGCCCGAGGCCATCCGCACGCAGCTGCGCACCATGCAGGTACGGCTGGGCGGGGGCCTGGTGGGCAGTGCCATGGCACGGGCAGCCGCTGGTGTGTGCAGTGCCCTGGGCAGCCTCTGGTGTGGGCAGCCCCTGGTGATGGCAGCGCCTGTGTGGGCAGCCACATGGTTGTGGGCAGTGCCATGCCCTGGGCAGTCCTTGGTGTGGGCAGTGCCATGGGCAGCCCTGGGTGTGGGCAGTGCCCTGGGCAGTGTCCTGGGCAGCCCCAGGTGTGGGCAGTCCCTGGTGTGGGCAGCCCTGGGTGTGTGCAGTGCCCTGGGCAGCCCCTGTGTGGGCAGCCCCGGGTGTGGGCAGAGCCCTGGGCAGTCCCTGGTGCGGGCAGCCCCCGTGTGGGCAGCCCCAGGTGCGGGCAGCCCCCGTGTGGGCAGCCCCCGGTGCGGGCAGCCTCTGTGTGGGCAGTGCCATGGACAGCCCCTGTGTGGGCAGTGCCCTGGGCAGTCCCTGGTGTGGGCAGTCCCCTGGGCAGCCCCTGGTGCGGGCAGCCCCTGTGTGGGCAGCCCCTGCTGTGTGCAGTGCCATGGGCAGCCCTGGGTGCGGGCAGCCCCTGTGTGGGCAGTGCCCTGGGCAGCCCCAGGTGCGGGCAGCCCCTGTGTGGGCAGCCCCCGGTGCGGGCAGTGCCATGGGCAGCCCCTGTGTGGGCAGTGCCGTGGGCATCCCCCGGTGCGGGCAGCCCTGGGTGTGTGCAGCCCTGGGCAGCCCCTGTGTGGGCAGTGCCCTGGGCATCCCCCGGTGCGGGCAGCCCCCGTGTGGGCAGCCCTGAGCCCCGTGCCCCGCACAGGCCCTGCGGGAGGAGATCGACGCGCTGCAGGGGGAGCTGGACACGCTGGGCAGCCTGGGCGTGGAGCTGATGGCCTCCTGCGGGGACCCCGACAAGCCCGATGTCACCAAGAGCCTGGACGATGTGAGTGTCCTTGGGGCGGGGTTCAGGGAGGGACAAATCCTGGGGGCGTGGGGATGCTGCTTGTGGGGGTGGCATGTCCCCGATGCCCAGCAGTGCCACTGACCCCGCACCCCAGACCCCCACTGGGTGCCACTGACCCCGCACCCCAGACCCCCCCAGCAGTGCCACTGACCCCCACACAGCTCCTGTGCCCCGGCACTCCATGGTGCGCCTGGATGTCCGTGTGGTGCCACCCTTGTGCCCCTGGCACTAGTGACCCCTACACCCTGTACCCCTGGGGCACCACTGACCCCCGTGCCCTGTCCACGTTGTCCCCTACGTCCTGTCCCCCTGTGCCCTGGCCCCTCTGTGGCACCACTGACCCCCCTGTCCTGTCCACCCTATCCCCCACGTCCTGTCCCCCTTTGCCCTGGCCCCACTGTGGCACCACTGATCCCCATGCCCTGTCCCCCACATCCCCCTGTGCCTCAGCCCTACTGTGGCCCCACTGACCCCTGTGCCCTGTCCACCCTGTCCCCCACGTCCTGTCCCCCTGTCCCCTGGCCCTGCTGTGGCACCACTGTCCCCTGTGCCCTGTTCACCTTGTCCCCACGTCCAGTCCCCCTGCTTCTTGGCCCTGCTGTGGCACCATTGACCCCCATGCCCTGTCCCCCACATCCCCCTGTCCCCCAGCCCTGCTGTGGCACTGCTGACCCCTGTGCCCTGTCCACCCTGTCCCCCTGTGCCCCGGCCCCACTGTGGCACCATTGACCCCCATGCCCTGTCCACCCTGTCCCCCTGTCCACCCTGTCCCCCTGTCCCCCGGCCCTGCTGTGGCACCGCTGACCCCTGTGCCCTGTCCAGTCTGTCCCCCTGTCCCCCGGCCCTGCTGTGGCACCATTGACCCCCATGCCCTGTCCACCCTGTCCCCCTGTCCACCCTGTCCCCCAGCCCTGCTGTGGCACCACTGTCACCTGTGCCCTGTCCACCCTGTCCCCACATCCTGTCCCCCTGTCCCCCGGCCCTGCTGTGGCACCACTGACCCCTGTGCCCTGTCCAGTCTGTCCCCCTGTCCCCTGGCCCTGCTGTGGCACCGCTGACCCCTGTGCCCTGTCCAGTCTGTCCCCCTGTCCCCCGGCCCTGCTGTGGCACCACTGTCCCCTGTGCCCTGTCCACCCTGTCCCCCTGTCCCCCGGCCCTGCTGTGGCACCACTGTCCCCTGTGCCCTGTCCACCCTGTCCCCCTGTCCCCCGGCCCTGCTGTGGCACCACTGTCCCCTGTGCCCTGTCCACGCTGTCCCCCACATCCCCCTGTGCCCTGTCCCTGCATTGGCACCACTGACCCCTGTGCCTGGCACAGCTCTACTCCTCCTGGCACAGCCTGAGCCGGGTGTGGACGGAGCGGAACGGGCGCCTCGAGGAGCAGCTCCAGGCCACCCTCAGCTACCAGGACACCATGCAGGTGGGGATGGGCAGATGCCCCGTGGAGGGGGCAGTGCCACCCTCCTGTCCCCGCTCAGGGGCGTGGGGGGCCGTGGGGCCAGCACGGGCCCCCCAAGCCCGCGTGTTGCCTGTCCCCAGCGGCTGCTGGAGTGGCTGGAGGCGGCCGAGCTGCGCATCGCCGAGGAGTTCCTGGTGGGCGGCGACCTGGACATGGTGCAGCAGCAGCTGGCGGAGCTCAAGGTGCTGAGATGTTCCGTGCTGGGCCGTGCTGGGTTGTGCCATGCCAAACTGTGCTGTGCCATGCCAAACTGTGCTGTGCCATGCTGGGCAGTGCCATACTGTGCTGTGCCATGCCAAAATGTGCTGTGCCATGCTGGGCCGTGCTGGGCTGTGCCAAACTGTGCTGTGCCATGCCAAACTGTGCTGTGCCATGCTGGGCAGTGCTGGGCTGTGCCATGCCAAACTGCTGTGCCATGCCTGGCTGTGCTGTGCTGTGCCAAACCATGCTGTGCCATGCTGGGCCGTGCTGTGCTGTGCCATGCCATGCTGTGCCACCCTGGGCTGTGCTGTGCCACACCAAACTGTGCTGTGCCGCACCAGGCTGTGCTAGGCCATGCCTGGCCATGCTGTGCCATGCCAAACCGTGCTGTGCCATGCCATGTCATACCATGCTGTGCCACACCAAACCATGCTGTGCCATGCTGGGCTGTGCCATGCCATGCCAAACCGTGCTGTGCCACGCTGGGCCGTGCTGTGCTGCACCAAACCATGCTGTGCCGTGCCGAGCCCTGCTGTGCCATGCTGAGCCCTGCTCTGCCATGCCAAACTGTGCTGTGCCATGCCAAACCATGCTGTGCCACATTGGGCCATGCTGTGCCATGCCAAACCGTGTTGTGCCACGCCAAACCATGCTGTGCCGCACCAAACCATCCTGTACCATGCCAAACTGTGCTGTGCCATGCCAAATCATGCTGTGCTGTGCCACACCATGCTGTGCCACACCATGCCCACATCCCTGGGGCTGGCAGGGGCAGGGAGGGCAGCGGATGCTCCAGGCAGAGGTGGCATGGATTGGGATGGCACGTTGGACAGTGCCCCTGCCCCTGTGCGCTGGGTGGCCAAGTCCTGCCTGGGGTGGCCAGGCCCTGTCCCCCACGAGCCCCTGAGGTGGCTGGGCACCCCCAGAGGAGCAGCTCAGGGCCCAGGTGCCTGTGCTGCGCCGTGCGGTGCCATGGGGTCGGGCACTGTCACCAACCGGTGCCACCTGCCAGGAGTTCAAGCGGGAGCTGTACCAGTGCAAGGTGGACGTGGAGAGCCTGCGGCACCAGGGGGGCACGGGGCAGGGGGACCCCCCGGCCACGCTCTGCGACTTCCGCCAGCGCTGGGACCACCTGGAGGAGGAGATCGTCAGCAGACAGGTGGGCAGGGGGCACGGGGGGCACGGGGCAGGGCTGGCAGGACAGGGGGGTGCCGTGAATGTGCTGGGTGGGCACATCCTGTGGGCGCTGGGGGGCACGGGGCTGGGTCAGCGTGGGGGGCTGCAAGTGGGCGCTGGGTGGGCACTGAGTGGGTGTCCAGGGCCGTGTGGGCGCTGTTTGGGCACTGAGTGGGTGTCCAGGGCCGTGTGGGCACTGGGTGTTGCTGGGTGGGTTCTCAGAGCCAGGTGGGCACTGGGTGGATGCTGGGTGCTGGGTGGGCACTGGTTGGACACTGGATGAGTGCGAGGGCTGTTTGGGCACTGGGTGGATGCCAGGGCTGTATGGGTACTGGCTGAGTGCCCAGGGCCAGGTGGGCATGGGGTGAGTGCCCAGGGCTGTGTGGGCACTGGGTGGGCACTGGGTGGGTGCTGGATGCTCTGTGGGCACCCAGGGCTGGGTGGGCACTGTCTGAGTGCCGGCTGCTCTGTGGGCACTGTGTGTGTGCCAGGTGGTCTGTGGGCACTGGGTGGGCACTGTGTGTGTGCCGGGTGGTCTGTGGGCACTGGGCGGGCACTGTGTGTGCCGGGTGCCCTGGTGCCCTGTGGGCATTGGGCGGGCACTGGGTGGGTACCAGCTGCCCTGTGGGCACTGTGTGTGTGCCGGGTGCTCTGTGGGCACTGGGCGGGCACTGTGTGTGCCGGGTGCCCTGTGGGCATTGGGCGGGCACTGGGTGGGTGCCAGCTGCCCTGTGGGCACTGTGTGTGTGCCGGGTGCCCTGTGGGCACTGGGCGGGCACTGTGTGTGTGCCGGGTGCTCTGTGGGCACTGGGCGGGCACTGTGTGTGTGCCGGGTGCCCTGTGGGCACTGTGTGTGTGCCGGGTGCCCTGTGGGCATTGGGCGGGCACTGTGTGTGTGCCGGGTGCCCTGTGGGCACTGTGTGTGTGCCGGGTGCTCTGTGGGCACTGGGCGGGCACTGTGTGTGTGCTGGCTGCTCTGTGGGCACTGTGTGTGTGCCGGGTGCTCTGTGGGCATTGGGTGGGCACTGTGTGTGTGCCGGGTGCTCTGTGGGCACTGGGCGGGCACTGTGTGTGTGCCGGGTGCCCTGTGGGCATTGGGCGGGCACTGGGTGGGTGCCAGCTGCCCTGTGGGCACTGTGTGTGTGCCGGGTGCTCTGTGGGCACTGTGTGTGTGCCGGGTGCCCTGTGGGCATTGGGCGGGCACTGGGTGGGTACCAGCTGCCCTGTGGGCACTGTGTGTGTGCCGGGTGCTCTGTGGGCACTGTGTGTGTGCTGGCTGCTCTGTGGGCACTGTGTGTGTGCCGGGTGCTCTGTGGGCACTGGGCGGGCACTGTGCATGTGCCAGGTGCCCTGTGGGCACCCAGGGCCTAACCCTAACCCTAACCCTGCCCTTCCCTCCCCCCGGCACCGCGGTTCCCCCCGCAGCACCAGCTGGAGGCGGCGCTGCTGGGGCTGGGGCAGTTCCAGACCCAGCTGGCCGAGCTGCTGCAGTGGCTGAGCCGCACCGGGGAGCAGCTGCGCGGCCCCGCGCCCCTGCGGCCCGACCTGCAGAGCTGCGAGATCGAGCTGGCCAAGCACAAGGTGAGGGTGTGCCGGGGCTGGGGGACACCCGTGGCCACAGCCATCGTCACACTGCCGGCTCCTGTGGGGGTCCTGGGGCTCCTGGATGTGGTGGCACCCCGGGCTGGGTGTCCTGGTCATGGTGACGCCCCAGGGTGGGTGTACTGGCTTTAATGGCACCCCCAGGCTGGGGGTCCTGGCCGTGGTGGCACCCAGGGTGGGTGTCCTGGTCAGGGTGGGTGTCCTAGCCATGGTGGCACCCTCAGGGTGGGTGTCCTGGTCATGGTGGCACCCCAGGCTGGGTGTCCTGGCCAGGCTGGGGGACCTGGTTTTGGTGGCACCCCAGGATGGGTTTCCTGGTCATGGTGGCACCCTCAGGCTGGGTGTCCTGGTCAGGATGGGTGTCCTGGCTTTGGTGGCACCCCGAGCTGGGTGTCCTGGCCATGGTGGCACCCTCAGGGTGAGGGTCCTGGTCATGGTGGGTGTCCTGGCTGTGGTGGCACCCTGGGCTGGGTGTCCTGGCTGTGCTGGCACCCCAGGGTGGGTGTCCTGGTCAGGGCGGGTGTCCTGGCCGTGGTGGCACCCTGGGCTGGGTATCCTGGCCGTGGTGGCACCCTGGGCTGGGTGTTCTGGCTGTGCTGGCACCCCAGGGTGGGTGTCCTGGTCAAGGTGGGTGTCCTGGCCGTGGTGGCACCCTGGGCTGGGTATCCTGGCCGTGGTGGCACCCTGGGCTGGGTGTCCTGGCCGTGGTGGCACCCTGGGCTGGGTGTCCTGGCCCCAGGGCGCTGCCTGGCCCCCCCTCGGGTGCAGCAGCAGCAGCAGCAGGGCCGGGCAGGCTGCAGCATGGGACGCATCCCCTCCCTCGGTGACAGCACGGGAGGAATGAGCTGTCCCAGTGCCGGCCCCGTGCCACAGCCCCGTGCCCGGGCATGCTCCTGACGTGCCTGACGCGGGTGAGGCTGCGAGGGCCAGGCTGTCCCTGCTCCAGGGGGGCCGTGCAAGGGGTGCCCCTATCCCCTCTGCCCCGTCCCCTCTGCCCCGTCCCTCTGCCCCTGTGCCCTCTGCCCCATCCCCTCTGCCCCTATCCCCTCTGCCCCCGTCCCCTCTGCCCCCGTCCCCTCTGCCCCATCCCCTCTGCCCCCGTCCCCTCTGCCCCATCCCCTCTGCCCCCGTCCCCTCTGCCCCCGTCCCCTCTGCCCCCGTCCCCTCTGCCCCGTCCCCTCTGCCCCGTCCCTCTGCCCCTGTCCCCTCTGCCCCGTCCCCTCTGCCCCCGTCCCCTCTGCCCCCGTCCCCTCTGCCCCGTCCCCTCTGCCCCTGTCCCCTCTGCCCCCATCCACTCTGCCCCTATCCCCTCTGCTCCATCCCCTCTGCCCCTGTCCCGTCTGCCCCCGTCCCCACTGCCCCTGTCCCCACTGCCCCATCCCCACTGCCCCATCCCCTCTGCCCCATCCCCTCTGCCCCTGTCCTCTCTGCCCCTGTCCCCACTGCCCCATCCCCTCTGCCCCATCCCCTCTGCCCCATCCCCTCTGCCCCTGTCCCCTCTGCCCCATCCCCTCTGCCCCTGTCCTCTCTGCCCCTGTCCCCTCTGCCCCTGTCCCCTCTGCCCCCGTCCCCACTGCCCCATCCCCTCTGCCCCATGGCCTCTGCCCCGTCCCCACTGCCCCCACTGCCCCATCCCCACTGCCCCATCCCCTCTGCCCCATCCCCTCTGCCCCTGTCCTCTCTGCCCCTGTCCCCTCTGCCCCTGTCCCCTCTGCCCCATCCCCTCTGCCCCTGTCCTCTCTGCCCCTGTCCCCTCTGCCCCCGTCCCCTCTGCCCCCATCCCCTCTGCCCCTGTCCCCTCTGCCCTTGTCCCCACTGCCCCATCCCCACTGCCCCATCCCCTCTGCCCGTCCCCTCTTCCCCTATCCCCTCTGCCCCTGTCCCCACTGCCCCATCCCCTCTGCCCCGTCCCCTCTTCCCCTATCCCCTCTGCCCCTGTCCCCACTGCCCCTGTCCCCTCTGCCCCATCCCCTCTGCTCAGTCCCCTCTGCCCCTGTCCCCTCTGCCCCATCCCCTCCTCCCCTATCCCCTCTGCCCCTGTCCCCACTGCCCCTGTCCCCTCTGCCCCATCCCCTCTGCTCAGTCCCCTCTGCCCCTGTCCCCACTGCCCCTGTCCCCACGGCCCCTGTCCCCTCTGGCCCCGTCCCCTCTGCCCCCATCCCCACTGCCCCCGTCCCGTCTGCCCCTGTCCCCACTGCCACAAATCGGCAAATCCTTTGCCTCGGCCCTGCCCCGCACCCTGGCACCAGCCTGGAGGCACCCATGGGTGCCATCCCTGCCCAGTGTGGCACTGTCAGTCCCCAGGGCTGTGGTGGCAGAGGAGCTGGGGACAGCAGAGCTGTCTCGGGGCGAGGGGCTTTAGGAATGGGGGTGTGGGTGTCCCTGCCAGGTTTAGGGGCTTTAGGAGTGGGGGTGTCCCTGTCCCTGCCAGGTTTAGGGGCCTTAGGAATGCAGGGTGTGGGTGTCCCTGCCAGGTTTAGGAGCTTTAGGGGCTTTAGGAATGGGGGTGTCCCTGCCCCAGCCGTGACCCCGCCGCCCCCTGCCCAGGTGCTGCGCACCGATGTGATGTCCCACGCCCGCACGGTGCAGTCGGTGACCGAGGCCGGGCAGGGGCTGCTGCTCTCCACCCTGGGCGAGAGCGTGGAGGGGCTGCAGCGCAGCCTGCAGCAGCTGGAGCAGCACTGGGAGCTGGTGCGCAGCGAGACCGAGAGCCGGCAGCTGGAGCTGGAGAACAACCTCAGCCAGGTATGGCCGCGGCCCCGCGTTGGGCGCCAAAATATTGGGATTAAATACCGATATGGCTGGATGGAACGTGCCTGGGCTCGTCTGGCCCTTGCTGCTTGACCAAGGGTGGCAGCTGTGGTGGTTTCACCTTAGAGACACCTTTGGCTAAGCTGGATGCTGCAGCTGGCGCTTGGGACAAGTCCAGGCAGGCAGGAGCTCAGGTTTACCTCTGGCAGAAAGGCTTGGTGAAGGAAATGGTGGCAGGAAAAAGGAGTCGGGTTCTGCTGGAGGGTTTCGATCCAGAGCTTTATTCCTGGCCCTCAGGCCTCTGAATCCAGCAACAGCTCCATCAGAACTCCCTGAGCCTGTGGTTGCTGTTCCTTTTAACCCCGGGGAGAGGGGCAGGGAAGGGGTAGGGATCCCACCAACCTGGTAAGGGGGGGAAAATCTCAGGGGACAAAGGACACCTGGATGGCCCAATGCCCCCAGGGCTGAGAGGCATCTTTTGAACTCTGCCAATCACACACAATGCCCTTTCTGGACTGCCAGGATTGACGGGCAGCACTCAGCAGGGGCAAGGGAGGGGAAGGGAGAGGTGATTGGCACACCTGGGGAAGGAGCCGGGATGACTGAGACAGGCTATGGCATCACACTGCAACCGGCCGGCGCTGAGCCCGCCTCGCCCCCAGGTGCAGGACATCACGCTGGAGATCACCGAGCTGCTGCAGTGGCTGGAGCAGGTGGAGCTGCAGCTCTTCTGCTCCAAGCCGGCCTGGGGCCACCCGGATGCCACCAAAGAGAAGCTGAACGCGCACCTGGTGAGAGCCAGCGCCAGCCCGGTTCTGCTGCAGGACCGGCCCCTGCGGTCTCTTGGTCTCTCGGGGAGATATGTGAGCCAGGTCCACCCTTCTCCACTCTGCTGGGCCAGGATCCTTCTCTGCTGCCTCCTCCCCCAGCCAGGCAGAGCCTGATACCCCTCCCTCAGCTGCTCCAGCTCAGAGCAGGAGCCATCCTTGTCCTTGTCCCTTTCTCTGAACCTGTTCCTGTCCCCATCCATATCCCTGTCTTCATCCCCTCTTCCTGTTCACTGTGGCTGTCTACCTTGAACTCATCCTCTGTTCCCATCCCTGTCCCCTGTCTGCTTTACCTGACCCCTCTACATCCCCATCCCCATTCCCAGCTCCTTTCCCATCCCTGTTTCCAGCCCTATTCCCATTCCCATCCCCGCTCCCATCCCTGTTCCCATCCCCATCCCTGTACCCATCACCCTGCCTGCCCCATTCTCATCCCCATCTCTGTTTCTGTTCCCATCCCCATCCTCATTCCCATCCCTGTTCCCATTCCCATCCCCATCCCCATCCTTGTTCCCAGCCCCATTCCCATCCCTGTTCCCATTCCCATCCCTGTTCCCATTCCCATCCCTGTTCCCATTCCCATCACTGTTCCCATCCCCATCCCTGTACATGTCACCCTGCCTTCCCATCCATATCCCCATTTCTGTCCCCCTTCTCATCCCCAGCCATGTTCCCATCCCCATCCTCGTTCCCATCCCTGTACCCATCACCCTGCCTGCCCCATCCACATCCCTGTTCCCGTTCCCATTCCTGGTCCTATCCCCATTCCCGTCCCCAGCCCCATCCCTGTTCCCATCCCCATCCCTGTTCCCATCCCCATCCCTGTTTCCATCCCTGTCCCCATCCCCATCCCTGTCTCCATCCCCATTCCTATCCCTGTTCCCAGGCTCGCTCCCAGCCCAGTTCCCATCCCCCATCCCTGTCCCCATCTGCTTTACCTGACCCTTCTACATCCCCATCCTTGTTCCCATCCCCATCCCTGTCCCCTTCACATCCCCATTCCCAGCCCCATCCCTGTTCCCATTGCCATTCCTATCCCCATCCCTGTCCCCCTTCATATCCCCATACCCATTCCCAGCCCCATCCCTGTTCCCATCCTTGTTCCCATCCCCATCCCTGTCCCCCTTTGCATCCCCATACCCATTCCCAGCCCCATCCCTGTTACCATCCCTGCTCCCATTGCCATTCCTATCCCCATCCCTGTCCCCTGTCTGCTTTACCTGATCCCTCTACATTCCCATCCCCATCCCTGTCCCTATCCCCATCCCCGTGCCCATCCCTGTACCCATCCCTATCCCTGTACCCGTCACCCTGCCTGCCCCATCCCCGTTCCGCTCTGTGTCCCCTCCTCCCCCTGCCCGCTGTCCCTCTGCTGATGCCACTCCCGCCCTGTCCCGCTGTCCCTGTGCTGATGCCACTCCCGCCCTGTCCCGCTGTCCCTCTGCTGATGCCGCTGTCCCGCCGCTGTCCCGGTGCTGACGCCGCTGTCCCGGCAGGAGCTGTGCCGGGAGCTGGAGGCGCGGGCCGGTTCCTACCGGGGGCTGCGGGAGCGGCTGCAGCGGCTGCTGGACTCGTGCCGCGCGGGCCGGCCCTGCAGCACCGAGCACAGCCTGCGCCTGCTGGAGCAGAAGTGGGAGAGCGTCCAGGCCGAGGCCCAGGAGAGGAAGGTGTGCGGGGGGCTCTGGGGGGCTCTGACCCGCGGGGGGCTCCCCCTGACCGGACTGGGCCAGGAGCAGGGCAGCCCGTGCCCACCTGTGCCCACCTGTGCCCACCGGTGCCTACCGTGCCCACAGGAGCGCCTGGCCGAGGGGCTGACGGTCAGCACCGAGTTCCACGGCTCGGCGCAGGAGCTGCTGCGCTGGGTGGCTCATGCCGAGGAGCTGCTGGGGTCCCCCGCGCCCCCCAGCTTCGTCCTGGACACCGTCACCGCGCAGATCCAGGAGCACAAGGCAAGAACAACACCCTTGGGGCCGGTTGGTGGGGCTGGGGTCTGCCCCAGGGGTGCCTGGAGCGAGTGGCTCGTGTGTCCTTGTGGCACCACGATCCAGGAGCACAAGGCAAGAGCAACACCCTTGGGGCCCATTTGTGGGGCTGGGGTCTGCCCCAGGGGTGCCCGGGGCGAGTGGCACGTGTGTCCCCGTGGCACCACGATCCAGGAGCACAAGGCAAGAGCAGTGCCCTTGGGGCTGGTTTGTGGGGCTGGGGTCTGCCCCAGGGGTGCCCGGGGCGAGTGGCACGTGTGTCGCCATGGCACCATGATCCAGGAGCACAAGGCAAGAGCAGTGCCCTTGGGGCTGGTTTGTGGGGCTGGGGTCTGCCCCAGGGGTGCCCGGGGCGAGTGGCACGTGTGTCCCCGTGGCACCACGATCCAGGAGCACAAGGCAAGAGTGGCGCCCTTGGGGCTGGTTTGTGGGGCTGGGGTCTGCCCCAGGGGTGCCCGGGGCAAGTGGCTCATGTGTCCCTGTGGCACCACGATCCAGGAGCACAAGGCAAGAGCAGTGCCCTTGGGGCTGGTTTGTGGGGCTGGGGTCTGCCCCAGGGGTGCCCGGGGCGAGTGGCACGTGTGTCCCCATGGCACCACGATCCAGGAGCACAAAGCAAGAGTGGTGCCCTGGTTTGTGGGGCTGGGGTCTGCCCCAGGGGTGCCTGGAGCGAGTGGCTCGTGTGTCCCTCTCACAAAGGACACAAAATGAATGATGCTCACACTCTGAAATGTCTGAGGCAAGAAAGGACGCGTGTGTTTCCCCGACCTGGATATTTACAGAATTCCAAAAGCGAACATGGATTGGAGGATGGAATTGCCACACTGGTCAAACCAACAGCCTGTCAATTCTCCCCTCCTTCCAGAAAGGAATGCAAAACAATAATTATTTACATGAAAAGCATGTGAGAAACTCCATTACAAAAATGTAAAGATCAAAAGGCTTAGAAGAACCTTAGAAGAACAGGGTGCCATGTCCCCACTGCAGGAGAACGAGCGAGCTCTGTTGGAATTTACCAACATTGCAGACAGGACCTGCCTTGGCTGGTCTGGCCCTTGGTGCTGAACCTAATAGGGGCAACTGTGGTGTTTCACCCCACAGACACCTTTGGCTGCCTGGGTGTGTGGTGTTTTCACCCCACAGACACTTTTGGCTGCCTGGGTGTGTGGTGTTTCACCCCAGGGACACTTTTGGCTTTCTGGATGTGTGGTGTTTCACCCCACAGACACTTTGGGCTGCCTGGGTGTGTGGTGTTTTCACCCCACAGACACTTTGGGCTGCCTGGGTGTGTGGTGTTTCACCCCACAGACACTTTTGGGTGTGTGGTGTTTCACCCCACAGACACTTTTGGCTGGCTGGGTATGTGGTGTTTCACCCCACAGACACTTTTGGCTGCCTGGGTGCTGCAGTTGGCACGTGGGGACAAGTCCAGGCCTGCAGGAGCTCTGGTGCTGCTGGGATGGAGCTTCCCCCCATAACAGGGGCTGCCCCTCAGGTTTCCCTCTGTGGAGAAGCTTTCAGGCCATGGTGAAGGAAAGGAGTCGGTTCTGATGGAGGGTTTGGATCCAGAGCTTTATTCTGGCCCTCAGGCCTCTGAATCCAGCACCAGCTCCAACAGAACTCCCTGAGCCTGTGGTTGCTGCTCCTTTGAACCCCAGGGAGAGGGGCAGGGAAGGGGCAGGGAGCCACCAAGCAGGGACAGGAGGGGAGGGACAAAGGGACAAAGGACACCTGGATGGCCCAATGCCCCCCAGGGACAGAGGGCATCCTTTGAATCTGCCAATCCCTTCTGGAATTCTGGGACTGACAGACAGTGCTGGGAGGGGCAAGGAGAGCCCTGACACACACCTGGCAGGGAATTATCAGGGGAGGGACCCAGGTTCAGGGGTAAACCCTGAAATGACACCGCAATGCTCTGTGCCCCGTCCCAGCCCATCCCTGGTGCTGCTCCACGTCCCCTCCTGGCACGGGCTGTGTCCGGGGGGCTCCTCACCCACCCAGGACCCTCCACCCTGAGCTGCCCCCTCCCCGCAGGCCCTGGTGAAGGAGGCGAACGCCCATGGGGAGAAGCTGGGCGGCCTGGAGGCCGTGGCCGCGCGCCTGAAGGATTTCAGTCGGAAGCAGGACGGGGCCGTCATCCAGAACCTGGTGCTGGCAGCCCGGGAGAGGCTGGGCAAGGTCCTGCAGCGGGCAGCAGAGAGGGGAGCCGTGCTGGAGGAGGCCCGAAAACGCAGCAAGCAGGTACCAGGACAGGGCCTGGGCTGGGGAGGGGGCTCTGCCCCTTGGCTGGCTTTGGACATGCACCTGGAGGGACAGGACAGGGGGAATGGCTTCCCACTGCCAGAGGGGATGGATGGGATGTGGGGAAGAAATTCTGCCCTGTGAGGGGGGCGTTTCCTGGAGAAGCTGTGTCTGCCCCATCCTCAGACGTGTCCAAGGCCAGGTTGGATGGGGCTTGGAGCAGCCTGGGCTGTTGGAAAGTGCCCCTGCCCATGGCAGGGGCTGGAACTGGATGGGCTTTGAGGTCCTTCTAACCAAAACCATCCCGGGAATGTTGATTCCATGTCATGGGTCCTGCTGGGAGCTGGGCCAGGAAGGGGCCCCACAGCTCTGGTGCTGTCACTGTGCTGTCCTGGCCCAGGAAGGGACCCCACAGCTCTGGTGCTGTCACTGTGCTGTCCTGGCCCAGGAAGGGACCCTGTGGCTTTGGTGCTGTCCCTGTGCTGTCCTGGCCCAGGAAGGGACCCCGTGGCTTTGGTGCTGTCACTGTGCTGTCCTGGCCCATGAATTTCTTCCCATGATCTTGGGAGGAAATCCTTCCCTGTGAGGGGGGGTTTCCTGGAGAATCTGTGTCTGCCCCATCCTCAGACGTGTCCAAGGCCAGGTTGGATGGGGCTTGGAGCAGCCTGGGCTGTTGGAAAGTGCCCTGGCCATAGTAGTAGGGTGGAACTGGATGGGTTTGAGTTCCCTCCAACCTAAACCATCCCGGGAATGTTGATTCCATGTCATGGGTCCTGTTGGGAGCTGGGCCAGGAAGGGACCCCGTGGCTCTGGTGCTGTCACTGTCCTGGCCCATGGTTTGCCCCATGGTGGTGGCCGGGCTGTGTCACTCCCTTGTGTGGCTCCATCTCTCCTGTTTGGGTGGCCCCAGATCCGCTTTGCCCCTGGGTCCCCACCTGAGCCCTCTCAGCCCCTTCAGCCCCCTGAGCCCCCCTGAGCCCTCTCAGCCCCCTGAGCCCAGTGAGCCCCCTCAGCCCCCTCAGCCCCTGAGCCCCCTGCAGCCCCCTGAGCCCCCTCAGCCCCTGAGCCCCCTGAGCCCCCCTGAGCCCCCTCAGCCCCCTCAGCCCCCCTGAGCCCCCTGAGCCCCCTCAGCCCCCTCAGCCCCCTATAACCCCCTGAGCCCCCTGAGCCTCCTCATTTCCCTGAGCCCGCTGCAGCCCCCTCAGCCCCCTGAGCCTCCTCATTTCCCTGAGCCCCCTGCAGCCCCCTCGGCTCCCTCAGCCCCTGAGCCCCCTCAGCCCCCTCAGCCCCTCAGCCCTGCCCTGCCCTGCAGTTCAGCGAGTCCCGGCGGCTGCTGCTGGACTGGATGGACGAGGTGGAGCAGAGCCTGGAAGTGCCTCAGGACGCTGCCACCAGCCAGGAGGAGATCAAGTGCCAGCTGGCTGAGCACAAGGTGGGGCTGCCCCTCGTGCTCCTCGGCCCGGGGGGTGCAGAGCTGGGCTTTTGGGGGGATCTCCAGATCCCAGGGGGGGTTGGACAACACCCAGGACCTCGGGTTTTGGTTGTTGATTGCTGCCCCGGGATGTGCAGGATGTCTCTGCTTCGGCCCGTGTGGCTGAAGAGCGAGTCTGGAATCTTCACTTTTTGGTCTTGAGGTTGTTTATTAATTCTGATCTATAAAATTTTCTTTCTGCCCAGCCGAGTTCTGCTCAGCAGGGCAGCCACAGGCACTGTGACCGCCCCCGGGGCGGTGTTGTCCTTTTATACTACAAATTCTGTATAGCATATTTACACTTAATTCCCAATACCCATCACCTGTGTTAGACAGTGCACTTCTACTCTAAATATAACATATTTACACTTAATTCCCAACACCTATCACCCATGTTAGACAGTGCACTTCTACCCTAAACCAATCCCAAAGTGCCAGCATCACTGCAGAAAATGGAGAACAAGAAGAAGAAGGAGAAAGGCTGGACACGCCCAAGTTCCTCCATCTTGTCCCCATAACCCCCACACCAAAAATCCTAAAACCGACCTTTTTACCCTGTGATAATTTTATTATTATGCTATTTAAACTCCTGTGACTTTCAGGTCCCCATACAAAGCTGGCAGCTTGCTCCAGGGGTCACAATCAAATCCCCAGGTGCTCTGGGCTGTGTGCCAGGGTCTCTGAGCCCCCCAGCGGGGTCCTGGCAACTCTGGACACCCAGAGGGATGCACTCAGTTCTGACACCAGGGCCATCCTGTATTGCTGGGAGACCTTGGGGGAGTGCTGGGCCCAGGGATGTTGGGCATTGGGGCATCCCGACTGCCCCACAGCCCTTGGGGCAGCAGGGAGTGTCCTTCTCCAGCCGGGGGATGCAGCACCCAGAGGGAACACCCAGCACCAGGGGGTTTGGACAACACCCCAGGGCCATCCTGTATTGCTGGGAGACCTTGGGGGAGTGCTGGGCCCAGGGATGTTGGGCATTGGGGCATCCCGACTGCCCCACAGCCCTTGGGGCAGCAGGGAGTCTCTCTCTCCAGCCGGGGCACCCAGCGCCCAGCTGTGGGGTCCCCTGCAGGCGTTCCAGAAGGTGCTGCGGGCCAAGCGCCCGGTGTACGAGGCGACGCTGCGGAGCGGGCGGGCGCTGCGGGAGGGGGCGCGGCTGCCCCAGGACCTGCAGCCGCTGGAGGAGCTGCTGGGGGAGCTGAAGGAGCGCTGGGATGCGCTGTGCAGCCGCGCTGCCGAGAGGTGGGAGCGGCGCCGCAGGGACGGGATGGGGCGGGGATGGGCTGGGGGTGAGGGGTGGGTGCGGTGGGATGGGGATGGGATGGGATGGGGATGGGATGGGGATGGGATGGGGATGGGATGGGATAGGGAAGGGGTTGGGATGGGGACGGGATGGGGATGGGATGGGATGGGGATGGGATGGGGACGGGATGGGGATGGGATGGGGACGGGATGGGATAGGGAAGGGGTTGGGATGGGGATGGGATGGAGATGGGACAGGGAAGGGGTTGGGATGGGGATGGGATAGGGAAGGGGTTGGGATGGGGATGGGATGGGGATGGGATAGGGAAGGGGTTGGGATGGGGATGGGATAGGGAAGGGTTTGGGATGGGGATGGGATGGGACAGTAAAGGGGTTGGGATGGGGATGGGACAGGGAAAGGGTTGGGATGGGATGGGATGGGATGGGATAGGGAAGGGTTTGGGATGGGGATGGGACAGGGAAGGGGTTGGGATGCAGGTTGGATGGGAATAGGGATGGAAATAGTGCCCACAGCACTTCTGTGAGGATTTGGGGTGCAGGGGAACCCTGTGAGGGTTTGGGGTGCAGGACAACCCTTTGCCCACTGCTGTGAGGGTTTGGGGTGCACGGGAACCCTGTGCCCACTGCTGTGAGAGTTTGGGGTGCAAGGGAACCCTGTGCCCACTGCTGAGAGGGTTTGGGGTGCAGGGGAACCCTGTGCCCACTGCTGTGAGAGTTTGGGGTGCAGGGGAATCCTGTGCCCACTGGTGTGAGGGGTTGGGATGCACAAGAACCCTGTGCTCACTGCTGAGAGGGTTTGGGGTGTAGGGGAACCCTGTGAGGGTTTGGGGTGCAGGAGAACCCTTTGCTCAGTGCTGTGAGGGTTTGGGGTGCAGGACAACCCTTTGCCCACTTCTGTGAGGGTTTGGGGTGCACGGGAACCCTGTGCCCACTGCTGAGAGGGTTTGGGGTGCAGGGGAACCCTGTGCCCACTGCTGTGAGGGTTTGGGGTGCAGGGGAACCCTTTGCCCACTGCTGTGAAGGTTTGGGGTGCAGGAGAACCCTGTGAGGGTTTGGGGTGCACAGGAACCCTGTGCCCACTGCGAGGGACCGTTGGTTTCTTTGATGTGGCCTTTCTGTCATTGTTCATTGAGCAGCTGTTTGAGGGAACTCAGTTTCTTCTCCTCCAGGGGCCATTGATTCACCCAGACAGGACTGTTGGTTTTCCATGGCAGCTTCAGGGTGACCAGTGCCATCACGGCCCCTTTCAAAAATCCCCTTCCAGCTGTGGCACGATCTGTTCTCTGCCCGCTCTGGGGGTCCCAGGCAGGCACTGGAACTGCCCTTCCTCCCTGAGCATCCTCCTCTGGGACCCCATTGCCAGCATTGCTGGGCTCTGCCCTTGGGCTGTAGCTGGGGCCCATCCTTGTCCATAATGGTATGGCCAGGACCTGTCCCTGTCCATAATGGCACTGCCAGGACCTGTCCCTGTCCATAATGGCACTGCCAGGACCCGTCCCTGTCCATAATGGCACTGCCAGGACCCGTCCCTGTCCATAATGGCACTGCCAGGACCTGTCCCATCCATAATGGCACCGCCTGTCCATAAGGACACGGCCACAACCTGTTCCTGTCCATAATGGCACTGCCAGGACCTGTCCCTGTCCATAATGGCACTGCCAGGACCCATCCCAGTCCATAATGGCACTGCCAGGACCCATTCCTGTCCATAATGATGCTGCCAGGACCTTTCCCAGTCTATAATGGCACTGCCAGGATCCATTCCAGTCCACAATGGCACTGCTAGGACCTGTCTCTGTCCATAATGGCACTGCCAGGACCCATCCCAGCCCATAGGGGCTCTGCCAGCTCTTTGTGGTGGCTCTGGGGTGACGCCAGGGGTGTCCCCAGGTGCCCACAGTGCCCTGTGCCCCTGGCAGGCAGCACAAGCTGGAGGAGAACCTGCTCAGGATCCATCCCAGTCCATAATGGCACCACGGGACCCATCCCAGTCCATAACGGCCCTGCCAGGACCCATCCCAGCCCATAGGGGCCCTGCCAGGACCCATCCCTGTCGAAAATGGCACTGCCAGGACCCATCCCAGCCCATAGGGGCCCTGCCAGCTCCCTGTGGTGGCTTTGGGGTGCCCCCAGGTGCCCACAGTGCCCTGTGCCCCACAGGCAGCACAAGCTGGAGGAGAACCTGCTCAGGACCCATCCCAGTCCATAATGGCCCTGCCAGCTCTGTGTGGCGGCTCTGGGGTTCCTCTTTAGGGTGCCCCCAGGTGCCCACAGTGCCCTGTGCCCCACAGGCAGCACAAGCTGGAGGAGAACCTGCTCAGGACCCATCCCAGTCCATAATGGTGCCACCAGGATCCATCCCTGTCCATAATGACCCTGCCCTCTCTGTGTGCTGGCTCTGGGGTGCCCCCAGGTGCCCACAGTGCCCTGTGCCCCACAGGCAGCACAAGCTGGAGGAGAACCTGCTCTTCTCGGGCAAGTTCACGGACGCGCTGCAGGCGCTCATGGACTGGCTGTACCGCGCCGAGCCGCAGCTCAGCGAGGACGCGCCCGTCGGGGGGGACCGCGACCTGGTCGGGGACCTCATGGACAAGCACAAGGTGGGTGGCCCTGGGGGGCGCTGTAGGGACCCCCGGGCTGTGCCCACCCTCGCTGTGGGGCAGGATGGAGCAGGGCCTGCTGGGGACACCCCGGTGTCACCCCAGTCTGGGGTGCCCTCGCCCCTGGTGCTGGAACTGCCCTTCCTCCCTGAGCATCCTCCTCTGGGACCCCATTCCCAGCATTCCCGTGTGCCCCAGAGCTGGGGAGGGGTTGGGGTGCAGGGGACCCTGTGAGGGTTTGGGGTGCAGGGAACGCTGTGAGGGTTTGGGGTGCAGGGGACCCTGTGAGGATTCGGGGTGCACAGGAACCCTGTGTGGGTTTGGGGTGCACAGGAACACTGTGTGGGTTTGGGGTGCACAGGAACACTGTACCCTCTTCTGGGAGGGTTTGGGGTGCATGGGAACCCTGTGAAGGTTTGGGGTACAGGAGAGCGCTGTGAAGGTTTGGGGTGCAGGGAACCCTCTGAGGGTTTGGGGTGCACGGGAACGCTGTGAGGGTTTGGGGGTGCATGGGACCCTGTGGGGGGTTGGGGTGCAGGGGAACCCTGTGAGGGTTTGGGGTGCACAGAAATCCTGTGAGGATTCGGGGTGCACAGGAACCCTGTGTGGGTTTGGGGTGCACAGGAACACTGTACCCTCTTCTGGGAGGGTTTGGGGTGCACGGGAACCCTGTGAAGGTTTGGGGTACAGGAGAGCGCTGTGAAGGTTTGGGGTGCAGGGCAGCCCTGTGCCCACTGCTGTGAGGGTTTGGGGTGCACAGGAACCCTGTGGGGGTTTGGGGTGCACAGGAACTCTGTGGGGGTTTGGGGTGCAGGGAACCCTCTGAGGGTTTGGGGTGCACGGGAACGCTGTGAGGGTTTGGGGGTGCATGGGACCCTGTGAGGGTTTGGGGTGCAGGAGAGCCCTGTGAGAGTTTGGGGTGCAGGGAACCCTGTGAGGGTTTGGGGTGCACAGGAGCCCCGTACACACTGCTGCGAGGTTTTGGGGTGCAGGGGAACCCTATGCCCATTTTTGTGAGGTTTTGGGGTGCAGGGCAACCCTGTTCCCACTGCTGTGAGGGTTTGGGGTGCACAGGAACTCTCCAACCACTTCTGTGAAGGTTTGGGGTGCAGGGGAACCCCGTTCCCACTGCAGTGAGGGTTTGGGGTGCACAGGAGCCCCGTACCCACTGCTGCGAGGTTTTGGGGTGCAGGGGAACCCTTTGCCCGTTGTTGTGAAGTTTTGGGGTGCAGGGGAACCCTTTGCCCGTTGTTGTGAGGTTTTGGGGTGCAGGGGACCCCTATGCCCATTGTTGTGAGGTTTTGGGGTGCAGGGGACCCCTATGCCCACTGCTGTGAGGTTTTGGGGTGCAGGGGAACCCTATGCCCATTGTTGTGAGGTTTTGGGGTGCAGGGGAACCCTTTGCCCCTTGTTGTGAGGTTTTGGGGTGCAGGGGAACCCTATGCCCGTTGTTGCGAGGTTTTGGGGTGCAGGGGACCCCTATGCCCATTGTTGTGAGGTTTTGGGGTGCAGGACACCCCCGCCCAGCCGTGGGGTCCCTGTCGCACGGTCCCCCCGCCCCGCAGGTGTTCCAGAAGGAGCTGGGCAAGCGCGCCAGCTGCATCAAGACGCTGAAGCGCTCGGTGCGGGACCTGACGCGGGGCAGCAGCAGCGTGGACTCGCAGTGGCTGCAGCGGCAGGTGGAGGAGCTCAGCACCCGCTGGGACCTGGTCTGCAAACTCTCCCTGTCCAAACAGGCCCGGCTGGAGGCGGCGCTGCGGCAGGTGAGGGATGGGGGGCGGCGGGGGAGCCCGGGGTTGGGGGGCAGCAGAGGAACCCAGGGTTGGGGGGAAGTGGGGGAACCCCCGGGTGGGGTCTGCAGCAGGGGAACCCCGGGTTGGGGTTTGCAGCGGGGGGAACCCAGGGGTGGGGAGCAGTGGGGGAGCCCCTGGGATTGGGGAGCAGTGAGGGAGCCCCTGGGGTGAGATCTGTAGTGGGGGAACCCCCGGGTTGGGGTCTGCAGCGGAGGAACCCAGGGGTGGGGTTGGCAGTGGGGGGAACCCCCGGGTGGGGTCTGCAGTGGGGGAACCCCCGGGATTTGGGGCAGCAAGGGAATTCCCGGGTTGGGGGGCAGCGGGGGGAACCCAGAGGATTGGGAGGCAGCAGGGGAATCTCAGAGCTGGGGGCAGCGGGGGGAACCCAGGGTTGGGGTCTGCAGTGGGGGAACCCCCGGGATCGGGGGCAGCGGGGGAACCCAGGGTTGGGGTCTGCAGCGGGGGGAACCCCTGGGATTGGGGGCAGCGGGGGAACCCAGGGTTGGGGGGCAGTGGGGGAGCCCCCGGGATGGGGGGCAGCAGGGGGACCCCGGGTTGGGGTGTGCAGCTGGAGCATCGATGTGGGGAGGCTGAGATGGATGTGGGGGTGCGGGGTGGTGGGCTGGGGGGTGGCCGTGTTTTGGGGGTTGCTTGGCTCGTGGGTGGCTGTCATTTGGGGGGTGCTGGGGTGGTGGGTGGCCGCGTTTTGGGGGGTGCTCTGTGGGATGCCCAGGCATGGTGGGTGGCCGTGTTTTGGGTGAGTTTGTGGTGGGTGGCCCTGCTTTGGGGGCAGTTTGGGCAGTGTGTGGCCGTGTTTTGGGGGCAGTTTGGGTGCTGGGTGGCCGTGTTTTGGGGGGTGCTCCATGTGGCCATGTTTTGGGGACAGTTTGGGCGGTGTGTGGCCCTGTTTTGGGGGCAGTTTGGGTGGTGTGTGGCTGTGTTTTGGGGGCAGTTTGGGTGCTGGGTGGCCGTGTTTTGGGGGCAGTTTGGGTGCTGGGTGGCCGTGTTTTGGGGACAGTTTGGGTGGTGGGTGGCCGTGCTCTGGGGAGTTCTCCATGGGGTGCCCAGGAACGGTGGGTGGCTGAGCATCTGGGGAGGTCTTCCAGGCTGCCTGGGTGGTGTTGGGGCTGTGCCTTTTGGGGTTCCCTGTGGGCTGCCCAGCTCGGGGTGTGGTGCTGCGTGGGGCTCTGAGGTTCTGTCGCAAGGTGCCATGGCCGGGTGCCAGGCTGGCTGCTGCCTGCTACAGGTGTGAGTGCATGCACGGTGCCCGGGGCGGGTGGCACAGGGTGGCACAGGGTGGCACAGGGAGGCTCGGAGGGAATGGTGTCCCACTCTAGAGCTGGCTGTGGGGTCTCCCCTCGATCCCTCTGTGGGGCCGGAGCGGGGCTGTCAGCAGCTCTGCCCTGGCACCGCGTGCTGCCAGTGCCTGTGCCAGGGGCTGGGCCATCCCCAGCAGGGCTCAGGGGCCGGCCGGGAGGCTCAGGGGGCCTGCAAGGAGGGCGCTGAGCGGGTCCCCGCTGTGGTGGCAGGCGGAGGAGTTCCACAGCCTGGTGCACTCCTTCCTGGGGCGCCTGACCGAGTCGGAGAAGACCCTCAAGTACGGAGTGTTCCCCGAGGAGGAGGCGGCCGTGCAGGAGTGCCAGGCCCAGCTGCAGGTGGGTGCCAGCCCCCAGCAAACCCCAGCAAACCCCAGCTTTGCCCCAGGACCTCCATCACTGGGCTCAGCCTGCCCCAGAGGGGCTCTGGCATCCCCACAGGGATGTTGGGTGCCACCCCTGAGAGATTTGGGGTGTTGAGTCCCACCACACCGAGCGCATGGGGTTTGGGGCCCCAAATGCCCTGAGGTGGGGAGATTTGGGTACCCCCACCCCAATCCCTCGATCCCAGGGGTGTGGTGGTGTCTGGGGGGCTGGGGCCTGACAGTGCCATGTCCCTGTCCCCCCCAGGAGCTGATGCAGTCCCTGCAGTGCCAGCAGCTGGAGCTGGAGTGCATCACCTCGCTGGGGGAGGAGATCCTCAGCACCTGCCACCCCGACTCCATCATCACCATCAAATCCTGGGTCACGGTCACCAAGAGCCGCTTCCAGGAGGTGAGACAGGGGCCCCATCCCTGCCCGGGGGGCAGAGCGGCACCCACACCTGGGGAAAGCATGGCCCCACACCTGGGGAAAGCACGGCCCCACACCTGGGGAAAGCACGGCCCCACACCTGTCCCAGTGCCCCACACCTGGGGAAAGCACGGCCCCACACCTTTCCCAGTGCCCCACACCTGGGGAAAGCACAGCCCCACACCTGTCCCAGTGCCCCACACCTGGGGAAAGCACAGCCCCACACCTGTCCCAGTGCCCCACACCTGGGGAAAGCACGGCCCCACACCTGGGGAAATCATGGCCCCATACCTGTCCCAGTGCCCCACGCCTGGGGAAAGCACGGCCCCACACCTTTCCCAGTGCCCCATACCTGGGGAAATCATGGCCCCATACCTGGGGAAAGCATGGCCCCACGCCTGGAGAAAGCACGGCCCATACCTGGGGAAAGCACAGCCCCACACCTGGGGAAATCATGGCCCCACACCTGTCCCAGTGCCCCACACCTGGGGAAAGCACAGCCCCACACCTGGGGAAAGCATGGCCCCACACCTGGGGAAAGCATGGCCCCACACCTGTCCCAGTGCCCCACGCCTGTCCCAGTGCCCCACTCCTGTCTCACTGCCCCACACCTGTCCTGCTGCCCCACTCCTGTCCCACTGCCCCACGCCTGTTTCACTGCCCCACATCTGTCCCAGTGCCCCACACCTGTCCCACTGCCCCACATCTATCCCAGTACCCCACGCCTCTCCCACTGCCCCACTCCTGTCCCACTGCCCCACACCTGTCCCAGTGCCCCACACCTGTCCCTCTGCCCCATACCTGTCCCACTGCCCCACGCCTGTCCCAGTACCCCACACCTGTCCCACTGCCCCACGCCTGTCCCAGTACCCCACACCAGTCCCACTGCCCCACACCTGGGGAAAGCATGGCCCCACGTCTGTCCCAGTGCCCCACACCTGTCCTAGTGCCCCACGCCTCTCCCACCACCAGGGACTGCAGCCCCCCCAAGCAGAGCATTGCAGGATCTGGGGGTGCTGAGCCCCAGAGGATCTTGGCCTTGCCAGGGTCACCCCATGGTCCCCCACCCTGTGGCCTCCTGGGGTCACCCCCTTGGAAGTGGTGGCTCATTCCAGTGCAATGGTGGCCACCACACAGCTGAGGCAGGGAAAGGTGGGAGCAGTGTCCCGGGGTCCCACCCCAGACTGTGCTCCCACCATGGCCCAGAGCCGCCCCGGGCTGCTCTGGATTTGTAGGTAAGAGGCTCCTGGGACTGGTCTGGCCAGTTCAGCCGATCCCACACAAAGCCCCTGTTGAGCAGAGAGCTGCAGGATCCGCTCTGGATCTGCCCTGGGGCTGCCCCCCTCACCCCACGCACCCCAAAAAGGGAGAGCAGCTGGCATGGCCACACAGCCCAGACCTGGGGACCCTCAGCATGCGGGGGCAGCACCCCCAGCCCTGCCCCAGCTGCCCAGCAGGAGCCTGGTGCTGCCCCTTGTCCCTGCCCCCGTGTCCCTGCCCCCGTGTCCCTGCCCCATGTCCCAGACCCATATCCCAGACCCATATCCCTGCCCCATATCCCTTCCCCATATCCCTTCCCCATATCCCTTCCCTATATCCCTGTCCCATATCCCTGCCCCATGCCCCTGCCCCATATCTGTGTCCCTGCCTGGTGTCCCTGCCCCATATCCCTTCCCCATGTCCCAGACCCATATCCCAGACCCATATCCTTGCCCCACATCCCTGCCCCACATCCCTGCCCCATATCTCAGCCCTGTGTCCCTACCCTGTGTCCCTGCCCCATATCCCTGCCCAGTGTCCCTCTCCCATCTCCCTGCCCCATATCCCAGCCCCATGTCCCTGCCCCATATCCCAGCCCAGTGTCCCTGCCCCATGTCCCTGCCCAGTGTCCCTGCCCCATGTCACAGACCCATATCCCTGCCCAGTGTTCCAGTCCCATATCTGTGTCCCTTCCCCATATCCCTGCCCTATATCCCGGGGGGGGACCTTGGGGTGCACAGTGGGTGCCACCTCTGCCCAGTGTCCCTGCCCGGTGTCCCTGCTCTGTGTCCCTGCCCCGTGTCCCACCCCCATATCCCAGCCCTGTATCCCAGCCAGGGGACCTCAGGGTGCACACTGGGGTGCCATCCCTGCCTGGTGTCCCTGCCCCATATCCCAGCCCTATATCCCAGGCAGGGGACCTTGGGGTGCCCAGGGGGTGCCATCCCTGCCCCATGTCCCAGCCCCATGTCCAAGGCAGGGGACCTCGGGGTGAGAGCAGTGGGTGCCATCCCTGCCCCATGTCCCTGCCCCATGTGCCTGCCCCCATATCCCTGCCCGGTGTCCCTGCCCTATATCCCAGCCAGGGGACCCTGGGGCGCACACTGGGGTGCCCTCCCCGTGTCCCCATATCCCTGCCCCATATCCCTGCCCCCATGTCTCTGCCCCATATCCCTGCCCCACATCCCAGCCCCACATCCCTGCCCCATGTCCCTACCTGGTGTCCCTGCCCCATATCACAGCCCCATATCCCAGCCCAGTGTCCCTGCCCCATGTCCCTGCCCCATGTCCCAACCCCATGTCCCTGTTCTGTGTCCCAGCCCCATGTCCCTGTCCCGTGTTCCTACCTCATATCCCAGCCCCATATCCCAGCCGGGGTCCCTGGGGCGCACACTGGGGTGCCCTCCCCGTGTCCCCATATCCCAGCCCCATATCCCAGCCCCATATCCCAGCCGGGGTCCCTGGGGCGCACACTGGGGTCCCTCCCCGTGCCCCAGCCCCATATCCCAGCCGGGGTCCCTGGGGCGCACACCGGGGTCGCTCCCCGTGCCCCCCTTGCCCCACGGGCCCCGGCCGCCCCGCAGGTGCTGAGCTGGGCACAGCAGCAGGGCGAGCGGCTGCGGGCGCAGGCGGCGGCGCTGGCGGCCGAGCGGGAGGACACGGAGCAGCTGCTGGACTGGATCACGGCGGCCGAGGAGGCGCTGGGGCTGCGCGACCAGGAGCCGCTGCCCGAGGAGGCCGAGCAGCTGGAGGAGCTCAGCGCCCAGCACGCGGTGAGGGACCCCGAAACCGGCTGGCCTTGGGGACAGGGGGACCCCAAAACCGGCTGGCCTTGGGGACAGGGGGACCCCCCTGACACACCCCGGCTGGCCTTGGGGACAGGGGGACCCCGAAACCGGCTGGCCCTGGGGACAGGGGGACCCCGAAACCGGCTGGCCCTGGGGACAGGGGGACCCCCCTGACACACCCCGGCTGGCCCTGGAGACAGGGGGACCCCGAAACCGGCTGGCCTTGGGGACAGGGGGACCCCGAAACCGGCTGGCCCTGGGGAGAGGGGGACCCCGAAACCGGCTGGCCTTGGGGACAGGGGGACCCCCCCGACACACCCCGGCCGGCCCTGGGCCAGGAGCTGGCCTGACCGAGGAGTTTGGGAGGACAGGGCTCCTGGGTGGTGCTGCTTTGGTACAGGGGGGCTGTGGAATATGGGGGCTGTGGAGTATGGGGGCTGTGGAGTATGGGGGGGTGGGGAATATGGGGGGTCTGGGGAGCACGGGGGGCTGTGGGGCACGGGGGGCTGTGGAGAATGGGGGGCTCTGGAGCACAGGAGGCCGGGGAGCACAGGGAGCTGGGGGGCTCTGGAGAACAGGGGGGTGGGAAGCATGGGGTGCTGTGGAGAACAGGGGGCTGTGGAACACAAGGAACTGGGGTCTCTGGGGCACGGGGGGGGGGGTTGTGGAGAACAGGGGGCTGGGGAGCACTGGGGGGGCTCTGAAGCACGGGGGGGGTTGTGGAATATGGGGGGGCTGGGGAGCACTGGGGGATGGGGAGCACGGGGGGGCTGTGGAATATGGGGGGGTCTGGGGAACACAGGGGGCACGGGGGGCTGTGGAGCACAGAGTGGGTTGTGGAGCATGGGGGGCTGTGGAATATGGGGGGCTGTGGGGCACGGGGAACTGGGGGGCTGTGGAGAATGGGGGGCTCTGGAGTAGAGGGAGCTGTGGAGCACGGGGAACTGGGGGGCTCTGGAACACAGGGAACTGGGGGGCTCTGGAGCACAGGGGGCTGTGCAGAATGGGGGCTCTGGAGCACAGGGAACTGGGGGGCTCTGGTGGAGCACGGGGGGCTCTGGAGCACAGGGAACTGGGGGGCTCTGGAGCACGGGGGGCTCTGGAGCACAGGGGGCTGTGGAGCACAGGGAACTGGTGGAGCACAGGGGGCTGTGGAGCACAGGGAACTGGGGGGCTCTGGTGGAGCGCGGGGGGCTCTGTTGGAGTACGGGGGGCTCTGGTGGAGCACAGGGAACTGTGCCAGCCCGCGCTCAGCACCAGCCCTCCTCCGCAGGTGTTCATGGAGGAGCTGAACCGCAAGCAGCCTGACGTGGAGAAGGTGACCAAGAGCTGCAAGCGGAAGCTGGCGGTGGAGCTGGGCCCCCCGGCCACCCGCCGACTGGCCACACGTAAGGAAACCCATGGGCGCCCCCCTCCCACGGCCCGGACCCCCGGGCGCCCCTGACCCCGCTGTCCGCAGGTCGCCGCAGCGGCGGGAAGGCGCAGGGCACGGCGGCGGCGCCGCTCGGGGGGCTGGAGCCGCAGACGCCGCTGATGGCGCAGCTCCTGCACCGCTGGCAGCAGCTCTGGCTGCTGGCCCTGGACCGGCAGTACCGGCTGGAGACGGCCCTGCAGCGCCTGCGGGAGGTAGGGCTGGCACACGGGGGTCCCCCTGCCCTGCGGGGTCCTCAGCAGCTCCTCTCATCTTCTGCCCATGGGGGGATGCCCTAACCCTAACCATGGGGGCCCTCTCGACCAGGTCATGGGGATGGGGTCAGCAGCCCCAGTGCCTGTCCCTGCAGGGGTCTGTGCCCTGTCCCTGTCCCTCCCTACCCTGTCCCTGTCCCTGCAGGGGTCTGTGCCCTGTCCCTGTCCCTCCCTACCCGGTCCCTGTCCCTGCAGGGGTCTGTGCCCTCCCTACCCTGTCCCTGTCCCTGCAGGGTCGGTGCCCTGTCCCTGTCCCTCCCTACCCTGTCTCTGCCCATGCAGGGGTCTGTGCCCCGTCCCTGTCCCTGTCCCTGTCCCTGCAGGGGTCTGTGCCCTGTCCCTGTCCCTCCCTACCCTGTCCCTGTCCCTCCCATGGGTGCACCCTGACACCCCAGAGGGGCTGCTGGTGCACCACAGAGTGGGGGTCCTGGTCAGAGACCCCCCCCAACCTTGCAGCCGTGGCAGGGCCAGGGCTGGGAGCAGGCAGGCCATGGAGCTGGGGCTGGGCACAGTGGGCACAGTGTGGTGAACCAGGCTGGGGTGGGGGGCGTGAGGGGGGCATGAGGGGGTCCTGCTCATCCCCTCCGTGCCCCTCCCAGCTGGAGGAGTTCGCGCACTTTGACTTCGGGGTCTGGAGGAAGCGCTACATGCAGTGGATCAGCCAGATGAAGTCCCGCGTCCTGGACGTGTTCCGCGGCATCGACAGGGACCAGGACGGGCGCATCAGCCAGCGGGAGTTCATCGAGAGCGTCCTCGCCTCCAGTGCGTGCCCAGGGGCGCTGGAGGGGGCTGAGGGGCTGGAACTGGGGGGCTGATGGTCTCTCTGTACCCCCCCCGCCCCCAGAGTTCCCCACCAACGTCCTGGAGATGAACGCCGTGGCCACCATCTTCGACATGAACGGCGACGGCTTCATCGACTACTACGAGTTCGTCAGCGCCCTGCACCCCAACCGGGACCCGCTGCGCCGCTCCGCCGACGCCGACCAGATCCAGGACGAGGTGTGGGGCGGGGCAGCGGGGCTGGGGGGCGGCTGGAAGGGTGGGGATCCCGCCCGGCGCTGAGCTGAGCGTGCCCCCGCAGGTGAACCGGCAAGTGGCCCAGTGCAACTGCGCCAAGCGCTTCCAGGTGGAGCAGATCAGCGCCAACAGGTACCGGGTAAGTGCCCAGGCCGGGACCTGCTCTGACACCTGTGCCCAGCCCCGTGCCCTGGGCAGGGGTCCTGCAGTGCCTGTGTGCCAGGGCAGGGATGGGGCACATCCCCGTGCCTGCTCAGGGGTCCTGCAGTGCCCGTGTGCCAGGGCAGCGAGGGGGCACATCCCTGTGCCCATACAGGGGTCCTGCAGTGCCTGTGTGCCAGGGCAGGGATGGGGCACATCCCCGTGCCCATACAGGGGTCCTGCAGTGCCCGTGTGCCAGGGCAGCGAGGGGGCACATCCCCATGCTCTGTGTGCCAGGGCAGGGATGGGGCACATCCCCGTGCCCATACAGGGGTCCTGCAGTGCTCGTGTGCCAGGGCATGTAGGGGGCACATCCCCGTGCCCATACAGGGGTCCTGCAGTGCCCGTGTGCCAGGGCAGGGAGGGGGCACATCCCCGTGCTCTGTGTGCCAGGGCATGGAGGGAGCACATCCCCGTGCCCATACAGGGGTCCTGCAGTGCCCGTGTGCCAGGGCATGGAGAGGGCACATCCCTGTGCTCTGTGTGCCAGGGCATGGAGGGAGCACATCCCCGTGCCCATACAGGGGTCCTGCAGTGCCCGTGTGCCAGTGTTTTGCAGAGATAACCAAAACCCCACAACTTTTGTGCAAGTTGTAAAGCCGGTATGTTTATTATTACATGTGGAGATCACTCTCCTTAAAAGACATGTGTACCTCTGGGAACTTCAGGTCTTTTTTATCCCCCTCTCAAATACATATCCATACAATTTCACAATAGGTTCATACATATTCATTTTCACGAATTTCGCGTGACATTTGCTGCTAGTTCTTCTTTATCAGAAGGAATTCCTTGGTCAGGTTGACCTGCTCTCACAGCAGTCTCTGTTTCTCTTTATCACCTTGTGTTCCCCCCCCTTATCTCTGTCCTTCACTGAATCAGTTTCCCTGAGCCCAGGCTTTGCAGTCAGGCTACACAGCCATGTTTTCTAACCACAGACTCAACTCAGAGGTGTACATTTCACCTAAATCAAAACAGATTTCTACTCTGGAGAATTTCTGCTTTGTTTCACTGAGGCGGGGAGGGGGCACATCCCATGGGGGCAGTGCCCATGTGCCAGGGCGAGCAGGGGCCACATCCCTGTGCCCCGAGGAGCCCCAGCCCCTGTGGGAGGGTGTAGAATTTGCAAGGCAACTCCAACAGCGGAAGAGATGAGAACCTTGACTCCATGTTTCATGGAGGCTGATTCATTATTTTATGATATATATATTATATTGAAAGAAAATGATACACTAAAACTATACTAAAGAAAGAGAAAGGAGATATCAGAAGGCTAGAAAAGAACGAAATGAATAAAAAAAATCTTGTGACTGCTCACAGCCTCGACACAGGCGGCTGTCATTGGTCATCAAGTAAAAACAATTTCACACGCTGAGTAAACAATTCTCCAAACCACATTCCAAAACAGCAAAACGTGAAGAAGCTGAAGCTTCTCAGCTTCTCGGGAGAAAAGATCCTAACGAAAGGATTTTCCATAAAATACGTCCGTGACAGGAGGGCAGTGCCAGTGGGGCCGGGGGGGCGGCAGGGAGGGGCAGGCCTGGGTGCTGCTGCCCCCCTTCCCAAGGCCCAGCCCTGCCCCAGCGTCCCTCTCCCCGCAGTTCGGGGAGTCCCAGCAGCTGCGGATGGTGCGGATCCTGCGCAGCACCCTCATGGTGCGGGTGGGCGGCGGCTGGATCGCCCTGGACGAGTTCCTGGTGAAGAACGACCCCTGCAGAGGTGAGGGTGGGGGTCCCACTGTGGGGTCCCACGGTGCCTGGTGCGGGGCCATGGGGGGCACAGCATTCCCCAGGGTAACCCTCGCCCCCTCTGCTGTCCCCAGTGAAGGGAAGGACCAACCTGAAGATCAACGAGAAGTACCTGTCCTCGGACGTCTTCGGAGCCGCTGCCAGGTGCGCCGGGACCCAGTCGGCCGCCTCCTCCAAAGTGCTGTCCCCGAGCCGCTCCAACTCCAGCCTCAGCCTCTACAGCAGCGCCTCGGCCCCCAGCAGCCCCCTGGCCAGGAAGGTACGGGCCGCCGAGCCCCCCCCCCTGCAGTACCGAGCCCCCCAACCCTCCCGCCGGGGCCTCTGACCCTCACCCTCATCCTCATCCTCACCCTCATCCTCACCCTCATCCTCATCCTCACCCTCATCCTCATCCTCACCCTCATCCTCACCCTCACCCTCATCCTAACCTTTACCCTCATCCTCATCCTCATCCTCACCCTCATCCTCATCCTCATCCTCATCCTCACCCTCATCCTCACCCTCATCCTCACCCTCATCCTCATCCTCATCCTCACCCTCATCCTCATCCTCACCCTCATCCTCACCCTCATCCTCATCCTCACCCTCACCCTCACCCTCATCCTCATCCTCACCCTCATCCTCATCCTCATCCTCATCCTCACCCTCATCCTCACCCTCATCCTCATCCTCACCCTCATCCTCATCCTCATCCTCACCCTCATCCTCATCCTCACCCTCATCCTCACCCTCATCCTCATCCTCACCCTCATCCTCATCCTCACCCTCATCCTCATCCTCACCCTCATCCTCACCCTCACCCTCACCCTCATCCTCACCCTCATCCTCATCCTCATCCTCACCCTCACCCTCATCCTCACCCTCACCCTCATCCTCATCCTCACCCTCATCCTCACCCTCATCCTCATCCTCATCCTCACCCTCATCCTCATCCTCACCCTCATCCTCATCCTCATCCTCACCCTCACCCTCACCCTCACCCTCATCCTCACCCTCATCCTCACCCTCATCCTCACCCTCATCCTCATCCTCACCCTCACCCTCACCCTCATCCTCATCCTCACCCTCATCCTCATCCTCACCCTCATCCTCATCCTCACCCTCACCCTCACCCTCACCCTCACCCTCATCCTCACCCTCACCCTCATCCTCACCCTCCCCAGTCGGTGCTGCGGAGGACGCGCTCCGGGGACCGCTGCCCGCGCTCCCGGGGCTCGGGGCTGCCCGACGGAGCGGAGCTGCAGTTCAGCGCGGCTGAGGAGAGCCTGCCTGTGGCACCCCCAGGTGAGCGCCCTGGGGCTGGGGGGCACCGGGGAGCCGGGCTGGGGGGCACCCCGAGGCTGTGGGGCACTGGGGAGCCGGGCTGGGGGGCGCTCCCGGGCGGGGGGGCACCGGGGAGCCGGGCTGGGGGGCACCCCGAGGCTGTGGGGCACTGGGGAGCCGGGCTGGGGGGCACCCCGAGTCTGTGGGGCACTGGGGAGCCGGGCTGGGGGGCACCCCGAGTCTGTGGGGCACTGGGGAGCCGGGCTGGGGGGCACCGGGGAGCCGGGCTGGGGGGCACCCCGAGGCTGTGGGGCACTGGGGAGCCGGGCTGGGGGGCACACCCAGGCTGGGGGCACCGGGGAGCCGGGCTGGGGGGCACCCCGAGTCTGTGGGGCACTGGGGAGCCGGGCTGGGGGGCACCCCGAGTCTGTGGGGCACTGGGGAGCCGGGCTGGGGGACATCCCCGGGCTGGGGGGCACCGGGGAGCCGGGCTGGGGGGCGCTCCCGGTCTGGGGGGCACTGGGGAGCCGGGCTGGGGGGCACCGGGGAGCCGGGCTGGGGGGCACTGGGGAGCCGGGCTGGGGGGCACCCCCGGTCTGGGGGCACCGCGGAGCCGGGCTGGGGGGCACCCCGAGGCTGTGGGGCACCGGGGAGCCGGGCTGGGGGACACCCCCAGCCTGAGGGGCACGGCGGAGCCGGGCTCGGTGCGCGCTGTGCCGCAGGGCAGCGGGGCTGTGTCGCCCCGTCCCTCGCAGCGCTGGAGCCGGGGCGGGCAGAGCTCCGCGCTCCATCCATCCATGCCCTCCGTGCCCCCGCAGAGCCGCCCGAAGGGTCCCCTCCGGAGCGCTGCAGCCCCTGCCGCTGAGCCCCGCGCCCGCCCTGCGCCCAGCACCTCGGCCGGCCCCACTCAGGACCCTCCTTCCTCCACGGGGCCGCGCCCCCCGCGGGTCTCGGGCCCGGCGCTGCGGCCCCCCCGAGCGGGGCTGAGCTGGACGGCCCGCACCGATCGCGCCGCCGGGGCCCGTTCCAGAGGATATGCAAGCATCTCCCGACAGCCAGCGAGCCCCGGGCTCCCGCCCCGCGGCTCCGCTCCCAGCGCCCGGGGCTGCGGGACCAGCCGGGCGCCCCCTGCCCTTCCCCCGGTCGGCCGGCTCGGTACCCCCGGCACCGGGCCTCGCTCACCGGGGTCCCCGCGGTGCCTCCCACGCCCCGGCGGGAGGCGGCCGGGCTCGGTACCGGGCACCGGGCGGATGCCGAGCCCCGTTTCTGGTGCTAACCCTCACCCCTCGGCCTTGGGGGTGCTCCGACCGCCCCCGGCCCCGGGGGTCCCGTCCCGCCGGCGGCACCGGGGGCAGCGCGACCCCCGCCCCGCCGCCGCATGCCCGCGCCACCCCCGCTAACCGGAGAGCAGTAGAGCTGAATGTAACCCCGGCCGGGCCCGCCCGCCGCCACAATAAACTGTAGTGAGGTTCCTTTTTCTACCGGCGCCCCGTCTGTCCGTCCGTCCGTCCGTCCGCGCGGGGAGGGGCTCCGCGCCGTGCCTCGGCCTGCTTGCCCCTCTGCAGAAGGAGGGGTCCGTCGGTCGGTCTGTCTGTCTGTCTGTCTGTCTGCTTGGGGAGGGAGGCTGCAGTCTGTCAGTCTTTCTTTCTGGACAAGGGGCTGCAGTCCGTCAGTCTGTCCACCTGCTCAGTACAAGGGGCTGCAGTCTGTCTGTTTGTCTGTATGCTCAGGACAAGGGGCTGCAGTCTGTCAGTCTGTCCATCTGCTCGGAACAGGGGCTGCAGTCTGTCTGTCTGTCTGTCTGTCTGGACAAGGTGCTGCAGTCCGTCAGTCTGACCGTCTGCTCAGAACAGGGGCTGCAGTACATCTGTCTGTCTGCCTGTCTGTCTGTCTGGGCAAGGAGCTGCAGTCCATCAGTCCGTCAGTCTGTCAGTCTGTCAGGACAAGGGGCTGCAGTCTGTCAGTCTGTCTGTCTGGACAAGGAGCTGCAGTCCATCAGTCTGTCAGTCTGTCTGTCTGGACAAGGGGCTGCAGTCTGACAGTCTGTCTGCGCTCAGGACAAGGGTCTGCAGTCCATCAGTCTGTCCATCTGACCAGTACAATGTGCTGCAGTCTGTCCATCTGTCTATCTGACCAGGACAATGTGCTGCAGTCTGTCAGTCTGTCTGTGTACTCAGGGCAAGGGGCTGCAGTCCGTCAGTCTGTCAGTCTGTCTGTCTGGACAAGGTGCTGCAGTCCGTCAGTCTGTCCATCTGCTCAGTGTAAGGGGCTGAAGTCTGTCTGTCTGTATGCTCAGGGCAAGGGGCTGCAGTCTGTCTGTCTGTCCGTCTGCTTGAAACACGGGCTGCAGTACATCTGTCTGTCTGCCTGTCTGCCTGTCTGTCTGGACAAGGAGCTGCAGTCTGTCAGTCTGTCTGTGCTCAGGACAAGGGTCTGCAGTCCATCAGTCTGTCCATCTGACCAGGACAAGGAGCTGCAGTCTGTCAGTCTGTCTGTGTACTCAGGGCAAGGGGCTGCAGTCCGTCAGTCTGTCAGTCTGTTAGTCTGTCTGTCAGGACAAGGGGCTGCAGTCCGTCAGTCTGTCAGTCTGTCTGTCAGGACAAGGGGCTGCAGTCCGTCAGTCTGTCAGTCTGTCAGTCTGTCAGTCTGTCAGTCTGTGTGCTCAGGACAAGGGGCTGCAGTCTGTCCATCTGTCTGTCAGGACAAGGGGCTGCAGTCCGTCAGTCTGTCCACCCCTCACTGCACTGTCTTGGTAGGGGGTGTCCCACCAGCACAGCAGGTGCCACCCGCGTGGTCGCACCCAGTGGCACCCGGTAGCCGGGCAGGGCCAGGCAGGGCTGGGCAGGGCTGGGTGTGTCCCAGCCGGGGGCACCGGAGCCCCGGGAGCTGCAGCGGTGCCAGCTGTGCCGCGGCCCCTCCTTTCCACAGAAGGCATTGCTGCCATTCCTGCCGCTGGCATTCCAGCTGGCACCAGGACCAACCGTGGGCAGCACGGAGCGAGGCCACAGCCCTGTCCTGGGTGTCCCCATCCAGCAGGGTCCTGGCAGCTGTGCATCCATCCCTGTGTGTCCCCACCCAGCAGGGTCCTGGCAGCTGTGCATCCATCCCCTGTGTGTCCCCACCCAGCAGGGTCCTGGCAGCTGCGCATCCATCCCTGTGTGTCCATGTCCAGCAGGGTCCTGGCAGCTGTGCATCCATCCCTGTGTGTCCATGTCCAGCAGGGTCCTGGCAGCTGAGCATCCATCCCTGTGTGTCCCCATCCAGCAGGGTCCTGGCAGCTGTGCATCCATCCCTGGGTGTCCCCATCCAGCAGGGTCCTGGCAGCTGTGCATCCATCCCTGTGTGTCCCCATCCAGCAGGGTCCTGGCAGCTGAGCATCCATCCCTGGGTGTCCCCATCCAGCAGGGTCCTGGCAGCTGTGCATCCATCCCTGGGTGTCCATGTCCAGCAGGGTCCTGGCAGCTGTGCATCCATCCCTGGGTGTCCCCATCCAGCAGGGTCCTGGCAGCTGTGCATCCATCCCTGTGTGTCCATGTCCAGCAGGGTCCTGGCAGCTGTGCATCCATCCCTGGGTGTCCCCATCCAGCAGGGTCCTGGCAGCTGTGCATCCATCCCTGGGTGTCCCCATCCAGCAGGGTCCTGGCAGCTGTGCATCCATCCCTGGGTGTCCCCATCCAGCAGGGTCCTGGCAGCTGTGCATCCATCCCTGTGTGTCCATGTCCAGCAGGGTCCTGGCAGCTGTGCATCCATCCCCTGTGTGTCCCCATCCAGCAGGGTCCTGGCAGCTGTGCATCCATCCCTGGGTGTCCATGTCCAGCAGGGTCCTGGCAGCTGTGCATCCATCCCTGGGTGTCCATGTACAGCAGGGTCCTGGCAGCTGTGCATCCATCCCTGTATGTCCATGTCCAGCAGGGTCCTGGCAGCTGTGCATCCATCCCTGTGTGTCCATGTCCAGCAGGGTCATCTCACCCACACTTGTTTGCCCATGGAAATCTCAGCCACATTCATTTGCCCGTGGAAATCTCAGCCACATTCCTGTGCCCATGGAAATCTCAGCCACATTTTTGTGCCTATGGAACTCTCACCCACATTCGTGTGCCCATGGAAATGTCACCCACATTCGTTTGCCCATGGAACTCTCACCCACATTTGTGTGCCCGTGGAAATGTCAGCCACATTCGTTTGCCCATGGAAATATCACCCACATTCCTGTGCCCATGGAAATCTCAGCCACATTCCTGTCCCCTTGGAAATCTCAGCCACCACTCCCAGCTGGTGCAACGTGCCTGGCACCACTGGCACCACCGGCCCCACGGCTGGTGCCAGCCGCATCCCGAGCCCGAGGCAGCGGCGCTGGCTCGGCAAGCACAGGCAGCAGGCACGGCGGGGCCCACACCAAACTGCTCGGTGTTTGTGCTGTGGTGCAGCCCCAGAGCTGCTGGCAGCTGGCAGCAAGGCTGGCAGGGATTCCACAGACAGGCACACCCACACGGAGCACGGGAATGGGCACACGGGAGCTTCACCCGCTGGAAATGCACCCGCTCAGAAATTCAGTGTGCTCGGGGAGACGGGGTGGGGAGCGGGGATGTCCTGGCAGAGCCTCCGGGGCTCTTTGGGGTTGGTGCTGAGTTTGAGGGGTCCCACTGCCAGGGCAGCAGGTGAGCGGGTGGGGAGTGGGGCTCCAGGTGGGACCATCAGCCCCATGGTGGGGCCATCAGACCCAGGTGGGACCATCAGCCCCATGGTGGGGCCATCAGCCCCAGATAGAACCATCAGCCTCAGGTGGGGCCATCAGCCTCAGGTGAGGCCATCAGCCCCATGGTGGGACCATCAGCCCCATGGTGGGGCCATCAGACCCAGATAGAACCATCAGACCCATGATGGGACCATCAGCCCCATGATGGGACCATCAACCCCATGGTGGGACCATCAGCCCCACACAAGACTATCCTGCCCTGTATTGGGACCATCAGCCCCATGGTGGGACCATCAGCCCCAGATAGAACCATCAGCCCCAGACAGGACCATCAGCCTCAGGTGGGACCATCCTGCCCCATGGAAACCCCATCCTGCCCCACAGAAACCAGCTCCTGCGACATGGAAACCCCATCCTGCCTGGCCCCATAGAAACCACCAACCTGCCCCACAGAAACCACCATCCTGCCCCACGGAAACCCCATCCTGCCCCATGGAAACCCCATCCTGCTCCACAGAAACCCCACCCTGCCCCACAGAAATCACCATCAGCCCCATGGAAACCACCATCAGCCCCATGGAAACCCCATCCTGCCCCATGGAAACCCCATCCTGCCCCACAGAAACCCCATCCTACCCCATGGAAACCCCATCCTGCCCCACAGAAATCACCATCAGCCCCATGGAAACCACCATCCTGCCCCACAGAAATCACCATCCTGCCCCACAGAAACCACCATCCAGCCCCACAGCAGAAACCACCATCCAGCCCCACAGCAGAAAGCACCATCCTGCCCCACAGCAGAAACCACCATCCTGCCCCATGCAAACCACCATCCAGCCCCATGGAAACCTCAATCCTGCCCCCCAATTCTCAATTCAGTCAAAGAAAGAACAGAGGTAATTTCTCCCATTGGAGAGAATAATTTCGAGTCAAAGAAAGAACGGAGATAATCTCTCCCATTGGATGGATTGGGCTGAGCCTGGGAATCTCAGAGAAGAAGCCTTCAAACAATTATTATCTCTCTTTCTGTGGCCATTGTTTACAGTTGTGGTTCTCCACAGTGTTTTATTCACAGTCAGTGTGAGATGCTCCTCCTTTGAGACCCATCGAGTCTCACCCCAGCGAGTCACATCATGAAAAGTCCCGCTACTCTCATTAAAAGCTTTTGCCTTCTGATCCACCTGGAGCCTTTCTCGGCATCCCTGACTCAGCAGCGTCAGCCCCGCGGGGTGGGGAGGGTGGGGAGGGTGGCTGCTCACAGCCGAGCTGGCCTGGCCCCCGCTGCTGCCACCAGAGCCCCCCAGGAATGGGGTCTGCTCACCCTGCTGCCTGTCCTGGGGCTGTCCGTGAGCCTGGGCTGACAGCACGGGGACAGACGGACACAGCACAGGGGGTGGCGGCGTTTGAGGACGAGGGGAGAGATGAGAACTTGACCCTGTGTTTCAGAAGGCTGATATACTATATTATATTATATTATATTATATTATGTTATGTTATGTTATGTTATGTTATGTTATGTTATATTATATTATATTATATATTATCATATTACATTATATCATATTACATTATATTATATTATCATATTACATTATATCATATTACATTATATTACATTACATTATATTATATTATTACACTACATTATATTATACATTACATTACATTATATTACATGACATATGCTATACTAAAACTATACTAAAGAGAGAAAAAAGGATTTCATCAGAAGCCTGGAAAAGAATGATAAAATCTCATGGCACACTCAGAGAGTCCAACATAGCTGGCTGTGATTGGCCATTAATTAAAAACAATTCTCATGAAACCAATCAAGGATGCACCTGTTGGTAAACCACCTCCACACCACATTCCACAGCCATCAGATTGCTATTGTTCACATTTCTTCCCTGAGCTTTCTCAGCTCCTCAGGAGAAAAATCCGAGTGAAAGGGTTTTTAAATAATAAAATGTGTCAGTGAGAATGAGGGGGCTTGTGCTGCCTGCTGGGCAGCGAGGGGCTGCACCGGAGGCACTGGGAAAAATCCTAGTGAAAGGGTTTTTAAATAATAAAATGTGTCAGTAACACCAGGGGGCTTGTGCTGCCTGCTGGGCACCCACCCTGGCATGTGGCATGGCACCCTCCCTGGCATGGCACCCGCCCTGGCATGGCAATTCTGCCAGTGCACCCATGGCACCCACCCTGGCATGGCAACTCTCCCAGTGCACCCATGGGACCCAGCCTGGCATGGCAACTCTGCCAGTGCACCCATGGCACCCACCCTGGCATGGCACCCACCCTGGCATGGCACCCATCCCACCCAGGCGGGGTTCCTGCTGCAGGACAGCTCCTCCAGCACAGCATGACCCTATCCCAGCCCCTCTGGGCTCCCTTTCCCCACAGCTCCACAGCTGTGGCCCCACAGCTTGGCTGGCACGGCACAGGTGCCACTGAGGCCCTGCAGCTTGGCTGGCACGGCACGGGTGCCACTGAGGGTGCCACCGAGCCCCAGCAGCCACAGTCAGGGCAGAGGTGCCCAGGCTGGTCGCTCCCTGTCCTTGCCGGCAGCCCAGGAGCTTTGATGAAGCCGCCCCGTGCTTGGGTTGGATTTGCCCGAATCGCAGCTGCTCATTAATTACGGGTAATTAACGCCACAGCCCCTCGGCAGCCCGCGGGCAGCAGCAGCAGCCGCCCTGCACTGGCAGGGGGAGTGTGGCAGGCTCAGCACGGCCTGGTATGGCCCAGAACAGCCCAGAACAGCCCAGAACAACCCAGTATGGCCCAGAACAGCCCAGTATGGCCCAGTACAGCCCAGAACAACCCAGCACGGCCCAGAACAGCCCAGTATGGCTGGGTACAGCCCAGAACAACCCAGTATGGCCCAGAACAGCCCAGTATGGCCTGGTACAACCCAGAACAACCCAGCACAGCCCGGTATGGCCCAGAACAGCCCAGTATGGCCCAGCACAGTGCACTGGGTCCTGTGTGCCCCGACAGGGAGCTGGGATCCCCTCCTGCCCGGCAGGGAGGCCATGCCCCCGCCAGCTGTGCCCATCTGCCCGGTCACTGGCCGTGCCCATCTGCCCGGTCACTGCCACCACGCCCATGCCTGGTGCCAGTGCAGCCCCGGAGCTCTCTGAGCACCCAGCGTGGTCACAGGGCCCCAGGGCAGCTGCCAAGGTGCAGCAGGAAGCTCTGTGGGGCTTGGGTGTCGCTGAGCTCTCAGCCCTGTTTGTCCATGGATTAAGGAGCTCAGCACCTCCCGTGAGCGACGCCTCCGCCACGCCCGGGCACCGCCAGGAGCTTGTGCCCGTTTGTGGGACACGGCTGCCATGGATGGGTCCTGCAGGAGCATGGATGGGGTCTGCAGCCACCCCCTGGCAGGGAGGATGCAGCCCCTGGCCCTCTCACTGCCCCACTGGGGCTGCCCCTGCTCAGGCATCACCCCACGAGGCCAGGGCATTGTGCCAGCCTGTGCCTGCCCGGTCACCTCCGGGTGACCCTGCCCAGGCTCCTCTCTCAGAGCTCTGGGTGCTCCAGGTGACCCTGCCCAGGTTCCTCTCTCAGAGCTCTGGGTGCTCCAGGTGATCCTGCCCAGGTTTCTCTCTCAGAGCTCTGGGTGCTCCAGGTGATCCTGCCCAGGTTTCTCTCTCAGATCTGCACCTCTGGGTGACCCTGCCCAGGTTCCTCTCTCAGATCTGCCCCTCTGGGTGACCCTGCCCAGGTTCCTCTCTCAGAGCTCTGGGTGCTCCAGGTGATCCTGCCCAGGTTCCTCTCTCAGATCTGCAGCTCCAGGTGCCCCTGCCCTGGTTCCTCTCAGATCTGTAGCTCCAGGTGACCCTGCCCAGGTTCCTCTCTCAGAGCTCTGGGTGCTCCAGGTGACCCTGCCCAGGTTTCTCTCTCAGATCTGCACCTCTGGGTGACCCTGCCCTGGTTTCTCTCTCAGATCTGCAGCTCCAGGTGACCCTGCCCAGGTTCCTCTGCCCTTCTGGACCACCAGCATGGCATTGCCCCAGCAGCAGGCACAGGGTGCCCATCCTGCCTGGGTGCTCAGTGCCACCCTGCCCAGGTGTTCGGTGCCCACCCTGCCCAGCTGTTCAGTGCCCACCCTGCCCAGCTGTTCAGTGCCACCCTGCTCAGGTGTTCAGTGCCCACCCTGCCCAGCTGTTCAGTGCCACCCTGCTCAGGTGTTCGGTGCCCACCCTGCCCAGCTGTTCAGTGCCACCCTGCCCAGCTGTTCAGTGCCACCCTGCCCAGCTGTTCAGTGCCACCCTGCTCAGGTGTTTGGTGCTGCTCTGATGGGAAGGGATGGCACTGCCAGGGCTGCCCACACCCAGGGCAGGCTCCAGGGCTCCGTGCCCGTGGGCTCAGCCAGCGCCCGTGCCTGGATACCGGCAGCTCTCCAGACAACACACTCCCACGCCCCATAAACACCTTGCCCAAGTGCTGCATCCTCGCCCCGAGGAAGCTGTGGCATCACCCCCCTGCCCCAAAGCCTCTTTGCCCCTCGTTGTGGGACCTGCTGCTCTCACAGGGCCCACGGAGCAGCTGTGGCACCGGGGAGAGGGCTGGGGGTGCTCGGGGGGCAGCAGGAGCAGGCGGTGGGGCTGCTGCAGGGTCTGGAGAGAGGGTGTGGAGCTGCTGATGGAGGCAGGGCAGGGATGTTTGGGTGACTCAAGCAGCAACAGGATGGTTTGGGCATGTTTTGGGCAATTCAGCCTTTCTGCACGTCCAGGGGCGTGGGCAAGGCTGGGGGGAGCAGGGGAGGGTCCCCCTCTCTACCCCAGCTGCCAGGGTTAGGGGTACACTGGGGTTCTGTCAGCCCTGCACCTGCAGCCCAGGCCCAGCCACGGGGGCACTGCTGGCAGCAGGGAGGGTTAGGGGGTGATGGAGAGAAGGATGAGGAGCTGCTGGGGATGAAGGCAGCGCTGACCCTGGGGTGGAAGGTCCCTGCCCTTCGCTCTCCCCTCCTCTGCGGAGGGCACGGCCCACCGGGACGGGGCCACCCCCTGCCCCGCAGCCCTTTTGGGAACCCCTGCGAGGAGGGACCCCAGATCCCGGAGGGAGCGGTGGGGAGGGCCGGCCCGCGAGTTTCTGCAAGGGCTGGGCCGCTGTGTCATCCCCAGGGGCGGGGAAGGGCCGGGGTTTAAACGCGCTCGGCTCCCGGGCAGGAAGCAGAGCGCTGGAACGCCGGGCACCTGCCAGGGCAGCCCGAGCCGTGAGCACCGTGCGCAGGTAGGAGCTGCGGGCGGGCGGGCAGAGCCCTGGCCGGGCACCGCGGGCTGTGCCAGGGCCCTGCGGGGCACACAGGAGCTCTGGCCATGCCCGGAATGGAATGGCAGGAATGCGGCAGCGCTCCCGGGGCGGGACCGCGGGCGTGGGGCACAACACACGGGGCTGGGGCACCCTGGGCACCACCCGGGGCACCACCAGGGGCTGGGGCACCCTGGGCACCACCTGGGGCACAGCGCAGGGGATGCGGCACCCTGGGCACTGCCAGGGGCACAGCGCAGGGGCTGTGGCACCCTGGGCACCACCAGGGGCACAGCGCAGGGGATGCGGCACCCCGGGCACCACCTGGGGCACAGCGCAGGGGATGCGGCACCCTGGGCACTGCCAGGGGCACAGCGCAGGGGATGCGGCACCCTGGGCACTGCCAGGGGCACAGCGCAGGGGCTGTGTCACCCTGGGCACCACCTGGGGAACAGCACAGGAGATGTGGCACCCTAGACACTGCCAGGAGAACAGCACAGGGGATGTGGCACCCTGAGCACAGCGCAAGGGAACAGCACAGGGGATGTGGCACCCTGGGCACTGCCTGGGGCACAGAGGGAGGGTGGCGGTCCCAGCACGTCTCAGGAGCAGGGCAGGATGGAGCAGGGCAGGATGGCTGCCCGGGCAGGGTCGCTCCGAGAAAAGCCTCGAGGCTCCGATGGCACTGAGGGCGCTGAGGAGGGGGCGGGCAGTGGGACAGGGCAGGGGAGGACTGGCAGCCCCCTCCCGCGGTGAGCTGGGGTTGCCCTGAGGACAGGACGCGAGTCCATCCTGGAGCAGCCCCTTTCGGGCACCGGGCAGGACCCTGGACCGTGTGCCAGGGTAGCCTCAAAGGGCGCCCCGGCTGCCGCCCCCTGTTCCCATCACCCTCCGTCACTGCCCCAGAGAATTCCCCGCTGCTCTCCCTGCCCCGAAACACCCCAGGCTGCCCCACGGGACACCGCCCTGCAGCGCCCCCAGCCCCGGCCCCAGCCTCTCCCCGCTCTCTGCAGTCCCTGCCCCAGCAAACAACGCCCCCGCCACCCTGTCCCGACAGCGCGTCCCGCACTCTGCCGGTGAAACCGGTCCCTGCTCCCGGGGCCTCCCCGGGGCCTCTTCCCCCGCCGGTGCCGGGCTCCGGGGGCTCCCGTGGGTGCCCGTGGGCGTTCGGTGGCTTCTGTGGGTGCCCGTGGGTGGTCTGGGGCTCCCGTGGGTGCTCGGGGGCTCCCGTGGGTGCTCGATGGCTCCCGTGGGTGCCCGGGGGTGCCCGGGGGTGCTCGGGGGCTCCCCTGGGTGCTCACACCGCTACCAGCGCGTTCCCTGACGCAGCCGGGAGCCAAAGCCGCGGAGCAGCGGCTGCCAGGGAGCGCTGCCCGCGTCGGGGAGAGACCGTGGCCCCAGGGAGGGCGGCAGGTGCCAACACCTCTGCCAGGAATCTCCCTGCCTCGGTTACTCAAAGTTTCCGATGACGAAAGGGAGCGGAGCCCTTCCCTTGCTGCGCGCCCACCGCCTCCCCTGCCCGGGGCAGCAGCGCCTTTGCCTCCCCAGCCGCTTCCAGCCTTCCACAGGTGCGGTGGCACTGCCCGCGTCCCCTCTGCCCTGCGGTGCCGGCGGCCCCTTCGGTTCTGGGAACGCCTGGGGACCCGCCTGGGGCTCTCCGGATGCTGGAACCGCTCCGGTGCCGGTGCCCGCGGCCGCCCCAGCTCCGGGACCTGCCGGGACCTGCCCGGGGCTCTCCAGACACCGGAGCCACCCCGGCGCCGCTGTGCCCGCGTCACGGCAGGGCTGAGCTCAGCTCATTCCGAGGGCAGCACAGCCGGTGCCATCCAGCCCGGCTCGGCCCTGCCAGGACGGGACTGCGGGGCCAGCACAGCCTTTCCGGGGCCAGCACAGCCTTCCCGGGGCCAGCACAGCCTTCCCGGAGTCAGCACAGCCTTCCCGGAGTCAGCACAGCCGTCCCGAGATCGGCCCCAGCCTTCCCGGGATCGGCCCCAGCCTTCCCGAGATCAGTCCCAGCTTTCCCGGGGACAGCCCCAGCTTTCCCGAGGACAGCCCCAGCTTTCCCGAGATCAGCCACAGCTTTCCCGGGATCAGCCCCAGCCTTCCCGGGATCAGTCCCAGCCCTCCCAGGATCAGCCACAGCTTTCCCGGGATCAGCCCCAGCCTTCCCGAGATCAGCCACAGCTTTCCCGGGATCAGCCCCAGCCTTCCCGAGATCAGCCACAGCTTTCCCGGGATCAGCCCCAGCCTTCCCGGGATCGGCCCCAGCCTTCCCGGGGACAGCCCCAGCCTTCCCGGGGACAGCCCCAGCCCTCCCGGGATCAGTCCCAGCCCTCCCAGGATCAGCCACAGCTTTCCCGGGATCAGTCCCAGCCTTCCCGGGATCGGCCCCAGCCTTCCCGGGGCCAGCACAGCCTTCCCGGGGACAGCCCCAGCCTTCCCGAGATCAGCCCCAGCCTTCCCGGGGACAGCCCCAGCCTTCCCGGGCCCGGGAGCGGGCGGCAGAGCCCGTGGGCGGCGCTGCCAGCCCCGCAGGTGTTTTGCATGAGCCTGGCACCGGCATCCCCGCGTGGGCGTGGGCAGCCGGGGTGAGCCCGTGGGGCAGAGGGGAGAGCCCTGCGAGGCGGGGAACAGCCCCCGGCTGGCAGCGCACAGCCCTGTCCCGGCTCTCAGGCAGCAGCTGGACCCCTCGCCCTCCCCCTGGCCCCCGGGCAGGGACCCCCGGGTGCCTCTGCCCTTCCCGGGGGCCGGGCGCGATCGCGATCCTGCAAACACAAACACAAACACGAACACAAACACAAACACAAACACAAACGGCGCTGCCTGGGCGGATCCGAGCCGCGCTGGTATCAGCGGGCGGAGGGAGGCGGCTCCTGCCGGGACCTCTCCCCGGGCCGGGCAGCGAGCCCGGAGCGCGGCTGCGGTAGAGGAGCGTAAGGAGAAGGTGCTGGTGTGTGACCGTGTTCACAGGGGTCTGAGGATGAGGGAAGGGACGAGGATCTGACTCCATGTTTCAGAAGGCTTGGTTTATTATTTTATCATATATATTATATTATATTAAAACTATGCTAAAAGAATAGAAGAAAGGATTTCATCAGAAGGCTGGCTAAGAATAGAATAAGAAAGAATGAAAACAAAGGCTTGTGTCTGGGACAGAGAGTCCGAGCCAGCTGGGCTGTGATTGGCCATTAATTAAAAACAACCACATGAGCCCAATCCCAGATGCACCTGTTGCATTCCACAGCAGCAGATAACCATTGGTTACATTTTGTTCCTGAGGCCTCTCGGCTTCTCAGGAGGAAAAATCCTAAGGAAAGGATTTTTCATAAAAGATGTCTGTGACACTGGTGTGCCTGAGGGGCACGGAGGGAGCTGAGGGACACGAGGGGACGAATCCGGGTGCCCGGAGCCCCTTTGGGAGGCTGCTCCTGGGGTGGGCACGGCCCCGGCACCTTCAAGGTGCTTTTTGCTCCCAGCTCTTGCTCGCACGGGTGGAGCCGGGAGGAGATGGGTCTGTGAGCTCCAGGCAATGGGGCAGAGCTGCCCCGCGCTGTCCCCGTGCTGTCCCCGCTGGATGTGACCTGGGGTTCTGTGCGGGGGACACCTCGGGGACACGGGTCTGTGAGCTCCAGGCAATGGGGCAGAGCTGCCCCGCGCTGTCCCCGTGCTGTCCCCGCTGGATGTGGCCTGTGAGAGAGGCACAGAACTGCGGTTCTGTGTGGGGGACACCTCGGGGACACGGGTCTGTGAGCTCCAGGCAATGGGGCAGAGCTGCCCCGCGCTGTCCCCGTTCTGTCCCCGCTGGATGTGACCTGGGGTTCTGTGCGGGGGACACCTCGGGGACACGGGTCTGTGGGCTCCAGGCAATGGGGCAGAGCTGCCCCGCGCTGTCCCCGCGCTGTCCCCGCTGGATGTGGCCTGCGCGGGAGGCACAGAGCTGCGGTTCTGTGCGGGGGACACCTCGGGGCAGCCCTGCCCTGGCTGTGTCCTTGCAGCCGGGTCCGGCCGTGCCAGGGGCAGCACCGTGACGCCCTTGCTCGGCTGCAGGAGCCGCTCCTTGGTGCCCGCAGCGCTCGGTGCTCGGCCCGGGGGCTCCCCCGCCGCTCTGGGGCCAGTCCAGCCCCGACAGACCCCGCTGGGCACCCGGGCCATGGCGTTCCCGAGGGAATCAGCCACTCCACCGGCTCCTCCAGGCCGTGCTCCCGCCGGCTGCCGGCGCGGGGAATGCGGGCACGGAGGCTCCCGAGCCCCGCAGCTCCCGGGGCTCGGCCCCGCTCCGCTCCCACCTGCCCGTGCTCACGGCGCCGCGGCTGGGGCGGATCCAGCGGTCAGGGTCCAGTTATTGGGGTTATCAGGGATGCCTCTGCCCGAATTTAGGTGCAAACGAGACCCTGCGCCAAAGTCAGGAGTATGGGTTTTACCTGAGAGCAAACATACGAGAAAGAGAGGGAGGAAGAAATGGAAAATTGAAAAGAGTGTGACAGTGGCAGAATAAATAAAAAAATATAAAGAAAATATAATAATAAAATATAGAATAAAGAAAATATAGAATAAAATATATAGTAAAGAAAATATAGAATAAAATGTAGAATAAAGAAAATATAGAATAAAGAAAATATAGAATAAAATATATAGGAAAGAAAATATAGAAGAAAATATAGAATAAAGAAAATATAGAATAAAACATAGAGTAAAGAAAATATAGAAGAAAATATAGAATAAAGAAAATATAGAATAAAACATAGAGTAAAGAAAATATAGAAGAAAATATAGAATAAAGAAAATATAGAATAAAACATAGAATAAAGAAAATATAGAATAAAATATATAGGAAAGAAAATATAGAATAAAACATAGAGTAAATAAAATATGGAATAAAATATAGAATAAAGAAAATATAGAATAAAACATAGAATAAAGAAAATATAGAATAAAATATATAGGAAAGAAAATATAGAAGAAAATATAGAATAAAGAAAATATAGAATAAAACATAGAGTAAAGAAAATATAGAAGAAAATATAGAATAAAGAAAATATAGAATAAAACAGAATAAAGAAAATATAGAATAAAATATATAGTAAAGAAAATATAGAATAAAACATAGAGTAAATAAAATATGGAATAAAATATAGAATAAAGAAAATATAGAATAAAACATAGAATAAAGAAAATATAGAATAAAATATATAGGAAAGAAAATATAGAAGAAAATATAGAATAAAGAAAATATAGAATAAAATATATAGTAAGGAAAATATAGATAAAGAAAATATAGAATAAAACATAGAGTAAAGAAAATATAGAATAAAATATAGAATAAAGAAAATATAGAATAAAATGTAGAATAAAGAAAATATAGAATAAAACATAGAATAAAGAAAATATAGAATAAAATATATAGTAAAGAAAATATAGAATAAAACATAGAGTAAAGAAAATATGGAATAAAATATAGAATAAAGAAAATATAGACTAAAACATAAAGAAAATATAGATTAAAGAAAATATAGAATAAAACATAGAGTAAAGAAAATATAGAATAAATATTCTACATTTAGAATAACAAAGAAAAAGACATTTTCTTGGAAAAGCAAACATCACCATCCCTGGACCCCAGCGATGCTCTGCTGATGCCCTCTCCAGCTGGTTCGGTGGGGAAGGTCCCCCTGGAAAGTGCGGCTGGGCTGAAACACTCAGGCCAGGTAGGACCCCCTGGGCAGGGCCGTTGTGTTTTACAGCTCACCCCGGGTGTATCCCCCGCGCTCCTGCGCTGCAAGGCCTCGGGAGTGACTCTGGGGGCACTCGGGGATCACTGAGGGATGGAGGCGCCCCTCAGCTGCCTCTGGGCTCACTGCCCCGAGAGGAGGTGACAACACAGCGAAACGGCCTGCCCTCCCCTGGGCTGGGGATGGATCTGTGCAAACCCGGGCTGGGGATGGATCTGTGCAGACCTGGGCTGGGGATGGATCTGTGCAAACCTGGGCTGGAGATGGATCTGTGCAGACCTGGGCTGGGGATGGATCTGTGCAAACCTGGGCTGGGGATGGATCTGTGCCAACCTGGGCTGGGGATGGATGGATCTGTGCAAACCCGGGCTGGGGATGGATCTGTGCAAACCTGGGCTGGGGATGGATCTGTGCAAACCTGGGCTGGGGATGGATGGATCTGTGCAAACCTGGGCTGGGGATGGATCTCTGCAAACCCGGGCTGGGGATGGGATCTGTGCAAACCTGGGCTGGAGATGGATCTGTGCAAACCTGGGCTCTGTGCAAACCTGGGCTCTGTGGGATTGGATCTGTGCAAACCTGGGCTCTGTGGGATGGATCTGTGCAAACCTGGGCTGGGGATTGGTCTGTGCAAACCTGGGCTCTGTGGGATTGGATCTGTGCAAACCTGGGCTCTGTGAGACTGGATCTGTGCAAACCTGGGCTGGGGATGGATCTGTGCAAACCTGGGCTGGGGATGGATCTGTGTAAACCTGGGCTCTGTGGGATGGATCTGTGCAAACCCGGGCTGGGGATGGATCTGTGCAAGCCTGGGCTCTGTACAGGGTCCCCATGGGGATGGATCTGTGCAAACCTGGGCCCTGTGGGGATGGATCTGTGCAAACCTGGGCTCCGTGGGGATGGATCTGTGTAAACCTGGGCTCTGTGGGATTGGATCTGTGCAAACCTGGGCTCTGTGCAAACCTGGGTTCTGTGGGATGGATCTGTGCAAACCTGGGCTCTGTGCAAACATGGGCTCTGTGGGGATGGATCTGTGCAAACCTGGGCTCTGTGGGATTGGATCTGTGCAAACCTGGGCTCTGTGCAAACCTGGGCTCTGTGGGGATGGATCCAAACCTGCTCCCAGCACAGGGCTCTGTGGGATGGATCTGTGCAAACCTGGGCTCTGTGGGGATGGATCTGTGCAAACCTGCTCCCAGCACAGGGCTCTGTGGGATGGATCTGTGCAAACCTGGGCTCCCATGGGGATGGATCCAAACCTGCTCCCAGCACGGGGCTCTGTGGGGATGGATCCAAACCTGCTCCCAGCACAGGGCTCTGTGGGCTGCAGCCTCACCCACCCCAAAGCCAGCCAGAGATGATTCCCATCGCAGCTGCTGGGCTCGGCTCGCATTCTTTTCCTGATTTACTTGTTTACTCCTCCCCTGGGGAATGGGTTTCCCTTTATCTAATCTCGGCGGTTTTGCCTGTCAGTGCAGCCAGGCATTCCTGAGGGAGGGGTGTGCTTCGTGAGCAGGAACTTTACAGCAGCACGAACCGTTTCGGTCTCTGGCACAAGCGCATCCCACAGCTCTGCCAGCAGGAGGGGGGTTTGCATTGGGTGCCATCTCACCCTGAGGCAGCCCTGGAGGTGGCCTGGTGGCCACTGCCCGCTGAGATGGAGCCTCTCTGCCTATGGGCAGGGTGGGAAGGGGGGGAACAGTGGAAGGACAGGGGGGTTGGTGCAGCAGCCCTGTGGGAGCACAGGGAACTGCGTGGGTTAGGGTTAGGGTTAGGGTTAGGGTTAGGGTTAGGGTTAGGGTTCACAGGGGGTCCGTGTTCACAGGGCTCCGAGGATGAGGGAAGAGATGAGGATCTGACTCCATGTTTCAGAAGGCTGATTTATTATTTTATCATATATATTATATTAAAACTATACTAAAGGAATAGAAGAAAGGACTTCATCAGAAGGCAGGCTAAGAATAGAAAAAGAAATGAATGATAACAAAGGTTTGTGGCTCAGACTCTCTGTCCGAGCCAGCTGGGCTGTGATTGGCCATTAATTAGAAACAACCATATGAGACCAATCCCAGATGCACCTGTTGCATTCCACAGCAGCAGCTAACCATTGGTTACCTTTTGTTCCTGAGGCCTCTCGGCTTCTCAGGAGATAAAAAATCCTAAGGAAAGGATTTTCCATAAAAGATGTCTGTGACACACCCCCAGAGTCACAGGATCGTGGAAGGGTTTGGGTGGAGAAGGACCTCAGAGCCAGCCCAGCCCCTCTGTGTCCCATGGCAGGGACACCTCCCACTGTCCCAGGCTGCTCCAAGCCCCATCCAGCCTGGCCTGGAAAACCTCCAGGGATCCAGGGGCAGCCCCAGCTGCTCTGGGCTCTCTGTGCCAGGGCCTCCCCACCCTCACAGGGAAGGATTTCTTCCCAAAATCCCATCCAGCCCTTCCCCCTGGCAGTGGGAGCCATTCCCCTTGTCCTGTCACTCCAGGCCCGTGTCCCCAGTCCCTCTCCAGCTCTCCTGGAGCCCCTTTAGGCCCTGCCAGGGGCTCTGAGTTCTCCCTGGAGCCTTCTCCTCTCCAGGTGAGCACCCCCATCTCTCCCAGCCTGGCTCCAGAGGGGCTCCAGCCCTGCAGCAGCTCCGTGGCCTCCTCTGGGCTCTCTCCAGCAGCTCCAGGTGCTGCTGCTGTGTCCCCAGGGCTGGGGCAGCTCTGCAGGTGAGGTCTCACCTGAGCCCAGGGGCAGAGGGGCAGAATCCCCCCTTCCTTTCCTGCTGGGGGCCCAGCCCAGGGCGCAGGGTTTGGGGGTTCCGGTGCATGTGGCTGGGGCATGTGGAGCTTCTCACCCACGGACTCCCTGAGTCTGGCCGGGTCCCTCAGGGTGGCACACCAGGTTTGGACATGCCCAGTCTTTGGCTGTCACTTCCTCCTGCCTGAGGACATTTACGTTTCTGATTTCCCGGTATTTGACACGCAAACCGTGAAGAAGCTGATTTCTCACCGCGCTTTCCCTCTCTCTGCAGAGTCCTGGGAGCTGTGGGAGGCGTGCAGCAGCAGGATGGAGAGCAAGCCAGCAGTGAATGGCCAGGCTGTCCCCGGGGAAGCCACGTCGGGGACAAACCACTTGTGCCAGGGCGCGATGCTGTGCAAGCAGCAAAAGGCAGCTGGCAGGGACGCAGGGCCGGATGCTCCTGGGGAGCCCTCGGAGACGGCCGGCAGCATTGCAGGCGTGTATGTAGAGGCTTCAAAGAGGATAATGAGCTTCTATGAGGCCACCAGAGAGCATCTGCTGAGCCTGGATTCAGCCCTGAGCCTCCTGGAGGCACAGGCAGCCACGGGCTCCATCTCCGACCCGCTGAGGAGCCGCCGTGTCCCCGTGGCAGAAGCCGTGAGGACGGGGCTGGTGGGGCTGGAGCTGAAGGAGAGGCTGCTCTCAGCTGACAGGGCTGCTACTGGCTTCCTGGACCCCTACACTGACGAGAAAATCTCCCTCTACCAGGCCATGCAGAAGGAGCTGGTGGGGAGGGAGCAGGGCATCCGCCTGCTCCAGGCCCAGCTGGCGACCGGAGGCGTCATCGACCCGGCCACCGGCGGGCGGCTCCCAGCAGGGCTGGCCTGTGAGAGGGGGTATCTGGACGAGGAGATGAGCCAGCTCACCTCCGGCCCCGGCAGTGAGGACAGCAGGGTGTTCCTTGACCCCAGCACCATGGAGAAGGTCACCTACTCGGAGCTGAGGAAGAGGTGCGTCGTGGATCCGGCCTCAGGCTTCCTGCTCCTGCCGCTGCAGGTCACATTCCCAGGGCTGGGAGGGAGGGTGAGCAGCAGGGACCTGATGGACTCTGGCATCATCAGCTCCGATGTGTTCCAAGGCCTCGAGGAGGGAAGAATCTCTGCCCAGGAGGTGGCAGAGAATGACATTGTCCAGCACTTCCTGCGTGGGACGAGGAGTGTGGCTGGGGTTGTCCTGCCTTCTGGGGAGCAGAAGAGCCTTTACCAGGCACTGAGGGAGCATCTCCTGGTGCCTGGTGCTGCTCTCGTGCTCCTGCAAGTCCAGGCCTCCACGGGCAGCCTGACAGACCCCCTGAAGAACAAAAGCTACTCCGTGGACGAGGCTGTCAGGGTTGGCCTCATTGGCCCAGAGCTTTACGAGAAGCTGTCCTCAGCTGAGAAAGCCATCACTGGGTACAGGGACCCGTCCACCGGAGAAATGCTCTCCCTGTTCCAAGCCATGGGGAAGGGCTTTGTTCCCAGGGACCATGGCCTCTGCCTCCTGGAGGCTCAGCTGGCCACGGGGGGTGTCATCGCCCCGGGCAGGCACCTCCGCGTCCCCATGGAGACAGCCTGCGAGTGGGGGTACCTGGACGAGGCCACCAGGCAGCTCCTGTCCAGCCCTCCTGGTGACATGAAGGGGTTCTTTGACCCCAGCTCCAAGGAGAAGCTGAGTTATGCAGAGCTGCTCCAGCGCTGCGTCACCGACCCCAGCACGGGGCTGCTGCTACTGCCACTCCCTGGGGACAGCGGTGAAGGGTCCCAGGGGGCACTCGGCTTCCTTGACCACAGGACCCAGACGGCTCTGGAAAACACGCAGGTGCCCGTTGCTGTGGGGAAATTCAAGGGCAAGCCGGTGTCCCTGTGGAAACTGCTCTTCTCTGACTACATCCAGGGCGAGCAAAGGGCTGCGCTGGCTCAGCAGTTCCTGGCAGGAGCGCTCTCCCTGCAAGGCCTGGGAGAGGCCGTCAGAGCCGCCGTTGAGGAAAATGCTGCCACTGCTAACGTCACCTTCAAGGGCCTGAGGGAGCAGGTGACGGCTGACCAGCTTCTGAGCTCAGAAATTATCAACAAAGACTTGTTCAAGAAACTCAAGGAGGGAGAAACGTCGGCCAAGGAGGTGGTGGGCATGGACACCGTCAGGAAGTACCTGCAGGGCACGGGCAGCATCGGGGGGCTGCTGCTCCCCGACTCCCAGGAGAAGATCAGCATCTACCAGGCAAAGCGCAAGGGACTCCTCAGGCCAGGAACGTCTCTGATTCTCCTGGAGGCACAGGCTGCCACGGGGTTTGTCATCGACCCCGCTGCCAACAAGAGGTACTCCGTGGACGAGGCTTTACGAGCAAACGTCATCGGCCCGGATGTGTACGAGAAGCTGCTGGCTGCGGAGAAATCTGTCACTGGCTACCGAGATCCTTACTCAGGGGCTAAGATCTCCCTGTTCCAGGCCATGCAGAAGGAGCTGATCGTCAGGGACCACGGCATCCGCCTGCTGGAGGCCCAGATCGCCACCGGCGGCATCATCGACCCCGTCAACAGCCACCGTATCCCCGTGGAGGTGGCCTACAAGCGTGGCTACTTCGACAAGAAGATGAATTTAATCCTCTCAGACCCCAGCGACGACACCAAGGGCTTTTTCGACCCCAACACGCACGAGAACCTGACCTACCTGCAGCTGAAGGAGAAATGCATCACCGAGCCCTCCACAGGGCTCTGCCTCCTCCCTCTGAACAGCAGGAAGAGGCAGTTCGTGGACGAGGCCACCAGGCAGGTGTTCAGGAGCTCATGGCTGCCCGTCAGGTTTGGGCGCTTGCGGGGGGAGAAGGTCTCGGTGTGGGACCTGCTGAACTCCGAGTACTTCAGTGAGGGCAGGCGCCGGGAGATTTTCAACCACTTCCAGCTGAGGAAGCTCAGCCTGGAGCAAATCCGGCTGATGCTGGAGGAGGAGATGAAGAAATGGGCCCCCATCAAGTTCCCGGCCATGAGAGGCAACGTCAGCGCTTACCACCTGATGGAAACCGGTGTCATCGACAGGGCCCTGTTTGAGCAGGTGCTGGAGGGGTCGGTCACCCCAGAACAAGTCCTGCACATGGACTCGGTCAGGAAGTACCTCTACGGCTCAGGCAGCATCGGGGGGATTGTGCTCCAGCCGTCCAACCAGAGAATGAGCATTTATGAGGCCATGAAGCAGAACATCGTGGTGCCAGGAGTGGCCCTGCCCCTGCTGGAGGCCCAGGCTGCCACGGGCTTCATTATTGACCCTGTGAACAACCAGAAGCTCTGCGTGGATGAGGCCGTCAAGGAGGGAGTCATTGGGCCAGATGTCCACGAGAAGCTGCAGCAGGCGGAGGGCGCCGTGACGGGCTATAAAGATCCTTTCACGGGCAAGAAGATCCCTCTTTTCCAGGCCATGAAGAAGGGGCTGATCGCGGACAAGCAGGCCATGCAGCTGATGGAGGTGCAGATGGCCACGGGAGGCATCATCGACCCAACGTGCGGCCACCACATCCCCCTGGAGGCGGCCCAGCAGCGAGGCTGCCTGGATGAGGACACCAGCAAGGCCCTCTCCAAGCCCAGCGGTGACCACAGAGTGTTCTGCCTCCCGGACAGCAGAGAGAGCGTGACCTACGCCGAGCTCATCCAGCACTGCCAGAAGGACGACGTCTCTGGCTTCCACTTGCTGCCTCTGGCACAGGCAGCCGCTCCTGCCTACACCGACGAGCAAATCCAACGGATCTTCAAGGAAACCATGGTGAAGGAAAAAGGAGTCTCCCTCTGGGAGCTCGTGCACTCGGGGTATTTCACTGAGGAGCAGAGGAGCGATTTCATGGAGAGGTTCCGGTCGGAGGAGCTGTCGCTGGAGCAGCTGGTGGCTCTGGTGCTCAGGCTGGTGGGGGAGATGGAGATGAAAGCCAGGACCCAGATCTCCCTGGAAGGCCTGAGGGGCAGTGTCCCTGTGGTCTGGCTGCTGGACACGGGCATCATTTCCCAGAAGACGTTTGAAGAACTGGCTCAGGGTGTAAGGACTCCCGAAGAAGTGGCTGAAATGGAGAGCGTAAAGAGGTACTTGAAGGGCACGGGCAGCATTGCTGGGGTCTTCATAGAGGCATCCAAACAGAAGATGAGCTTCTATGAAGCCATGAAAAACAACCTCCTCCTCCCTGGGGCTGCTCTGAGGCTGCTGGAGGCTCAGGCAGCCACAGGGTACCTGACTGACCCTGCCACAAACCGGAGGCTCAGCGTGAGAGACGCCGTGAGAGCGGCCGTTGTTGGAGAGGAGCTGTCTGAGAAACTCCTCCAGGCTGAGAGGGCTGTGACGGGCTACACAGACCCCTACACCGGGGGCTCCATCTCCCTGTGCCAAGCGCTCAGGAAGGAGCTCGTCCCCCTGGCAGAGGCCGTGCCCTTGCTGGAGGCCCAGCTGGCCACGGGAGGGGTGGTTGATCCCATCCACCACCTCCACCTGCCGCTCCAGGCTGCCTGCAGGTACGGCTTCTACGACGAGGACCTGAACCAAACCCTCTCTCAGCTGGATGACAGCACCAAGAGCTTTTTTGACCCAAACACCAAGGAGAACGTGACCTACCAGCAGCTGAAGGATCGGTGCGTTCGTGATGCCGAGTCAGGTCTGTGGCTCCTCCCTCTGTCGGAAAACGCGATGTTCTGCGTGGACGAACAGACCATGAAAGTGCTGAAATCTGTGACTGTTTGTGTCAACGTGGGGCGGTTCAAAGGACAGACCGTGTCTGTCTGGGACCTCCTCAACTCTGAGTACTTCTCAGACAGCCAGAGAAGAGAGCTGGTGCAAAAGTACAAGGATGAGAAGGCTGAAGTGCTGCAGGAAATCACCACAATTATCACCACAATCATCCAAGAGACTGAGGCAAAAGGCAAGAAGTTCGCATTCAAGGGCCTGAGGAAAAGAGTTTCCGCCAGTGACCTCTTCCAGTCCCAGCTGATCGACAAAAAAACCCTTGATGAGCTCAACCAGGGGAAGAAAACAGTCAAAGAAGTGACTGAAATGGAGTCCGTCCGCAGGTACCTGGAGGGCAGTAATTTCATAGCAGGGGTCCTTATCCAGCCAAGCAACGAGAAGATGAGCATCTACCAGGCCATGTGGAAGGGCATCCTGAGGCCAGGGACCGCCCTGGTGCTGCTGGAGGCACAGGCAGCCACCGGCTACATCATCGACCCTGAGAAAAACAAGAAGTTTTCGGTGGAGGAAGCGTTAGAGGCGGGTCTGATTGGAGGGGAGATTTTTGAAAAGCTGCTCTGTGCGGAGAGAGCCGTGACGGGCTACACAGACCCCTACACCAAAGCCCCCATGTCCCTGTTTGAAGCCATGAACCAAGGGCTGATTGTGAAGAGCCATGGCATCCGCCTGCTGGAGGCCCAGATCGCCACCGGCGGCATCATCGACCCCGTGCACAGCCACCGCCTGCCCGTGGAGGTGGCCTACAAGCGTGGCTACTTCGACCAGGAGATGAACCAGATCCTCTCAGACCCCAGTGATGACACCAAGGGCTTCTTTGACCCCAACACGCACGAGAACCTCACGTATATGCAGCTCCTGGAGAGATGCGTCCAAGACCCGGACACGGGGCTGTACATGCTGCAGGTTGTAAAGGAGGGAGGAAAGTATTTCTACATTGATGAGTCCACAAAGCAGGCTTTGCGCTCAAAGCCCCTTCAAGTGAAAGTTGGAAAGTTTAAGGACCAAACCGTTTCTGTCTGGGAAGTTCTCTGCTCTCACTACTTCTCGGAGCAGAAGAGGAAAGAGCTGGTGATGCAGTACAAAAGCAAAAACCTAGCGCTGGAAGAGCTGATATCCCTCGTCTTAAAAATCATCGAGGACACAGAGCGAAGAGGAGAAGCCCTCAAGGTCAAAGGACTGCGGGGCGAGGTGTCAGTGTCAGAGTTGTTCAACTCTGAGATAATTGACAAGAAAACTCTGGATCAGCTGCAGGACGGGAGTCTCACCCTTGCCAGCCTCACAAAGAGGGACAGCATCCAAAGGTACCTGGACGGCACCGGGTGCATCGCCGGGGTTCTCCTCCCGCTGAGAAAAGAGGTGATGAGCATCTACCAGGCCCTGAAGAAAGGCCTCCTTACAGAGCAGTGTGCCCTGGGGCTGCTGGAGGCACAGGCGGCCACTGGCTTCCTGGTGGACCCCCGGAGCTACCAGAAGCTCTCTGTGGACGAGGCCGTGTCCTCTGGGCTGGTGGGCAGCGAGCTGCGCGAGCAGCTGCTGTCGGCAGAGAAAGCCGTGACGGGATACACAGACCCCCAAACAGGAAATAAAATATCTCTCTTCCAGGCTGTGAGACAGAAGGTAATAGTCAGGCATCAGGGCATCCGCCTGCTCGAGGCCCAGCTCGCCACTGGTGGCATCGTTGACCCCTGGCATGGCCACCGCCTGCCCCTGGAGGTGGCCTACAAGCGTGGACACCTGGATGAGGACACGTTCCTCCTGCTTTCGGATCCAGATCATGGCAGCAAAGGCTTCATAGATCCCAACACTCGCGAGAAGATCAGTTACAGCCAGCTCCTGCAGAGGTGTGCCAAGGACAGGGAGAGCGGCTTGTACCTGCTGCAGGTCCTGGAAAAGGAAGGCGACTATTTCTACATTGATGAGCAAACCAAAAACGCCCTGTTGTGCACCAAGGTCCAGGTGCCTGTGGGGAAATACAAGGGACAGGTGTTATCGCTGTGGGAGCTCCTCTGCTCCGAGTACATCACAGAGGAGAAGAGAAAAGAACTGGTGAAAAAGTACAAGGCGGAATCGCAACACATTGTGCAGGGAATCATTGAGACAATACTAAAGATCATCAGGGAAAAAGAAGAGGACAGAAGCGATGTCTGGTTCCAGGGAATCCGACAGCAGATCACAGCATCAGAACTGCTCAGTGCACAAATAATTACAGAGGAAACAATAGAAAAACTCCAGAAAGGAAAAGAGACAGCACAAGAAATAGCAAAAATGGACAGTGTGAGGAGGTACCTTGAGGGAACTGGAAGCATCGCTGGCGTGCTGGTGCCCTCCAAGACTGAGCCAGGCAAGATGGAGAAGATGAGCATCTACCAAGCCATGTGGAAGGGCATCCTGAGGCAGGGCACGGCGCTGGTGCTGCTGGAGGCCCAGGCGGCCACCGGCTTCATTGTTGATCCAGTGAAGAACCAGAAGCTCTCAGTGGATGAGGCCGTGTCCTCTGGGCTGGTGGGCAGCGAACTGAAAAACAAACTTCTAAGCGCTGAGAGAGCTGTGACGGGCTACACCCACCCCTACACAGGACAAAAGATGAGTCTGTTCCAGGCCATGAAGCAGGATCTCATCGTCAGGGACCACGGCATCCGCCTGCTGGAGGCCCAGATCGCCACCGGCGGCATCATCGACCCCGTGCACAGCCACCGCCTGCCCGTGGAGGTGGCCTACAAGCGTGGCTACTTTGACCAGGAGATGAGCCAGATCCTGTCCGACCCCGGCGACGACACCAAGGGCTTCTTCGACCCCAACACGCACGAGAACCTGACCTACCTGCAGCTGCTGCGCCGCTGCGTGCCCGACCCGGACACGGGGCTGCTGATGCTGCAGCTGATGGACAAGGGCTCCGCGCTCTACCAGCTGAGCGAGGATGCCCGCAGAGCCCTGCAGGCCGCCCGCACCACGCTGGCCGTGGGGCTCTTCCAGGGCCAGAGCGTCACCGTCTGGGAGCTCCTCTTCTCCCGCTACGTCCCTGAGCACCGGCGACAGGAGCTCCTGCGCCAGTACAAGGCGGGGACAGTCACCATTGCGCAGATGATCGACCTCCTCACGGCCATCGTCACCAGGGCTGAGGCCCAGGGCCACGGTGCCAACGGGGCCCCCAAGTCCACAGAAACGGAGATCCTGCCTGAACCCATCCAGAACGGCAGCGCCTCAAACTCCCAGAAGGAACAGGAACAGAAACAGGAGCAGGCTCAGGAGCAAGAGCAGGAGCTGGAGCGGTCCCTCAAATCCCAGACGGTGGAGGTCTCGGCAGGCGGCTTCCACGGCAGGAAGGTGTCCCTGTGGGAGCTGCTCTTCTCCAAGTGGGTGTCAGAGGCCAAGCGCCAGGAGCTGCTGGGGCGGCTGCGGGCCAGGAGCTTGGCGCTGGCTGAGCTGGCCACGCTGCTCACCCTCCTGGTGGAGGAGGCGGCGCAGCGCGGCAGCAGCGTGAAATTCACGGGCCTCAGGAGGCAGGTGAGCGCCTCGGACCTGCTGGACTCGGGCATCATCGACACGGGCACGCTGGCCGAGCTGGTGCAGGGCGCCAGGACGGTGCAGGAGGTGACGCAGATGGCCTCGGTCAAGCGCTACCTGGACGGCACGGGCGTCATCGCCGGCGTGCTGGTGCCCTCCAAGGCCGACCCAAGCAAGATGGAGAAGATGAGCATCTACCAGGCCATGTGGAAGGGCATCCTGAGGCAGGGCACGGCGCTGGTGCTGCTGGAGGCCCAGGCGGCCACCGGCTTCCTGGTGGACCCGGTCAAGAACCAGAAGCTCTCCGTGGACGAGGCCGTGTCCTCTGGGCTGGTGGGCAGCGAGCTGCACGAGAAGCTGCTGTCGGCGGAGAGGGCCGTGACGGGCTACTCTGACCCCTACACGGGGGACAAGATCTCCCTGTTCCAGGCCATGAAGAAGGAGCTGATCGTCAGGGACCACGGCATCCGCCTGCTGGAGGCCCAGATCGCCACCGGCGGCATCATCGACCCCGTGCACAGCCACCGCCTGCCCGTGGAGGTGGCCTACAAGCGTGGCTACTTCGACCAGGAGATGAGCCAGATCCTGTCCGACCCCGGCGACGACACCAAGGGCTTCTTCGACCCCAACACGCACGAGAACCTGACCTACCTGCAGCTGCTGCGCCGCTGCGTGCCCGACCCGGACACGGGGCTGCTGATGCTGCAGCTGATGGACAAGGGCTCCGCGCTCTACCAGCTGAGCGAGGATGCCCGCAGAGCCCTGCAGGCTGCCCGCACCACGCTGGCCGTGGGGCTCTTCCAGGGCCAGAGCGTCACCGTCTGGGAGCTCCTCTTCTCCCGCTACGTCCCTGAGCACCGGCGCCAGGAGCTCCTGCGCCAGTACAAGGCGGGGACAGTCACCATTGCGCAGATGATCGACCTCCTCACGGCCATTGTCACCAGGGCTGAGGCCCAGGGCCACGGTGCCAACGGGGCCCCCAAGTCCACAGAAATGGAGATCCTGCCTGAACCCATCCAGAACGGCAGCGCCTCAAACTCCCAGAAGGAAGAGAAACAGAAACAGGAACAGGAGCAGGAGCTGGAGCGGTCCCTCAAATCCCAGACGGTGGAGGTCTCGGCAGGCGGCTTCCACGGCAGGAAGGTGTCCCTGTGGGAGCTGCTCTTCTCCAAGTGGGTGTCAGAGGCCAAGCGCCAGGAGCTGCTGGGGCGGCTGCGGGCCGGGAGCTTGGCGCTGGCCGAGCTGGCCACGCTGCTCACCCTCCTGGTGGAGGAGGCGGCGCAGCGCGGCAGCAGCGTGAAATTCACGGGCCTCAGGAGGCAGGTGAGTGCCTCGGACCTGCTGGACTCGGGCATCATCGACACGGGCACGCTGGCTGAGCTGGTGCAGGGCGCCAGGACGGTGCAGGAGGTGACGCAGATGGCCTCGGTCAAGCGCTACCTGGACGGCACGGGCGTCATCGCCGGCGTGCTGGTGCCCTCCAAGGCCGACCCAAGCAAGATGGAGAAGATGAGCATCTACCAGGCCATGTGGAAGGGCATCCTGAGGCAGGGCACGGCGCTGGTGCTGCTGGAAGCCCAGGCGGCCACCGGCTTCCTGGTGGACCCGGTCAAGAACCAGAAGCTCTCCGTGGACGAGGCCGTGTCCTCTGGGCTGGTGGGCAGCGAGCTGCACGAGAAGCTGCTGTCGGCGGAGAGGGCCGTGACGGGCTACTCCGACCCCTACACGGGGGACAAGATCTCCCTGTTCCAGGCCATGAAGAAGGAGCTGATCGTCAGGGACCACGGCATCCGCCTGCTGGAGGCCCAGATCGCCACCGGCGGCATCATCGACCCCGTGCACAGCCACCGCCTGCCCGTGGAGGTGGCCTACAAGCGTGGCTACTTCGACCAGGAGATGAGCCAGATCCTGTCCGACCCCGGTGACGACACCAAGGGCTTCTTTGACCCCAACACGCACGAGAACCTGACCTACCTGCAGCTGCTGCGCCGCTGCGTGCCCGACCCGGACACGGGGCTGCTGATGCTGCAGCTGATGGACAAGGGCTCCGCGCTCTACCAGCTGAGCGAGGATGCCCGCAGAGCCCTGCAGGCCGCCCGCACCACGCTGGCCGTGGGGCTCTTCCAGGGCCAGAGCGTCACCGTCTGGGAGCTCCTCTTCTCCCGCTACGTCCCTGAGCACCGGCGCCAGGAGCTCCTGCGCCAGTACAAGGCGGGGACAGTCACCATTGCGCAGATGATCGACCTCCTCACGGCCATTGTCACCAGGGCTGAGGCCCAGGGCCACGGTGCCAACGGGGCCCCCAAGTCCACAGAAATGGAGATCCTGCCTGAACCCATCCAGAACGGCAGCGCCTCAAACTCCCAGAAGGAAGAGAAACAGAAACAGGAACAGGAGCAGGAGCTGGAGCGGTCCCTCAAATCCCAGACGGTGGAGGTCTCGGCAGGCGGCTTCCACGGCAGGAAGGTGTCCCTGTGGGAGCTGCTCTTCTCCAAGTGGGTGTCAGAGGCCAAGCGCCAGGAGCTGCTGGGGCGGCTGCGGGCCGGGAGCTTGGCGCTGGCCGAGCTGGCCACGCTGCTCACCCTCCTGGTGGAGGAGGCGGCGCAGCGCGGCAGCAGCGTGAAATTCACGGGCCTCAGGAGGCAGGTGAGTGCCTCGGACCTGCTGGACTCGGGCATCATCGACACGGGCACGCTGGCTGAGCTGGTGCAGGGCGCCAGGACGGTGCAGGAGGTGACGCAGATGGCCTCGGTCAAGCGCTACCTGGACGGCACGGGCGTCATCGCCGGCGTGCTGGTGCCCTCCAAGGCCGACCCAAGCAAGATGGAGAAGATGAGCATCTACCAGGCCATGTGGAAGGGCATCCTGAGGCAGGGCACGGCGCTGGTGCTGCTGGAAGCCCAGGCGGCCACCGGCTTCCTGGTGGACCCGGTCAAGAACCAGAAGCTCTCCGTGGACGAGGCCGTGTCCTCTGGGCTGGTGGGCAGCGAGCTGCACGAGAAGCTGCTGTCGGCGGAGAGGGCCGTGACGGGCTACTCCGACCCCTACACGGGGGACAAGATCTCCCTGTTCCAGGCCATGAAGAAGGAGCTGATCGTCAGGGACCACGGCATCCGCCTGCTGGAGGCCCAGATCGCCACCGGCGGCATCATCGACCCCGTGCACAGCCACCGCCTGCCCGTGGAGGTGGCCTACAAGCGTGGCTACTTCGACCAGGAGATGAGCCAGATCCTGTCCGACCCCGGTGACGACACCAAGGGCTTCTTTGACCCCAACACGCACGAGAACCTGACCTACCTGCAGCTGCTGCGCCGCTGCGTGCCCGACCCGGACACGGGGCTGCTGATGCTGCAGCTGATGGACAAGGGCTCCGCGCTCTACCAGCTGAGCGAGGATGCCCGCAGAGCCCTGCAGGCCGCCCGCACCACGCTGGCCGTGGGGCTCTTCCAGGGCCAGAGCGTCACCGTCTGGGAGCTCCTCTTCTCCCGCTACGTCCCTGAGCACCGGCGCCAGGAGCTCCTGCGCCAGTACAAGGCGGGGACAGTCACCATTGCGCAGATGATCGACCTCCTCACGGCCATTGTCACCAGGGCTGAGGCCCAGGGCCACGGTGCCAACGGGGCCCCCAAGTCCACAGAAAAGGAGATCCTGCCTGAACCCATCCAGAACGGCAGCGCCTCAAACTCCCAGAAGGAACAGGAACAGAAACAGAAACAGAAACAGAAACAGGAACAGGAGCAGGAGCTGGAGCGGTCCCTCAAGTCCCAGACGGTGGAGGTCTCGGCAGGCGGCTTCCACGGCAGGAAGGTGTCCCTGTGGGAGCTGCTCTTCTCCAAGTGGGTGTCAGAGGCCAAGCGCCAGGAGCTGCTGGGGCGGCTGCGGGCCAGGAGCTTGGCGCTGGCTGAGCTGGCCACGCTGCTCACCCTCCTGGTGGAGGAGGCGGCGCAGCGCGGTAGCAGCGTGAAATTCACGGGCCTCAGGAGGCAGGTGAGCGCCTCGGACCTGCTGGACTCGGGCATCATCGACACGGGCACGCTGGCTGAGCTGGTGCAGGGCGCCAGGACGGTGCAGGAGGTGACGCAGATGGCCTCGGTCAAGCGCTACCTGGACGGCACGGGCGTCATCGCCGGCGTGCTGGTGCCCTCCAAGGCCGACCCAAGCAAGATGGAGAAGATGAGCATCTACCAGGCCATGTGGAAGGGCATCCTGAGGCAGGGCACGGCGCTGGTGCTGCTGGAGGCCCAGGCGGCCACCGGCTTCCTGGTGGACCCGGTCAAGAACCAGAAGCTCTCCGTGGACGAGGCCGTGTCCTCTGGGCTGGTGGGCAGCGAGCTGCACGAGAAGCTGCTGTCGGCGGAGAGGGCCGTGACGGGCTACTCCGACCCCTACACGGGGGACAAGATCTCCCTGTTCCAGGCCATGAAGAAGGAGCTGATCGTCAGGGACCACGGCATCCGCCTGCTGGAGGCCCAGATCGCCACCGGCGGCATCATCGACCCCGTGCACAGCCACCGCCTGCCCGTGGAGGTGGCCTACAAGCGTGGCTACTTCGACCAGGAGATGAGCCAGATCCTGTCCGACCCCGGCGACGACACCAAGGGCTTCTTCGACCCCAACACGCACGAGAACCTGACCTACCTGCAGCTGCTGCGCCGCTGCGTGCCCGACCCGGACACGGGGCTGCTGATGCTGCAGCTGATGGACAAGGGCTCCGTGCTCTACCAGCTGAGCGAGGATGCCCGCAGAGCCCTGCAGGCCGCCCGCACCACGCTGGCTGTGGGGCTCTTCCAGGGCCAGAGCGTCACCGTCTGGGAGCTCCTCTTCTCCCGCTACGTCCCTGAGCACCAGCGACAGGAGCTCCTGCGCCAGTACAAGGCGGGGACAGTCACCATTGCGCAGATGATCGACCTCCTCATGGCCATCGTCACCAGGGCTGAGGCCCAGGGCCACGGTGCCAACGGGGCCCCCAAGTCCACAGAAAAGGAGATCCTGCCTGAACCCATCCAGAACGGCAGCGCCTCAAACTCCCAGAAGGAAGAGAAACAGAAACAGGAACAGGAGCAGGAGCTGGAGCGGTCCCTCAAGTCCCAGACGGTGGAGGTCTCGGCAGGCGGCTTCCACGGCAGGAAGGTGTCCCTGTGGGAGCTGCTCTTCTCCAAGTGGGTGTCAGAGGCCAAGCGCCAGGAGCTGCTGGGGCGGCTGCGGGCCGGGAGCTTGGCGCTGGCCGAGCTGGCCACGCTGCTCACCCTCCTGGTGGAGGAGGCGGCGCAGCGCGGCAGCAGCGTGAAATTCACGGGCCTCAGGAGGCAGGTGAGTGCCTCGGACCTGCTGGACTCGGGCATCATCGACACGGGCACGCTGGCCGAGCTGGTGCAGGGCGCCAGGACGGTGCAGGAGGTGACGCAGATGGCCTCGGTCAAGCGCTACCTGGACGGCACGGGCGTCATCGCCGGCGTGCTGGTGCCCTCCAAGGCCGACCCAAGCAAGATGGAGAAGATGAGCATCTACCAGGCCATGTGGAAGGGCATCCTGAGGCAGGGCACGGCGCTGGTGCTGCTGGAGGCCCAGGCGGCCACCGGCTTCCTGGTGGACCCGGTCAAGAACCAGAAGCTCTCCGTGGACGAGGCCGTGTCCTCTGGGCTGGTGGGCAGCGAGCTGCACGAGAAGCTGCTGTCGGCGGAGAGGGCCGTGACGGGCTACTCCGACCCCTACACGGGGGACAAGATCTCCCTGTTCCAGGCCATGAAGAAGGAGCTGATCGTCAGGGACCACGGCATCCGCCTGCTGGAGGCCCAGATCGCCACCGGCGGCATCATCGACCCCGTGCACAGCCACCGCCTGCCCGTGGAGGTGGCCTACAAGCGTGGCTACTTCGACCAGGAGATGAGCCAGATCCTGTCCGACCCCGGCGACGACACCAAGGGCTTCTTTGACCCCAACACGCACGAGAACCTGACCTACCTGCAGCTGCTGCGCCGCTGCGTGCCCGACCCGGACACGGGCCTTTATTTCCTCAATATTGTTAGAAAATAATTGCAAAACCTTTTTGATTTTTTTCCTTGTTTTTGCCTTGCGGAGGAATGTTACTTTTGTGAATAATTCTTTTGCTGCTGGTGTTTGTCTTTCTTTTCCTAAATATTTTTTTAGCATTTATCATCCCAGTGAGGGAATTTCCTTCCTGATCTCTTTTCTTTGCCACCCCCCACCCCCATCAGGTACAGTTTGAAGTGCCTCCCCCTGAGCAGTGTTGCTGCACTGCATTGTTCATCCTTCCTTAGTTGCCTTTCAGGAACAGAGCAGGCAGCCTGGGTTATCTCAGGACATTTTGGTGAAGCGTGTCATCCTCATTTTCCCCACTCAGGTTTAACTGCAGGTCTTTGTTCTGTTCAGGTGCTGCTGCGAGTCGTATTTTTATTCTCTGCCCCTATTTTCCTGCATGTTCCAGCTATTTTCCCCAGAATCTTTGCAGGATTGCATTCCGTTTGCAGGTTTTCAAGCCAGGACAGCGTGCAGAGCAGATTTCTGCGTGGGCAGGATGCCGGGCTTGCTTGGCGTGTCGCTGGCGTGGGACACATCATCTGTGTTTTTGCTCTCCGTGCCCCAGCCTGTCCTGCCTTTCCGGGGCTGTCTGGAGCACAAACAGCCTCAGCCCAGCGTGGCTTGGTCTCTCTCTGTGCTTTCCCTCCCTCTGTGAAGCCTCTGTGGGGATGGATCCTCTCACGGGAGCTGGAAGTGGATGTGGCTGTGCTGTGCTTTCAGTCTGTCCATCCACACGGGCGCCTCCATTCCTTCCTGCTCCTTTTGCCCTCCTGTGTCCTGAGCTGACTCAGCCACATGCCAGAGCAGAGGAACAGCCCTGGAGCCACTCTCCCGTGCAGTTCAGGGATGAATAATTCTACTGCTGTTTAATGGGAGGAAACTTACCCTTCTTAAATGTGCTGCCTTGGGGTGTTTGCCTTAATTAACCCGGTAATGTCCTGGAAAATGGACTTTTGGCCACAAGCTTGTGCAGCTGGTACCTGGGAACAAGCGTAGAGGAGCTGTGGGGCCCAGAGAATTGCATGGGCTCAGAAAAGGAGGGAGTAAACTGATGGGAGAGAAGTCACAGGACCATGGAATGGTTTGGGTGGGAAGGGGCCTCCTCGTGCCACCCCCTGCCATGGCAGGGACACCTTCCACTGTCCCAGGCTGCTCCAAGCCCTGCCCAACCTGGCCTTGGGCACTGCCAGGGATCCAGGGGCAGCCACAGCCGCTGTGGGCACCCTGTGCCAGGGCCTCACACCCTCACAGGGAACAATTCCTTCCAACATCTAACCCACACCTACGCTCCTCCAATTTGAAGCCATTCCCTGACGCTGTCGAGTCAGGGATGGAAAGAAAGGCTCCAGGCTTCGGGTAGATCAGAAGGCTCAAAAAGAATCTTTGTTAGCAAGAAGCAGTGAGTTTTATAGTCTCACTCACTAAGTGGGACCAGATTGGTGTCAAAGTAGAAAAATTCTCACATTATTGGTGACTTTGAATAGCACACTGTGAGGAACCATATCCATAAACAATGGTTACAGAAAGAGAGATGATAATTGTTTGAATTCTTTCATCTAAGATTCCCCAGCCCAGCCCGGGAGAAATTGTTTCTGTTCTTTCTCCGACTGAACTGAGAATCTCCACAATTCCCCCTTGTCCTGTCACTCCAGGCCTTTGTCCCTCTCCATCAGCCTTACAGCCCCCTTTAGCTACTGGAAACCCACAACAACACCTCCCGGGAGTTTTCTCATCCTGGAAACCCAATTCTCCCTTCCACAGAGGCAAAGAGGAACAGGGAGCGCCGGGTCCCCGGGGTTTGTCTGTAACATCCCACTGTGCCAGGGCCAGCACGGTGTCCCCGTGGCTGCTGCACTGGGACACAGTTTGGGACAAGGGCAGGGCCAGCACGGTGTCCCCGTGGCTGCTGCACTGGGACATGGTTTGGGACAAGGACAGGGCCAGCACAGTGTCCCCGTGGCTGCTGCACGGGGACACGGTTTGGGACAAGGACAGGGCCAGCACGGTGTCCCCTTGGCTGCTGCACGGGGACACGGTTTGGGACAAGGACAGGGCCAGCACAGTGTCCCCGTGGCTGCTGCATTGGGACACGGTTTGGGACAAGGACAGGGCCAGCACAGTGTCCCCAAGGCTGCTGCACTGGGACATGGTTTGGGACACTCTGAAGGGCCAGCGTGGTGTCCCCAAGGCTGCTGCACTGGGACACAGTTTGGGACACTCTGAAGGGCCAGCGTGGTGTCCCCAAGGCTGCTGCATGGGGACACAGTTTGGGACACCCTGAAGGGCATGGCCAGTGTGGTGTCCCTGTGGCTGCTGCACTGGGACACGGTTTGGGACACTCTCAAGGACAGGGCCAGCACGGTGTCCCTGTGGCTGCTGCACTGGGACACAGTTTGGGACAAGGACAGGGCCAGCACGGTGTCCCTGTGGCTGCTGCACCATCCCTGCAGCCCTGGCACCATCACAGTGACCCTGGCACCATCCCAGTGACCCTGACACCATCCCTGCATCTCTGGCACCATCACAGTGACCCTGGTACCATCCCTGCAGCCCTGGCACCACCCCAGTGACCCTGGCACCATCCCTGCAGCCCTGGTGCCACCACAGTGACCCTGGCACCATCCCTGCAGCCCTGGCACCATCCCTGCAGCTCTGGCACCACCCCAGTGACCCTGGCACCATCCCTGCAGCCCTGGAACCATCACAGTGACCCTGGCACCACCCCAGTGACCCTTGCACCATCCCTGCATCTCTGGCACTACCACAGTGACCCTGGCACCATCCCTGCAGCCCTGGCACCACCCCAGTGACCCTGGCACCATCCCTGCAGCCCTGGCACCATCCCAGTGACCCTGGCACCATCCCTGCAGCCCTGGCACCACCCCAGTGACCCTGGCACCATCCCTGCAGCCCTGCACCATCCCTGCAGCCCTGGAACCCCCCCAGCCCCCCCAGATTCTCTCCCTCCCGCACCGTGCCGCAGACCAGGTGTCCTGAGCACCAGGAAAAGCCTGGCCCATCCCTTTTTCCCAGGAACCACGAGTCAGGCACAGGACACCTGATAGTGCCTTTCCCACAGAGATCAGAGTTGTGCAATCTCTCCCAGCCGCAATAAAAGAGCATTTTTTGTCCGTGCCCGTGTCTGCCCGTGCCCGTCCCCTGGGCGCGGGGATGGGCTGGCTCCAAGTGGCTTTTGAAAGGGAACTTTGTTGTTTTTGTTATTCTTTCCTGCGGAGGCGCCGGTGCGGGCGGGGAGAGGCGGAGCAGGGGCGGCGGCCGCCGGTACCCGCAGAGCAGGTGACAGCAGCGCCCTGGCTCCCGGGAGTTTGCAGTTCATTGCAGCCCCAAGGTTTGTGAACAGTCTCTGTTTCGGCCCGCGCGTTCGAAGAATGAGCCGGAGTTCTTCAGTTCTCGGTCTCAGAGTTGTTTATTGTGTCTTATCTATAAAAATTTTTCTCCTGTCCAGCCGAGGTCCACTCAGCAGGACAGCCAGAGGCACTGTGCCTGCCCTGGGGCTGTGTTATCTCTTTATAGCACAAACTGTGTATAACGTGTTTACAATGGCTTCCCAATACCTCTCTCCTATGTTAGACAGTGAGCTTCTACTCTAGAGCAATCCAAAAGTGCCACCATCACAGCAGAAGATGGAGATAGAGAAGAAGAAGAAAGGCTGGACACACCCAAGTCCCTCCATCTTGTCCCCAAAACCCCTCTTCCAAAAACCCCAAAATCTACTTTTTCACCCAGAGATAATTTTATTATTACACTACTTAAACTTCTGTGGCTTTCAGGTCTTCATACAAAGCTGGAAATTTGCTCCACGGGTCATAATCAAACCCACAGGTGCTCGGGGCTGTGTGCCAGGGTCTCTGAGCCCCCTGGCAGGGGTCCGGGCAACTCTGGACACCCAGAGGGATGCGCTGAGTTCTGACACCTGGTACCTGTCGGTCAGGTGACAGAAACACCACTGGTACCTGCTGAGCAGGTGACAGAAACACCGCCGGTACCTGCTGAGCAGGTGACAGAAACACCGCCGGTACCTGCTGAGCAGGTGACAGAAACACTGTGGGTACCTGCTGGGCAGGTGACAGAAACACCGCCAGTACCTGCCCAGCAGGTGACAGAAACACCACCTGTACCTGCTGAGCTGGTGACAGAAACACTGCCGGTACCTGCTGAGCTGGTGACAGAAACACCGCCGGTACCTGCCCAGGAGGTGACAGAAACACCATGGGTACCTGCTGAGCTGGTGACAGAAACACCACCGGTACCTGCTGAGTAGGTGACAGAAACACCATGGGTACCTGCTGAGCAGGTGACAGAAACACCATGGGTACCTGCTGAGCTGGTGACAGAAACACCACCGGTACCTGCTGAGTAGGTGACAGAAACACCACCTGTACCTGCCCAGCAGGTGACAGAAACACCATGGGTACCTGCTGAGCAGGTGACACAGGTGACAGCAGTGCCCCGGTACCTGCTGAGCAGGTGACAGAAACACCACCGGCACCTGTCGGGCAGGTGACAGAAACACCACTGGTACCTGCTGAGCAGGTGACAGAAACACCATGGGTACCTGCTGAGCAGGTGACACAGGTGACAGCAGCGCCCCGGTACCTGCCCAGCTGGTGACACAGGTGACAGCAGTGCCCCGGTACCTGCTGGGCAGGTGACAGAAACACCATGGGTACCTGATGAGCAGGTGACACAGGTGACAGCAGCATCCCGGTACCTGCCCAGCCAGTGACACAGGTGACAGCAGTGCCCCGGTACCTGCTGGGCAGGTGACAGAAACACCATGGGTACCTGATGAGCAGGTGACACAGGTGACAGCAGCATCCCGGTACCTGCCCAGCCAGTGACACAGGTGACAGCAGTGCCCCGGTACCTGCTGGGCAGGTGACAGAAACACCATGGGTACCTGCTGAGCTGGTGACACAGGTGACAGCAGCGTCCCGGTACCTGCCCAGCCGGTGACACAGGTGACAGCAGTGCCCCTGTACCTGCCCAGCCGGTGACACAGGTGACAGCAGTGCCCCGGTACCTGCTGGGCAGGTGACAGCAGTGCCTCCCAGGGTCCGGCCCTGCCGAGGGTCAAACCCTGCCGAGGGGCCTTTCCCGGGGTCCAGGCCTCCATTATCTGCTTCTCCTTCTTTCCTTTTGTTCTTTCTTGCTTTCTTTCTTCCTCACTTTCTATTTCTCTTCATTGCTTTCTTTTTCTTTTTCTTTTTCTTTCTTTCTTTCTTTCTTTCTCTTTCTTTCTTTCTTTCTTTCTTTCTTTCTTTCTTTCTTTCTTTCTTTCTTTCTTTCTTTCTTTCTTTCTTTCTTTCTTTCTTTCTTTCTTTCTTTCTTTCTTTCTTTCTTTCTTTCTTTCTTTCTTTCTTTCTTTCTTTCTTTCTTTCTTTCTTTCTTTCTTTCTTTCTTTCTTTCTTTCTTTCTTTCTTTCTTTCTTTCTTTCTTTCTTTCTTTCTTTCTTTCTTTCTTTCTTTCTTTCTTTCTTTCTTTCTTTCTTTCTTTCTTCTCTTTATATATTTTCTTAACCAATATGGACTTCTATATTTTTACGGACAACAATGAAGACGGTCACATCCTTCCTTTGCACTTGAATTAAATTTTATTTTGTTTTGAGGAATTAAAACAATCACATTGTTTTATAACCACCCTGCTCGTGTACATGGGGGTTGTTCAGTGTCCTGGCACAGCCCGAGGGAGCATTAACCAGAACCGTGCCGTGCCCTACCTGTGCTCAGGTGTTTCCAGGGGCAGGGGCTGCCATCCCCAGGGCAGGCGGGGCTCTGTGCATCCCCCTCCTCAGGAAAACTCCTCAGCAGCCACAGGGGCTCGGGGACCTGTGCTCCAGTGAGGGCTGGCCTGGAACAGAGACCAGGCAGAGCTGAAGAATAAAGCGGGGATTTATTACGAGGTCTCAATGGAAACAGCTTGGGCAGCACAATCCAAAATGGCCACAAAAAATGGACAACAGCTCACGGGGTCTCGCATTTTTATAAGTTTTGGTCCATTTGCATATTGGAGTTAATTGTCCAATTACAGCTTTAGACCATGAAATTCCATCATTCTTGGTTTTCTCTCTCCAGCCCATGTTGTTTGCACTCTTGGGGCTGAGATTTGGATCCAAAACGGCCACAAAAAAGGACAACAGCTCACGGGGTCTCACATTTTTATAACTTCTGGTCAATTAGCACATTGGAGCTAATTGTCTAATTACAGCTTTAGGTTATGCAGTCTCATCCTTCTTGTTTTTCTCTCTCCAGCCCACGTTGTTTGTGCTCTTGGGGGTGAGATTTGGATCATTTGTGCTTGGTCCCCAGCTGGAGCAGGAATTGTTTTGTCTCCCTGCTCTGTGCAGAGAGCTCAGCATCCCCTGAGATGAAACCCAGACCCACACACTGAAGCAGCACAGAACCTGAAAAATAGAAAAGCCAAAACCTGAGGCACCCCCAGCACCAGCTGGAAAGGAGCTGGGAGCAGCATCAGCACCTGAGCCCCGCCCCTGGGGGTTTCCCAAATCAATCGCTGCAGGAAAACCCTCCCCAAACGCCCCAGTGCTGAAACATCCCTGGCAGAGGCATCTTCCAGCCTCTGACGTGGCCCTGAGGTGCTCCAGCCATGACTCCCACACCTCCGGGCAGGTTCCCGGGAAGCTGCAGGTGAGCCAGGGAGCCCGGGGGTGAAAAATGCGTATTTTATCATTGGCTTGTGGCAAATATTCCAGTGAATGTTATGTGTGTTGTGTTAGGGAGTTGTGCTGTGTTAATTTCTGTTAGTAGTGTGTTAAACATAGTTTGAGGTTAGAACACAATGTTAAAATAGAAACTGTGCTGTGTAAGATACTTTTTTAAAAGAGAGGACTCACAGCGAGACAGCAGCCACAGGACACCTGAATCCTTCGAGAAAGAGAATTTATTGCTCCATTATCAGAAGAAATGAACTTCTTCCTGCCTCGAAGGCGCTGTCAGGATTCAGAGGAAGAAGCTGACACTGCCCAGCCAGAATCCTGTGTTTGAATGGAATTTATGCATCATGGATGAGGTGCATGAATATGCAACAGGCTGTTGCTTTTAAGGGTTAATCCTCTGTTAACGTGGGTCCTTTTTGGGGCTTATTTTGCCCAGAAAGAGGTTCCCGGACCATCCATCACCCTTTGCTTTTATTGTCTCATATTGTCCTAAATCCTAATTGTCAAAATTATCATTACTCTAATTGTATTACTATTTTTATAACCATTTTATTACTATTAAACTTTTAAAATTCTAAAAACGAGTGATCAGCATTTTTCACACCAGGGGTCTGCGCCCCTCTCTGTGGGCTCTACCAGAAATATCCCAATATCCCCAAACCCCCAAATATATTCCCAATATCCCAATATAACCCAAAAGTGTGAAAAGGATTATAGAGAGTAGTGTAGGTGTGTCACTTGGTGAGAAATTGAGGGTTTGGGATTTTTCCTAGCTCAGAGTAAAAATTTGCTCGGTTGGCAAACATTTCACCTAGAACTCAGTTGTGTCAAGTTTGATAAATGAAGATCTAACAATTTAAATTTTATTTAGCAGAAAAATCCAAGTAAATTCTTTTATGAAAATGAATTAAAAAAGTATATCCCTTCCATTTACATTTCTTCTTTTGATTGTAAAAATATGCGGTGGGAATAGCTCAGAGTAAAAATTTGCTCAGTTGGCAAATATTTCACCTAGAACTCAGTTGCGTCAAGTTTGATAAATGAAGATCTAACAATTTAAATTGTATTTAGCAGAAAAACCCAAATAAGTTCTTTTGTGAAAATGCTCCAGCTCCTTCTGAGTGAAACATTTAAAATTTTGCTCAGAAATACGCTCATTCTTAACATTTTCCTGAAGATCTAACAATTTCAATTGTATTTAGCAGAAAAACCCCAATAAGGAAAATGCCTCAGCTCCTTCTGAGTCAAACATTTAAAATTTGGCTCAGAAACATTTTCCTGAGGAAATTTCCTGAGCTGGGAGCAGATCTCAGCCCGGGAAGGGCTCCAGAGCGGGGAGCGGAGCCTCAGGAGCGGGTCCTGGAGCCACCTCACCCCAGGACCGGGTACCTGGGCCAGGTGGGCTCCCTGCAGGATCCTGGAGCCACCTCACCCCAGGACCGGGTACCTGGGCCAGGTGCGCTCCCTGCAGGATCCCGGAGCCACTTCCCCACAGGACAGGACCGGGTACCTGGGCCAGGTGCGCTCCCTGCAGGATCCCAGAGCCACATCCCCACAGGACAGGACCGGGTACCTGGGCCAGGTGCGCCCCCCACAGGATCCTAGAGCCGCCTCCCCCAGCACAGCACAGGGTACCTGGGCCAGGTGTGCTCCCTGCAGGATCCTGGAGCAGCACAGGGTACCTGGGCCAGGTGCACTCCCCGCAGGATCCTGGAGCAGCACAGGGTACCTGGGCCAGGTGCGCTCCCTGCAGGATCCCAGAGCCACCTCCCCCCAGCCCAGGGTACCTGGGCCAGGTGTGCTCCCTGCAGGATCCTGGAGCAGCACAGGGTACCTGGGCCAGGTGTGCTCCCTGCAGGATCCTGGAGCCACATCCCCCCAGCCCACGGTACCTGGGCCAGGTGCGCTCCCTGCAGGATCCCAGAGCCACATCCCCCCAGCCCAGGGTACCTGGGCCAGGTGCGCTCCCCGCAGCCGAGCCCCGGTGAGTCAGAGGGAGAAGCTCTCCGGGAGCCGATCAGCCGGTCTGGGCAGCGCCCACGCCGGCAGGAATGCGCTCCCGGAGCAGGACAGACGGACAGGCAGGGCCAGGGCATGCAGCCCCTCCTGCCCCCGGAACGGCACCGAGCCACGTGGGACACGGGCACACCTGGGTGAGGGCAGCTTTCCTGTGTCACCTGTGTCACCTGGGCCAGGCACTGAGCCACATGGCACATGGGCACACCTGGGTGTGAGCAGCTTTCCTGTGTCACCTGTGTCACCTGTGTCACCTGTGTCCCCCCTGGCAGGCACTGAGCCACACGGGACATGGGCACACCTGGGTGTGAGCAGCTTTCTGTGTGTCACCTGGGTCACCTGTGTCACCTGTGTCACCTGTGTCTCCTGGGGCAGGCACTGAGCCACACAGGACACGGGCACACTGGAGTGTGAGCAGCTTTCCTGTGTCACCTGTGTCACCTGTGTCACCTGTGTCCCCCGGAGCAGGCACCAAGCCACGTGGGACACAGGCACACCTGAGTGTGAGCAGCTTTCCTGTGTCACCTGTGTCACCTGTGTCCCATGGGCCAGGTACCAAGCCAGGCGGGACACGGGCACACCTGGGTGTGAGCAGCTTTCCGTGTGTCACCTGTGTCCCCACGCACAGGGAGCCACCCATGCCCCGCACATGCATTGTCCTGCGTTGTCCTTTGTGCCCAGGCTCACAGGAGAGTCACAGGAGAGTCACAGCAGGGACCTGCCCAGGGTCACACACAGGGTCACACACACGGGTCACACAGTGACACACAGGGTCACGCAGTGACACACAGGGACCTACACAGGGTCACAGCAGGGACCTGACCAGGGTCACACACAGGGTCACACACAGGGTCACAAACACACACAGGGTCACAAACACACACAGGGTCACACACAAGGTCACACAGTGACACACAGGGACCTACAAAGGGTCACAGCAGGCACCTGGACGGAGGGTCACAGCAGAGCCACAGTCACACACAGGGTCACACAGTGACACACAGGGTCACAAACACACACAGGGTCACACAGTCACACACAGGGTCACACAGTGACATACAGGGTCACACAGTGACACACAAGGTCACACAGTCACACACAGGGTCACAAACACACACAGGGTCACACAGTGACACACAGGGTCACACAGTCACACACAGGGTCACGCAGTCACACGCAGGGTCACAAACACACACAGGGTCACACAGTCACACACAGGGTCACACAGTCACACGCAGGGTCACAAACACACCCAGGGTCACACAGTCGCACACAGGGTCACACAAACACACCCAGGGTCACACAGTCGCACACAGGGTCACACAGTCACACTCAGGGTCACAAACACACACAGGGTCACACAGTCACACACAGGGTCACACAGTCACACACAGGGTCACAAACACACACAGGGTCACAAACACACGCAGGGGTCACACAGGTCCTTGTTCCAGGCACGTGGAATCAAAGGAGCCCACAGGGGCAGCCACACCCCCTGAGGCACAGACACCTGTGAAGGTTGACAGGAGCAAAGACACTGAATGTCATGAATGTCCCCATGCACACCCATGGCCAGCGCTGTCTCCTCTGTCACCCAGCCATGGCCAGCACTGTCCCTGCTCTGTCACCCAGCCATGGCCAGCACTGTCCCTGCTCTGTCACCGAGCCATGGCCAGCACTGTTCCTGCTCTGTCACCCAGCCATGGCCAGCACTGTCCCTGCTCTGTCACCCAGGCACAGCCAGCACTGTCCCCTCTGTCACCAAGCCATGACCAGCACTGTCCCCTCTGTCACCCAGGCACAGCCAGCACTGTCCCCTCTGTCACCGAGCCATGGCCACACTGTCCCTGCTCTGTCAGGCACAGCCAGCACTGTCCCGGCTGTCACCCAGCCATGGCCAGCACTGTCCCGTCCGTCAGGCACAGCCAGCACTGTCCCTGCTCTGTCACCCAGCCATGGCCAGCACTGTCCCTGCTCTGTCACCCAGGCATGGCCAGCACTGTCCCTGCTCTGTCACCCAGGCACGGCCAGCACTGTCCCCTCTGTCACCCAGGCATGGCCAGCACTGTCCCTGCTCTGTCACCCAGGCACGGCCAGCACTGTCCCCTCTGTCACCCAGGCACAGCCAGCACTGTCCCTGCTCCGTCAGGCACAGCCAGCGCTGTCCCCTCTGTCACCCAGGCACGGCCAGCACTGTCACCTCTGTCACCCAGGCACAGCCAGCACTGTCCCTGCTCTGTCACCCAGGCACGGCCAGCACTGTCCCTGCTCTGTCACCCAGCCATAGCCAGCACTGTCCCCTCTGTCGCCCAGCCATGGCCAGCACTGTCCCTGCTCTGTCACCCAGGTACGGCCAGCACTGTCCCCTCTGTCACCCAGGCAGTGTCTGTGGGAATCTCTAAAATCAGAGGGGTTTGGGGAAGCTGCACAAGGCAGCCTCGGGGACAGCACAGCTGTGATCAGAGGTGAGCGGTCACCATGAGATTGGTCAGCAGATGGAACTGGCAGTGGGATCCATCCTGCATTGGACTGGAACATTTGGGCCAAAGAACTTCCCAGAGCAGTGTCTGAACCCCAAGAATTAGAAATCCTGGGTCCTTTAAAAATAGAGTTTTGCTGTTCATTCACAGCTAATGATTGGCGATCCTCCAAAGTACAACGTTACTCCCCATTATTTTGCATACAGAAATGCAAGTTTTCGGTGTCATCACTCGAACAGTTGGGATGTGCTTCCCGAGGCTGACCATGACAATTGTCCAAAGGACATTGGTTCATTTGTGGAGATGGGGCTTGGCAGGGCATCCCACCACGCCCTGAAGGAAGGTGGCCCGTGTGGCCCTGGAACGCTCCCTGGGACAGCAGCTACTGCTAAAGCAGGCATGGAGGAGCCGAGGGGGGCTCCGTGGCCAGTCCCGGCCCGTGTTCCAGCCCAGGGCAGGGCCACCCGGGGCAGGGCAGGGCCTCCCTGCCGTCCCCATGGGCGGAGGAGGGCAGGATTTAAATCGGGCACCTGCGCCTCTGCTCACCTGGCTGGGAGCCGGCGGGAGGAGGAGGAGGAGGAGGAGGAGGAGGAAGATCGGAGCCTGCCGGCCGTCCAGCCGCTCTGGAGACACGGCCAGGAGGTAGGACAGAGCCCACCTGGGCGTCACCGAGGGGACCTGCCCGGGGAGCGGGGACCTCGCCCCGATCCCAAACTCCCGCTCGGCAGGGGCTGCTGAAACTCCCGGGATTGGTGAGCAGGAGATCTCCCTCCCGGCAGAACCTGGTCCTTTTTGGGAAGGGACAAAGCGACCGAGTGGCAGCGGGGCTGGCTGGAGCTGCTGCTCTGCGTGACGCGTTTTGTGTCGCCGGTGCTTCAGCAGAGCTGGGATGCGGGAGGGAAACAAAGGGAGCGGTGGGACCGAGCCAGGGCTGCGGCTGGAGCGGTGGGAATCGCTGGATGCAGGGTCCAGAGCAGTGGGAATCACGGGATCCAGGGCTGGAGCAGTGGGAATCACTGGATGCAGGGTCCAGAGCAATGGGAATCACTGGGATCCAGGGCTGGAGCAGTGGAGATCACTGGGATCCAGGGCTGGAGCAGTGGGAGTCACTGGGATCCAGGGTCCAGAGCAATGGGAATCACTGGAACCAGGGCTGGAGCAGTGGGAATCACTGGGATCCAGGGCTGGAGCACTGGGGATCTGCTGGGATCCAGGGCTGGAGCGCTGGGGATCACTGGGATCCAGGATCCAGAGCAATGGGAATCGCTGGGATCCAGGGCTGGAGCAGTGGGAATTCGCCAGGAGCCCGGCAAGGAGCGGGTGCTGGGCTGTACTGGGGGCACTGGTGTGGTTTCCCTCCCAGTGTCAGTGCTGTACTGGGGGCACTGGTGTGATTTCCCTCCCCGGTATGGGCTGTACTGGGGGCACTGGTGTGGTTTCTGTCCCTGGTGCTGTACTGGGGGCACTGGTGTGATTTCCCTCCCGGACCCCGGGCAGGGCTGGGGACCCCCTTTTTACGGGGCCACCCCAGCTGGCTCCGGCTATGAAACCGCTCCCACCGGAGCCTCCTGGCCGAGCCAGCCCCGGGAGCTGCGTGTGCAGCCCAGCCCCGGCCCCGCAGGCTGATTAGAGAGCTGCTAATGAGAGCTGCTAATGACAGGCTGCGGTTGGGAAACGGGCTGGCGGTGCAGGGTGTTCACACGACAGCCCTGGCCTACAAAGGTGTCCCGGCTCCAGGGGGAACCACTGGGATCCAGGGCTGGAGCAGTGGGAATCACTGGATCTGGGGCTGGAGCAGTGGGAATCACTGGGATCCAGGGCTGGAGCACTGGGAATCACTGGGATCCAGGGCTGGAGTGGTGGGAATCACTGGATCTGGGGCTGGAGCAGTGGGAACCACTGGATGCAGGGCTGGAGCAGTGGGAATCGCTGGATCCAGGGCTGGAGCAGTGGGAATCACTGGGATCCAGGGCTGGAGCAGTGGGGATCACTGGGATCCAGGGCTGGAGCACTGGGAATCGCTGGATCCAGGGTTGGAGCAGTGGGAATCACTGGGATCCAGGGCTGGAGCAGTGGGAATCGCTGGATCCAGGGGATGGAGCAGTGGGAATCACGGCCACCCCTCTCTAGTTGCCACTGCCACCCCGGCAGGTGGCACAGCCAGCCCGTCACCTCCCCTGCACCCCCGGAGCCGCGCAGGGAGGGACAGGAGTGGGACAGAGCCACGGCAGGGGGGGACAGGAGTGGGACAGATCCATGGGCAGGGAGGGACAGGAGTGGGACAGGGACACGGGCAGGGGGGGACAGGAGTGGGACAGGGACACGGGTAGGGAGAGACAGGAGTGGGACAGGGACACGGGTAGGGAGGGACAGGAGTGGGACAGAGCCAGGGCAGGGAGAGACAGGAGTGGGACAGAGCCAGGGCAGGGAGGGACAGGAGTGGGACAGAGCCACGGGCAGGGAGGGACAGGAGTGGGACAGAGCCACGGCAGGGAGGGACAGGAGTGGGACAGAGCCACGGCAGGGAGGGACAGGAGTGGGACAGAGCCACGGGCAGGGAGGGACAGGAGTGGGACAGAGCCATGGGCAGGGAGGGACAGGAGTGGGACAGGGCCATGGGCAGGGAGGGACAGGAGTGGGACAGAGCCACGGCAGGGAGGGACAGGAGTGGGACAGAGCCACGGGCAGGGAGGGACAGGAGTGGGACAGAACCACGGCAGGGGGGGACAGGAGTGGGACAGAACCACGGCAGGGGGGGACAGGAGTGGGACAGAGCCACGGGCAGGGTCCCCGCAGAGCAGGGGCCGGGCTGTGGGTGAATCTCAGCCCCACCGCGGGGCCTCCGCCCCAGCATCCATCCGGGACTGCGCTGGATCAAAGCGGTGACTCAGAGGCTTCCCCGGTGCTCTGTAAACAGGCAGGGACCGGAGCTGTGACCCTGATAACGAGTCTGACGTGTCGTTAGTGTCAGCCAGAGGAGTTCACGGGACATGGGTGTTCCCCGGGTGATCCTCTGGGTTTCGATTCTGCTGCTTTTACGAGACTGTGGCCTCATCGCTGCTGCACGGCGCTGCAGATGCTGAAAGGTTGTTTTGCAGGGGACCAGGTGACAACGTGAGACATCCTGGGAGTGGGTGGCATCCCTGCCTGTGGCAGGGGCTGGAACCAGATGGGATTTAAGGTCTGTTCCCACCCAGATTAACCTGGGATTCCATGATGCGTCTGCGATTGCTCAAATTAAGTTACATTAAATAACACACAGAGCCCGGTTCTGCAGGACGGGAGGGTGGCAGGACGGGGTTTGGGGTCTCTGCCCGCCCAGTGGCCTTGGAAAAAGCAGAGACTCAGAGAACCCAGAGCCAGGGGAAAGCTCTCCCTCAGCTCCCGCTGCTGCCCCTGGCTCTGAACAGCCACTCATCCATCCCTGAAATTATTCCCGTGCCCTGCGGAGTGCCAGGGCGCTGTGGGATCACACAGGAGCATCCACACTCACAGCCGGGCTGTCCCCTGCGTCCCACCAGGGTCATGGCCAGCCTGCGACCAGCACGGGGCCAGCCAGGGCAGGAAATGACCGGGAGCACCAGCCAGCAGCTCTCTGGGGCTGTGCCATCAGCTCAGGAGCCACTGCTGCCTCTTGGCGCGCCCTGAGCTCGGGAGGAGACCCCCGGTGAAACCTGGCTGTCCCTGGCAGCCCCGGGGAGCAGGGAGGGAGCCATGCCCGGAACAGAGGCCAGACTGGGTTCAATAGAGCAGGCATTTATTAAAGGGCCTTCAAAGGACACGCCTTGGGCCGTGCAAGAGCCCAGCCGTGGCTACACCCCAGGTGGATGATGGGTCATGGCTTTTCACACTTTTATAAGTTTGGGTTCGTTTGCATATTGGGGCTAATTGTCCAATTACAGCTGCAATTACAGGTTATGCAGCCACATCCTCCCAGGTTGCTCTCCCCAATTCACTTTTGTTTGCACTTTTTGGGCTTGAGGCTGCGGTGATGTCCTTGGTTCTGGGGCTGGAAAAGGATTGTTCTGTGTGGCTGAGCTGTGAGGAGACCTTGCTGACACTTTGTGTGGAGTTCAGAGTTACTAATGCAGAGTCTGGAAAATAGGAAAGCTAAAACTCAGCTCAAGGAAAACATGAGAATTAAGACTCAGCTCAAGGAAAATAGGAGAGTTAAAACTCAACTCAAGGAAAATAGGAGAGCTAAAACTCAACTCAAGGAAAATAGGAGAGCTAAAACTCAACTCAAGGAAAATAGGAGAGTTAAAACTCAACTCAAGGAAAATAGGAGAGTTAAAACTCAACTCAAGGAAAATAGGAGAGTTGAAACTCAGCTCAAGGAAAATATGAGAGCTAAAAGTCAACTCAAGGAAAATTAGAAAGCTAAAACTCAACTGAAGGAAAATATGAGAGTTAAAACTCAAGGAAAATATGAGAGTTAAAACTCAACTCAAGGAAAATAGGAGAGTTAAAACTCAACTCAAGGAAAATTAGAAAGCTAAAACTCAAGGGAAGGAAAACATGAGAGTTAAAACTCAACTCAAGGAAAATATGAGAGTTAAAACTCAACTCAAGGAAAATAAGAGAGTTAAAACTCAACTCAAGGAATAAAACTCAACTCAAGGAAAATAGGAGAGTCAAAACTCAACGCAAGGTCCTGAACTGTGCTGGCACCAGCCCAAAACCAAGGGGTGGTCGTGTCCCCCAGGAAGAGGAGAGGAGAGGGGCTGAGGGCGCAGGTCTGGGGCTCTGAGGGAGCAGGGGGGTCCCTGGGGGGCTGCAGGGTGTCCCTGGTGCTGCGGGGTGATTCTCTGTGTGCCGTGTGTCTGTCACCAACGCCGTGTGTCTGTCACCAACCCCTGCCCTGCCCTCAGAGCTCCCTGCCCACCCCAGCCGCACCCTGGACTGCTCTGAGGGAGCAGCAAAGGCTCAGATGCCCCTCCCTGCTTCTCCCTGTGGTCACCTCCAGGGAGAGGCTTCCCCCACCCCGAGCCCCCCCCAAAAATTGCTCTGGTCCCAGCTGTGCTCCCGTGTTCCAATTTGGGGAGGGGGCGACGTGAATTTGGGGATCCCAGAAAAGCCAGAGGGACACCCCAAGCCCCCTCTGATCCTCCTGGGGACCCCAAAATCCCCCCCAAGCCCTTCCCCACCTGCAGGGACCCCCTCCCAATAAACCCTGCTGGTCCCCAACATTGCCAGGGGTTCAAATTTGGGGAGGGGGACACAGGAAATTTGGGGATCCCCAGCCAAGTCAGAGGAACCCTCACACTCCCCAAGGATCCCTCTGGTCCTCCTGGGGACCCCAAAATCTCCCCCAAGCCCTTCCCCACCTGCAGGGACCCCCTCCCAATAAACCCTGCTGGTCCCCAACATTGCCAGGGGTTCAAATTTGGGGAGGGGGACAGAGGAAATTTGGGGATCCCCAGCCAAGTCAAAGGGACCCTCGCATTCCCTCTGCCCTCCTCTCGGCTGCGGGGACCCCACTGTGAAAACCACGCAGGGATTTGTGTCTTACCAGGGGCTCTGTCTGTTCCTCGTGATTTATTAAGAATTATGGATATTGATCCGGTTCCGATATCGAACAGTGCGGGACAAAAACTGTCTGGCAGTTTAGAGTTAGAAAGTGTGAGTTTACTGAGGGATAGCTCCCAAATACACACTGCAATTTACAGGTGATTACAGAGCCCTTTTATCCTTACTAGCATTGAATACCCAAAATACAAATGCATATTCATAACTTTGGTACATCCCATTCCCCTCTTCATATGGTAATTACTTCAAAGGCTAAAGTAATTTGTTCATTAAGCATGCGTGGTTTGTCCCTTGAAATGGGTCGGTGGTCTCGTTCATGGGGAGGGGTCCCAAAAGGAGGAAGTAAATGAAGTCTTCCTCGTTCTGACCTTTCTGCCTTTTCAATGCAAATGTGACAAATGAATCCTTGGTAGAACTCCCATTCCCCATCTTCAGTTGGTTTCAGGACAGAGGAGGCCACAATTGTCTGATGTTCCTAAAAGCCATTTATCAGTCTCTGTATTCTTCATTATTAACCCAGCTAACCAAACATTGTGTTGACAATCAATTATTAGTTAATTACCAACTCTTAACTTCATCGGCCTACCCATTTATTTCAATTAACTCCAATAAAACTTACCTCTAAAATCTCAGCTCCTCTAAATTCCTTAAAGTTTATGTCTCACTCCCTCCTCAGACCCTCCCAGCACCCCGCAGGAGCAGGATTGAGAGGAAGATGAGGAACATGAGTGGACGCTCCCAGAACAGCGAGCAGAGCAGCCCAGGGAGCGCTCACCTGTGCCCAGGTGAGCACAGAGAGACGGGCGGGGACGGCAGCAGCTTCATCGCCGGAGTCTTCCTCCAGGCCAAGGGGAAGAAGCTGAGCATCCACGAGGCCATGGTGAGGGGGCTGCTGAGCCCGGGCACGGCGCTGGTGCTGCTGGAGGCGCAGGCGGCCTCGGGGCTGCTCACAGACCCCGGCAGCGCCGCGCGGCTCTCGGTGGCAGAGGCGCTGGCTCGGGGGCTCGTGAGCCACGACTTCTACGAGAAGCTGCTGTCGGCCGAGGGAGCCGTGACGGGGTACACGGAGCCCTACACGGGCCGCAGGATCTCCCTGTTCCAGGCCATGCAGAAAGGGCTCATCGTCAGGGACCACGGCATCCGCCTGCTGCAGGCCCAGATCGCCACCGGCGGCATCATCGACCCCGTGCACAGCCACCGCCTGCCCGTGGAGGTGGCCTACAAGCGTGGCTACTTTGACCAGGAGATGAGCCAGATCCTGTCCGACCCCGAGAATCAAACCAGGACTTGCTTCGACCCCAACACGCATGAGAACCTGACCTACCTGCAGCTGCTGCGCCGCTGCGTGCCCGACCCGGACACGGGGCTGCTGATGCTGCAGCTGATGGACAAGGGCTCCGCGCTCCACCAGCTGAGCGAGGATGCCCGCAGAGCCCTGCAGGCCGCCCGCACCACGCTGGCTGTGGGGCTCTTCCAGGGCCAGAGCGTCACCGTCTGGGAGCTCCTCTTCTCCCGCTACGTCCCTGAGCACCGGAGAGAGGAGCTGCTGAGGAGATACAAGGCAGGGGCAGTGAGCATTGCAGAGATGATCGACGTCCTCACCGTCACCGTCACGGCGGCAGAAAGGGACAATGGGGCTCTGGGCTCATCCACAGCCAAGCCCAACAGCGAGGCGAGCGCGTCACCTCCAGCTCAGGACACGCAGGCCCAGGAGCAGCAGCTGAGGAAGTCCCTCAAGTCCATGACGGTCCATGTCACTGCTGGGGAGTTCCGGGGGCAGAAGGTTTCCGTGCTGGACCTGCTCTTCTCCAGATACATCCCTCAGGGGAGGCGACAGGAGCTGCTGGAGCTGTACAGGGCAGGGATACTGAGCACAGAGCAGGTGGGCGCCGTGGTCACCACCATGGTGAACCGGGCGGAGGCCGCAAACGCCGCGCGGTTGGCGAAGGCCAGGGGCACACACAGGGCAGAGGCAGCGGCACGGGAGGATGGAGAGGATTGCTCAGAACACCTGGATGAGGCCCTGAGGTCCACCACCGTCAGTGTGCCTGCTGGAGAGCTGCAGGGACAGCAGGTGTCTCTGTGGGACCTGATCTTCTCTGATTACATCCCCGAGGAGAAGAGGGAGGAGCTGCTGGAGCTGTACCACGAAAGGTTATTAACTCTGGAGCACATGACAACTGTTGTCAGCACTCTGATTAGGAAAAAAGAATCTGCAGGCAGGAAATTGCACATTACAGTCAAGAGTTCCAGCAGGGACCCCGTGACAGCAGCAGGAGAGGAAGGTGATGACAAACACCGCAAAGAGGAGCCCTGGAAAACAACCCTGAAAACCACAATGGTCCACGTGGAGGCTGCGGAGTTCCGGGGCCGCGAGGTCTCGCTGTGGGACCTGCTGCACTCCCACTACATCCCCGAGGAGAACAGGAGGGAGCTGCTGGAGCTCTATGAGGCAGGAGAGCTCAGCCTGGAGCAGGTGAGGACCGTTGTCACCACCATTGTCACCAGGATGGCAGCAGCAGAGAGAGCAGGGCCCGTGAGTGGTCCCAGGGCAGAGCCAGTGGCCACAGAGGCTGAACCCACACCCCTGGACGGGGATAGAACCTGGGAGGAGACCCTGAAGGCCACCAGAGCTGAGGTGTCCGTGGGGGAGTTCCAGGGTGGAGAGACCTCCCTGTGGGACCTGCTCTTCTCTGACCACATCCCAGAGGAGAAGCGTCAGGAGCTGCTGGAGCTGTACCGTGGGGGGACCCTGCCCTTGGAGCAGTTAATCCTTGTTGTCACCACTCTCATCAAGAAAAAGGAATCTGCAGGCAGGAAATTGCACATTACAGTCAAGAGTTCCAACAAGGATCCTGAGGCAGCAGCAGGAGAGGAACGTGATGAGAAACCCCCCAAAGAGGAGCCCTGGAAAACAACCCTGAAAACCACAATGGTCCACGTGGAGGCTGCGGAGTTCCGGGGCCGCGAGGTCTCACTGTGGGACCTGCTGCACTCCCGCTACATCCCCGAGGAGAACAGGAGGGAGCTGCTGGAGCTCTACGAGGCAGGAGAGCTGAGCCTGGAGCAGGTGAGGACCGTTGTCACCACCATTGTCACCAGGATGGCAGCAGCAGAGAGAGCAGAGCCCGTGAGTGGTCCCAGGGCAGAGGCGGTAGCTGCAGAGGCTGAACCCACACCCCTGGACGGGGATAGAACCTGGGAGGAGACCCTGAAGGCCACCAGAGCCGAGGTGTCAGTGGGGGAGTTCCAGGGTGGAGAGACCTCCCTGTGGGACCTGCTCTTCTCCGACCACATCCCCGAGGAGAAGCGTCAGGAGCTGCTGGAGCTGTACCATGGGGGGACCCTGCCCTTGGAGCAGTTAATCCTTGTTGTCACCACTCTCATCAAGAAAAAGGAATCTGCAGGCAGGAGATTTGACATTTCAGTCAAGAGTTCCAACAAGGACCCCGAGAAAGCAGCAGGAGAGGAAAGTGACCACCATCCCAAGGAGGAGCCCTGGAAAACAACCCTGAAAACCACAATGGTCCACGTGGAGGCTGCGGAGTTCCAAGGCCACGAGGTCTCACTGTGGGATCTGCTGCACTCCCGCTACATCCCCGAGGAGAACAGGAGGGAGCTGCTGGAGCTCTACGAGGCAGGAGAGCTGAGCCTGGAGCAGGTGAGGACCGTTGTCACCACCATTGTCACCAGGATGGCAGCAGCAGAGAGAGCAGAGCCCGTGAGTGGTTCCAGGGCAGAGCCGGTGGCCACAGAGGCTGAACCCACAGCCGTGGATGGGGATGGGGCCTGGGAGGAGACCCTGAAGGCCACCAGAGCTGAGGTGTCAGTGGGAGAGTTCCAAGGTAGGCAGGTGTCCCTGTGGGACCTGCTCTTCTCTGACCACATCCCCGAGGAGAAGCGTCAGGAGCTGCTGGAGCTGTACCGTGGGGGGACCCTGCCCATCCAGGAGCTGCTCAGCACCACCAGCAGCCTGGCCAGCGACAGCCTGGAGCAGCACCTCAGGGCCCTCCCCGCTCACACCATGGACCTGCTGCGCTCCGAGGGCTCCTACATCACCTGTGACCCGTCCCAGCAGCGCCAGGTGTCCGTGTGGGAGCTGCTCTCCTCCAAGCAGGTCTCCGAGTACAAGCGGGAGGCGTGCCTGGACACCTACCCCTCGGGAGGGCTGACGGTGAACAGGATCACCATCACCACCACCGTCACCACCGGGCCCCGGCTGGAGCAGAGCCGCCCCCGGCACCACTGACGGGGATCCCAGCACAGCAGGGTCTGGGGCACCCGTGGGCCTTTGCTCCTTGGGTCCCTCCATGTGTCCCACCACTGACCGAGATCCCAGCACAGCAGGGTCTGGGGCACCCGTGGGCCTTTGCTCCTCATATCCCTCCATGTGTCCCACCACAGACGGGGATCCCAGCACAGCAGGGTCTGGGGCACCCGTGGGCCTTTGCTCCTTGGTGTGTCCGTGTGTCCCACCACTGACGGGGATCCCAGCACAGCAGAGTCCTGGGCACCCGTGGGCCTTTGCTCCTCAGTGTGTCCGTGTGTCCCACCACTGACCGAGATCCCAGCACAGCAGGGTCTGGGGCACCCGTGGGCCTTTGCTCCTTGGGTCCCTCCATGTGTCCCACCACAGACGGGGATCCCGGCACAGCAGGGTCTGGGGCACCCGTGGGCCTTTGCTCCTCAGTGTGTCCGTGTGTCCCACCACTGACTGAGATCCCAGCACAGCAGAGTCCAGTGCACCCGTGGGCCTTTGCTCCTTGGGTCCCTCCGTGTGTCCCACCACTGGCTGAGATATCCCAGCACAGCAGGGTCCTGGGCACCCGTGGGTCTTTGCTCCTCGGGTCCCTCCGCATGTCCCTGTGGTGACAAACCCGTGTGTGGGGCGGGCTGGGGCTCAGATAAACTCCTGCTGTCTCACCTGGATGTGCTGATGTGGGATGTGGGGTTCAGATAAACTCCTGCTGTCTCACCTGGCTCTGCTGATGTGGGATGTGGGGCTCAGATAAACTCCTGCTGTCTCACCTGGCTGTGCTGATGTGGGATGTGGGGCTCAGATAAACTCCTGCTGTCTCACCCCTGGCTGTGCTGAGATTTCTTTTTGCCTGGCAGAGCTTTCCCAGAAGGGCTCGGGGGGTGTCCGAGAGCCTTGGGACTGTGACCCCCATGTCACTGCCCCGGGGGTGGCACTGCAGCCCCCGTGTCACCGCTCTGAGGGTGGCACAGACAGTGGCACTGCGTGCCCCATGTTGCTGCTCTGAGGGTGGCACAGATGGTGACACTGCAGCCCCCAAGTCACTGCCCTGAGGGTGGCACTGCTGCCCTTGTGTCCCTGCCCCGAGAGTGACACAGACAGTGGCACTGCGGCCCCCCTGTCGCCACTCTGAGGGTGGCACAGATGGTGACACTGCAGACCCCGTGTCACTGCTCTGAGGATGGCACAGATGGTGACACTGCAGCCTCTGTGTTGCTCCCCCAAGGGTGGCACAGATGGTGGCACTGCCGCCCTCGTGTCACTGCCCTGAGGGTGGCACTGTGGTCCCCATGTCACTGCCCCGAGGGTGGCACTGCAGCCCCCGTGTCACTGCCCCGAGGGTGGCACTGCAGCCCCCATATCAGTGCCCCGAGGGTGGCACAGAAGGTGACATTGCAGCTCACGCGTCACTTCCCTGAGAGTGGCATTGCAGCTCACGTGTTGCCACTCCGAGGGTGGCACTGCTGCCCCCGTGTCACTGTTCTGAGGGTGACACTGCAGCCCCTGTGTCACTGCTCCAAGGGTGGCACTGCAGTCCCCGTGTCACTGCCCTGAGGGTGGCACTGTGGTCCCCATGTCACTGCCCCGAGGGTGGCACTGCAGCCCCCGTGTCACTGCCCCGAGGGTGGCACTGCAGCCCCCATATCAGTGCCCCGAGGGTGGCACAGAAGGTGACATTGCAGCTCACGCGTCACTTCCCTGAGAGTGGCATTGCAGCTCACGTGTTGCCACTCCGAGGGTGGCACTGCTGCCCCCGTGTCACTGTTCTGAGGGTGACACTGCAGCCCCTGTGTCACTGCTCCAAGGGTGGCACTGCAGTCCCCGTGTCACTGCCTTGAGGGTGGCACTGTGGTCCTCATGTCACTGCCCCGAGGGTGGCACTGCAGCCCCCGTGTCACTGCCCTGAGGGTGGCACTGCAACCCCCGTGTTGGTGACACAGACGGTGGCACTGCAGCCCCCATGTCACTGCTCTGAGGGTGGCACTGTGGTCTCCATGTCACTGCCCTGAGGGTGGCACAGACGGTGACACTGCAGCTCCTGTGTCGCTGCTTGAGGGTGGCACAGATGGTGGCACTGCAGCCCCCATGTCACTGCCCTGAGGGTGGCACTGCAGCCCCTGTGTCACTGCCCTGAGGGTGGCACTGCAGCCCCTGTGTCACTGCCCTGAGGGTGGCACTGTAGCCCCCGTGTCACCGCTCCAAGGGTGGCACTGTGTCCCCCATGTCACCGCCCCGAGGGTGGCACTGCAGGCCCCGTGTCACCGCCCGGAGGATGGCACTGCAGCCCCCGTGTCACTGCCCTGATGGTGGCATTGCAGCCCCCGTGTCACTGCCCTGAGGGTGACATTGCAGCCCCCGTGTCACCGCTCCTGGCTCGGACCGGGCACCGCCGGCACCGGGACACGCCGGGGGCTGCAGGATGGGGACGGGGGACCCGCAGCCAGGGCGGGGAGGGCTCTGCAGGGACCCGGTGCCACTGCAGCCTGCCCGGGGCTGGCACGGCTCGGATGGTTCCAGGGACCCGGTGCCACTGCAGCCCGGGGCTGGCACAGCTCCGGATGGCTCCGGATGGCTCCGGATGGCTCCGGGAACTCGGGCTGCGCTCCCACAGGAAGCGCTGCGTTTCCAAAAAAAGCGGCTGAAAGAAAACAGGAGGTTTTGAGAGCCGAGAGCTGGAGGAAAACAGGAGGTTGTGCGAGCCGAGAGCGGAATACATTTGCATAGTGAAGAGCTCGTTGTATAACGGGAGGGATGGAGCGGCTCCGAACGCTCCCGGGGACACAGGGAGGGTCGGGCAGGGACCCCATCCATGCAGGAATGTGGCACTGACCCCATCCCTGTGGGAATGTGGCACTGCAGGGACCCCATCCCTGCGGGAATGTGGCACTGACCCCATCCCTGACCCCATCCCAGCGGGAATGTGGCACTGACCCCATCCATGCGGGAATGTGGCACTGCAGGGACCCCATCCCTGCGGGAATGTGGCACTGACCCCATCCCTGCGGGAATGTGGCACTGCAGGGACCCCATCCCTGCGGGAATATGGCACTGACCCCATCCCTGACCCCATCCCTGTGGGAATGTGGCACTGACCCCATCCATACGGGAATATGGCACTGACCCCATCCCTGACTCCATCCCTGAGGGAATGTGGCACTGACCCCATCCCTGAGGGAATGTGGCACTGACCCCATCCCTGACCCCATCCCTGTGGGAATGTGGGACTGACCCCATCCCTGCAGGAATGTGGCACTGACCCCATCCCTGAGGGAATGTGGCACTGACCCCATCCCTGACCCCATCCCTCTGGGAATGTGGCACTGACCCCATCCCTGTGGGAATGTGGCACTGACCCCATCCCTGACCCCATCCCTCTGGGAATGTGGCACTGACCCCATCCCTGTGGGAATGTGGCACTGCAGGGACCCCATCCCTGCGGGAATGTGGCACTGACCCCATCCCTGACCCCATCCCAGCGGGAATGTGGCACTGACCCCATCCCTGCGAGAATGTGGCGCTGCAGGGACCCCATCCCTCTGGGAATGTGGCACTGACCCCATCCCTGACCCCATCCCTCTGGGAATGTGGCACTGACCCCATCCCTGCGGGAATGTGGCACTGACACCACCCCTCCTGGAATGTGGCACTGCAGGGCCCCCATCCCTGGGGAATGTGGCACCGCACCGAGCCCTGTCCCCGCTGGAATGTCACACGGCGCCCGGAAACGCCTTGGCTCGGTTGGACAAGAGTGGGGTGACAGGAAAAGCGCCAGGACGGGACCGGAGCTGCTGGAAAAGGAGCGGGAAAGCCGCAAATCCCAAAATGCGCCCGCGGGCGCGGTGGGACAGCAGAGGGAGCGCCCACAGCGGCTCCCCCTGCAGAGCGATCACAGAGTCACGGAGCCATGGAAGGGTTGGGTGGGAAGGGACACGAAAGCTCCTCCTGTCCCACCCCTGGGGACACCTCCCTCCATCCCAGGGTGATCCAAACCCCAGTGCCCAACCCGGCCCTGGGCACTGCCAGGGATCCAGGGGCAGCCCCAGCTGTGCCAGGGCCCCACACCCTCACAGGGAACAGCTCTGTCCGATACCCGACCTAATTCCTCTCTTTCAGCCCAAAACTGTCCCAGCTTTCCCCTGTCACCGCAGGCTCCTGTGGGATGTCCCTCTCGAGGGACACACAGGGGTCACACACCCTGGCAGTGAGCGTGGGATGTGGTGCCAGCCCTGCCCACGAGCCCACCCTGACACAGCCAAGAGGCCACCAGGGGCCACCAGGGCCCTCCCAGAGCCACCAGGAGCCACCAGGAGCCACCAGGGGCCACCAGGGGCCACCAGGGTCACCAGGAGCCACCAGGGCCCTCCCAGAGCCACCAGGGGCCACCAGGGGCCACCAGGGGACACCAGGAGCCACCAGGGCACTCCCAGAGCCACCAGGGGCCACCAGGGGCCACCAGGACACTCCCAGAGCCACCAGGGGCCACCAGGGCACTCCCAGAGCCACCAGGGGCCACCAGGGGCCACCAGGAGCCACCAGGGGCCACCAGGGGCCACCAGGGTCACCAGGAGCCACCAGGGCCCTCCCAGAGCCACCAGGGGCCACCAGGGGCCACCAGGGCACTCCCAGAGCCACCAGGGCACTCCCAGAGCCACCAGGGGCCACCAGGGCACTCCCAAAGCCACCAGGGCACTCCTGGGGCCACCAGGACGCTCCCAGGCCAGGCCTGGCCTCCTTTCCCAGCAGCCCCCAAGGTTCCCAGCCCATTTGCTGAGGTGCCAGCCCCTCCATCAGCCCGAGCAGATCCTGCCCTGGTGCTGCTGCTCCCTGATAAGGCTGCCCTGGGCGGGTTTATCTCCCTGCACATCTGTCCTGCAGCAGCTGCCCCTGCTCTGCTCCTCCCTCAGCTCTGCCTCTGCCCCTGCTCCACTGCCTGGCACTGCTGGGGCACACAGAGCCCGGCCTGGCATGGATGGGGCACACAGAGCCTGGCCTGGCATGGATGGGGCACACAGAGCCTGGCCTGGCACCCCCTGGGGCACACAGAGCCTGGCCTGGCATGGATGGGGCACACAGAGCCCGGCCTGGCACCTTCTGGGGCACACAGAGCCTGGCCTGGCACAGCTGGGGCACACAGAGCCTGGCCTGGCACCCCCTGGCATGGCTGGGGCACACAGAGCCCTGCCTGGCACCCCTTGGGGCACACAGAGCCCGGCCTGGCATGGATGGGGCACACAGAGCCCTGCCTGGCACAGCTGGGGCACACAGAGCCCTGCCTGGCACCCCCTGGCACGGCTGGGGCACACAGAGCCCTGCCTGGCATGGATGGGACACACAGAGCCCGGCCTGGCATGGATGGGGCACACAGAGCCTGGCCTGGCACCCCCTGGCATGGATGGGGCACACAGAGCCTGGCCTGGCATGGATGGGGTACACAGAGCCTGGCCTGGCATGGCTGGGGCACACAGAGCCTGGCCTGGCATGGATGGGGCACACAGAGCCCGGCCTGGCACAGCTGGGGCACACAGAGCCCTGCCTGGCATGGATGGGGCACACAGAGCCCGGCCTGGCATGGATGGGACACACAGAGCCCTGCCTGGCATGGATGGGGCACACAGAGCCCTGCCTGGCACCCCCTGGCATGGATGGGGCACACAGAGCCTGGCCTGGCATGGATGGGGCACACAGAGCCTGGCCTGGCACCTTCTGGGGCACACAGAGCCCGGCCTGGCATGGATGGGGCACACAGAGCCCTGCCTGGCATGGATGGGGCACACAGAGCCTGGCCTGGCACGGCTGGGGCACACAGAGCCTGGCCTGGCATGGATGGGGCACACAGAGCCCTGCCTGGCATGGATGGGGCACACAGGGCCTGGCCTGGCATGGATGGGGCACACAGAGCCCTGCCTGGCATGGATGGGGCACACAGGGCCTGGCCTGGCATGGATGGGGCACACAGAGCCTGGCCTGGCACCTTCTGGGGCACACAGAGCCTGGCCTGGCATGGATGGGGCACACAGAGCCTGGCCTGGCATGGCTGGGGCACACAGAGCCCGGCCTGGCACAGCTGGGGCACACAGAGCCCGGCCTGGCATGGATGGGGCACACAGAGCCCGGCCTGGCACCCCCTGGCACGGCTGGAGAAAGTTTCCTGGACTTCAAGATAGACTGGAATCCACAAAAATGTGACATATTTAGATTATAGAGAGTATAGATTATTATTGATAGAGTTTAAATATTTAGATTATAGAGAGTACAGATTATTATTGATAGAGTATAAATATTTAGAATTTAGAGAGTATAGACTGTTATTTATCAAGTATAAGTATTTAGATTATAGAGAGTACAGATCGTTATTTATAGAGTATAAATATTTAGATTATAGAGAGTATAGATTGTTATTTATAGAGTATAAATATTTAGATTATAGAGAGTACAGATCGTTATTTATAGAGTATAAATATTTAGATTATAGAGAGTATAGATTATTATTTATAGAGTATAAATATTTAGAATTTAGAGAGTATAGATTGTTATTTATCGAGTATAAATATTTAGAATTTAGAGAGTATAGATTATTATTTATCGAGTATAAATATTTAGATTATAGAGAGTATAGATTATTATTTATCGAGTATAAATATTTAGATTATAGAGAGTATAGATTGTTATTTATCAAGTATAAATATTTCGATTATAGAGAGTACAGATTATTATTGATAGAGTATAAATATTTAGATTATAGAGAGTACAGATCGTTATTTATAGAGGATAAATATTTAGATTATAGAGAGTATAGATTGTTATTTATCGAGTATAAATATTTAGATTATAGAGAATATAGATTATTATTTATCGAGTATAAATATTTAGATTATAGAGAATATAGATTGTTATTTATTGAGTATAAATATTTAGATTATAGAGTGTATAGATCATTATTTATAGAGTATAAATATTTGGATTATAGAGAGTATAGATTATTATTTATCGAGTGTAAATATTTAGATTATGGAGAATATAGATTATTATTTATAGAGTATAAATATTTAGATTATAGAGAGTATAGATTGTTATTTATCAAGTATAAATATTTCGATTATAGAGAGTATAGATTATTATTTTTCGAGTATAAATATTTAGATTATGGAGAATATAGATTATTATTTATAGAGTATAAATATTTAGATTATGGAGTATAGATTATTATTTATCAAGTATAAATATTTAGATTATAGAGAGTATAGATTGCTATTTATCGAGTATAAATATTTAGATTATAGAGAACATAGATTATAGAGAGCAGTGTGGGTGTGTCACTGGGTGAGAAATTGAGGGTTTGGGATTTTTAGTGAGTTGTGGATGGCAGCAAGATGGAGGGCACAGGGTGTCACCCTGGGTTTCTTCTCCATGCTGCTTCTTCCTCCTTCTCCATGGGTTTGGGTGGCATTTTGTAATTGGGCAGAAAAGCCCCCATTGGGATCATTTATTGGGTTAAAAGTGAAAACAATCCAGGTGCCAGTCCTTAATTGGACAGTTTAGTCCTAAAAGCCCCTGTAACAAGAGATGGTGGCCATTTTGTGCCCTGCTGCTGAACTCGCAGCAGTGGGACTGTTTTACCGATAGGAAATAAATAAACACCTGAGTGTGCAGGTGAATTATTGTGTCAGGTGCCTCCAATCCAGCCCCAGAGGGACCCACGGCTGGCTCTGGCACTCTGCTGGGCATGACTGTGCATTTGGGCTGTTCCCGATGGTGCCGTGACCTCCTGCAGCCCCAACGTCACCCGGGCCAGCTCTGGGCTCGCCTGCTATTTATTGACAGAGCCCTTGATAAAATATTCCATTTTTTCCCACGTGCTCCCTTGGAGCTCCCCTTCCAGCCAGGGGAGCAAAAATTTCCGTTTTGGCTTTGCTGCTGCTGGGATCTGGTTGTCCCAGCTTGCCCCGGTTTGTCCCAGCAGCACAAAGGGAGGGCTCAGCAGCGGAGCCCTGGTGGCTCCAGCACCTTTCCCCAGCCCCAGGGGTCACACTGGCCCCAGCTCTGTCTCTTGCCCCTCTCTCCAGGGAGGGTTTGACCTGGGAGATAAAAAGGAACAAACCAGGCCAGGTTATGAGGAGCCCTTGTCCGGTTTTCCGCTGGACTGGTTCCACGTCTTCCTCTTAACCAGAGCTCAGGAAGGTGTTAAAGGTGGTTGGGACAGGAGTTCCTGGGATGTGAGAGCCCAGACTCCCCCCTGTGTGAGCCAAGAGAGGCTCCTGCAGCCCAGAGTGCTCAGGCTGGGGGTCCCGGTGTCCTTCCTGCTCATCCTCCATAGGCGGGAGAGGTTCTGCCAAAAGGGTGACAGGGATTGTGCCCTCCTCCCCTCCCCAGAGCTGCCCATCCCACCCCATCCCATCCCATTATCCCATCCCATCCCATCCCATCCTATTATACCATCCCACCCCATCCCATCCCATTATCCCATCCCATTATCCCATCCCACCCCATCCCATTATCTCATCCCACCCCATCCCATCCCACCCCATCCCATCCCATTATCCCATCCCACCCCATCCCATCCTATTATACCATCCCACCCCATCCCATCCCATCCCACCCCATCCCATCCCATTATCCCATCCCATTATCCCATCCCATTATCCCATCCCATCCCACCCCATCCCATTATCTCATCCCACCCCATCCCATCCCACCCCACCCCATCCCATCCCATCCCATTATCCCATCCCACCCCATCCCATCCCATTATCCCATCCCACCCCATCCCATCCCATCGATCCCATCCCACCCCATCCCACCTCATCCCATTATCCCATCCCATCCCATCGATCCCACCCCATCCCATCCCATTGATCCCATCCCATTATCCCATTATCCCATTATCCCATTATCCCATACCATCCTATTATCCCACCCCATCCCATTGATCCCATCCCATCCCATCCCATTATCCCATCCCATCCCATTATCCCATTATCCCATCCCATTCATCTCACCCCATCCCATCCCATTATCCCATTATCCCATTATCCCATTATCCCATCCCATCCCATTGATCCCACCCCATCCAACCCCATCCAACCCCATCCCATCCCATCCCATCCCATCCCATCCCATCCCATCCCATCCCATCCCATCCCATCCCATTGATCCCATCCCATCCCATTATCCCATCCCATCCCATCCAGTCCCATTGATCCCATTCCACCTCATCCCATTGATCCCATCCCATCCCACTGATCCCATTCCACCTCATCCCATTGATCCCATCCCATCCCATTGTTCCCATTCCACCTCATCCCATTATCCCATCCCATCCCATCCCATCCCATCCCATCCCATTATCCCATCATCCAATTATCCCATCCCATCCCGTCCCGTTATCCCACTCCATCCCATCCCATCCCATCCCATTGATCCCACCCCATCCTATCCCATCCCATCCCATCCTATCCCATTGTTCCCACCCCATCCCATTATCCCATTATCCCATTATCCCATAATCCCATAATCCCATTATCCCATCCCAGGGCTCAGGATTGGACCCTCTGGGGTCAGGCTCCAGCCCCACGCAGCACCGGCTCCGCCCCACCAGGAGCTGCACCAGCCCTGGGAGAGGGGCCAAGGGCAGGAAATCCTGAGCAGGGCCCTGAGGAGCACAGGGAATGCTCCAGGGCCTGTGGAGCACAGGGAATGCTCCCAGGGAATGCTCCCAGGGCCTGTGGAACACAGGGAATGCTCCCAGGGAATGCTCCAGGGCCTGTGGAGCACAGGGAATGCTCCCAGGAAATGCTCCCAGGGCCTTTGGAGCACAGGGAATGCTCCCAGGGAATGCTCCAGGGCCTGTGGAACACAGGGAATGCTCCCAGGGAATGCTCCAGGGCCTGTGGAGCACAGGGAATGCTCCAGGGCCTGTGGAACACAGGGAATGCTCCCAGGGAATGCTCCCAGGGCCTGTGGAGCACAGGGAATGCTCCCAGGGAATGCTCCCAGGGCCTGTGGAGCACAGGGAATGCTCCCAGGGAATGCTCCCAGGGCCTGTGGAGCACAGGGAATGCTCCAGGGCCTGTGGAACACAGGGAGTGCTCCCAGGGAATGCTCCCAGGGCCTGTGGAGCACAGGGAATGCTCCCAGGGAATGCTCCCAGGGAATGCTCCAGGGCCTGTGGAACACAGGGAATGCTCCCAGGGAATGCTCCAGGGCCTGTGGAACACAGGGAATGCTCCCAGGGAATGCTCCCAGGGCCTGTGGAGCACAGGGAATGCTCCAGGGCCTGTGGAGCACAGGGAATGCTCCCAGGGAATGCTCCAGGGCCTGTGGAGCACAGGGAATGCTCCAGGGCCTGTGGAACACAGGGAATGCTCCCAGGGAATGCTCCCAGGGCCTGTGGAGCACAGGGAATGCTCCAGGGCCTGTGGAGCACAGGGAATGCTCCCAGGGAATGCTCCAGGGCCTATGGAACACAGGGAATGCTCCCAGGGAATGCTCCAGGGCCTGTGGAGCACAGGGAATGCTCCCAGGGAATGCTCCCAGGGCCTTTGGAGCACAATGGATGCTCCAGGGCCTGTGGAGCACAGGGAATGCTCCAGGGCCTGTGGAACACAGGGAATGCTCCCAGGGAATGCTCCCAGGGAATGCTCCCAGGGCCTTTGGAGCACAGGGAATGCTCCAGGGCCTATGGAACACAGGGAATGCTCCCAGGGAATGCTCCCAGGGCCTGTGGAGCACAGGGAGTGCTCCCAGGGAATGCTCCCAGGGCCTGTGGAACACAGGGAATGCTCCCAGGGAATGCTCTCAGGGCCTGTGGAACACAGGGAATGCTCCCAGGGAATGCTCCAGGGCCTGTGGAGCACAGGGAATGCTCCCAGGGAAGGCTCCCAGGGAATGCTCCCAGGGCCTGTGGAACACAGGGAATGCTCCCAGGGAATGCTCCAGGGCCTGTGGAACACAGGGAATGCTCCAGGGCCTGTGGAGCACAGGGAATGCTCCAGGGCCTGTGGAGCACAGGGAATGCTCCCAGGGAATGCTCCCAGGGCCTCTGGAGCACAGGGAATGCTCCCAGGGAATGCTCCCAGGGCCTATGGAACACAGGGAATGCTCCCAGGGAATGCTCCCAGGAGCTGCAGAGGGCCGGGGGTGGCAGCAGGGGCTGGCACAAACCAGGTGTCCTTTGTGCGTGACAGCCACAGGCAATGGGCACAGTCCGACAGCTGTGCACAAAATGCAGGCATTCTGCCCCAAATTCCAACAGCTGTGCCCAAACTCCAGCCAGCCTGCCCCAAATTCCAACCAGCTGTGCCCAAAATCCAATCCCTCTGCCCCAAATTCCAACCAGCTGTGCCCAAAATCCAATCCCTCTGCCCCAGATTCCAACCAGCTGTGCCCAAAATCCAATCCCTCTGCCCCAGATTCCAACCAGCTGTCCTGTGCTGGTGTTCTCCTCGTGTCCTTCAGCCTGTGATGATGGTCCTGTGGTGTCCCTCAGCCCATGGTGGGGGTCCCCTGGTGTCCCTCAGTGGTGGCCTGTTCATGCCCTGTCCATGTTCTGTCCATGTTCTGTCCGTGTTCTGTCCATGTTCTGTCCATGCTCTGTCCGTGTTCTGTCCATGCTCTGTCCATGTTCTGTCCGTGTTCTGTCCATGTTCTGTCCATGCTCTGTCCGTGTTCTGTCCGTGTTCTGTCCGTGTTCTGTCCGTGCTCTGTCCGTGTTCTGTCCATGTTCTGTCCATGCTCTGTCCGTGTTCTGTCCGTGTTCTGTCCGTGTTCTGTCCATGTTCTGTCCGTGTTCTGTCCATGCCCTGTCAGTGCCCCCGAGGCGATTTTGGCCACCCCATTTCAGCCACCTCCAGCCTGTGAAAATCGCCAATCACTTGTATTAAAAATTTTAACAGTTTATTAGTAATAAAATGGTTATAAAAATAGTAACACAATTAGAGTAACAAAAATTTGGACAATTAGGATTAGGACAATATGAGACAATAAAAACAAAGAGTTACAGACAGTCCAGGTACCTCTTTCTGGATAAAATAAGCCTGAAAAAGGATCCACATTAACAGAGGATTAACCCTTAAAAGCAACAGCCTGTTGCATATTCATGCACCTCATCCATGATGCATAAATTCCATTCAAACACAGGATTCTGGCTGGGCAGTGTCAGCTTCTTCCTCTGAATCCTAACAGCGCCTTCGAGGCAGGAAGAAGTTCATTTCTTCTGATAATGGGGCAATAAATTCTCTTTCTCTGAAAGATTCAGGTGTCCTGTGGCTGCTGTCTCGCTGCGAGTTCTTTCTTTTTAAAAAGAGTATCCTACATAGCATCGTTTCTATTTTAACATTTTTTATAACCTAAAACCATATTTAACACAGTACTTAAGAGAATTAATACAGCATTACTTTCTAACACAACACATATAATATTCATTTGAATATTTGCGAAAAGCCAATGATAAAATACACGCATTTTTCACACTCGGGGGTCAGATCCGTGTTCACCCAGCGCCGATCCCGGGCTCCACGCTGACCTCTTTGGCTGTGGTGGTTTTTGACGACCGAAATTCGGTCTACGCGGACAAATTAATGAATCTCTGCTAAGTTTTCTTCCAAGTTTGGCTCTCGGTTTGATCATTTATAACAACCTGCTGACACCTGCGGGCTCCAGGTGATGCTGCAGGTGAGGAGCTGCGGGCAGGGCAGTCACAGCCCGGCGGAGCTCAGACACACAAACCCATCCTTCGGACCGACAGACAGACGGACGGACGGACGGACGGACGGAGCGGCAGCAGGACGCTTGCCAGAACCACGGAGCCGCTTTGGCACGGAGCGGGCCGGGCAGCGGCAGCGCACGACAGCCCCGCAGCCCGGCCCCATCATCAAACGCGGCTGAAAACGGGCACGGACCCAGCGGGGCCCCCGGGCAGCGAGAGGGGAAGGGAGGCAGGGGAGACCCCCCGGGCCCGGCTGCTCCCGGCCCCGCGGAGCCAGCGCAGGGAAAGGAACGGGGGCTCCGGCTCTGCTGCTCCTGGAGTGCTGGGACCATTGGGCTGGGGGCTCCTGCTGCTCCTGGAGTGCTGGGACCACTGTGCTGGGGGCTCCTGATTCTCCTGGAATGGTGGCACCACCGTGCCAGGGGATCCTGATTCTCCTGGAATGCTGGGACCATTGGGCTGGGGGCTCCTGATTCTCCTGGAGTGCTGGGACCACTGTGCTGGGGGCTCCTGACTCTCCTGGAATGCTGGGACCATTGGGCTGGGGGCTCCTGATTCTCCTGGAGTGCTGGGACCACCGTGCTGGGGGCTCCTGCTGCTCCTGGAATGGTGGCACCACCGTGCTGGGGGCTCCTGATTCTCCTGGAGTGCTGGGGCCATTGGGCTGGGGGCTCCTGATTCTCCTGGAGTGCTGGGACCATTGGGCCGGGGGCTCCTGATTCTCCTGGAGTGCTGGGACCACTGTGCTGGGGGCTCCTGACTCTCCTGGAATGGTGGGACCACCAGGCTGGGGGCTCCTGATTCTCCTGGAATGCTGGGACCATTGGGCCAGGGGCTCTGGCTCTGCTGCTCCTGGAGTGCTGGGACCACCGGGCTGGGGGCTCCTGCTGCTCCTGGAATGGTGGGACCATTGGGCTGGGGGCTCCTGATTCTCCTGGAGTGCTGGGACCACCGGGCTGGGGGCTCCTGATTCTCCTGGAGTGCTGGGACCATTGGGCTGGGGGCTCCTGATTCTCTTGGAGTGCTGGGACCATTGGGCTGGGGGCTCCTGATTCTCCTGGAATGGTGGCACCACCGTGCTGGGGGCTCCTGATTCGCCTGGAGTGCTGGGACCATTGGGCTGGGGGCTCCTGATTCGCCTGGAGTGCTGGAACCATTGGGGTGGGGGCTCCTGCTGCTCCTGGATCTGTGCTCCTGTTATGAGTGGAAGAAGAGTTGTCCATTTTTCAAAGGTTGCAGAGTTCACAAGCTAAGCCAATTGCTGCCAAGCTGGAGTTCTAACTGCTTGTTGTTAATAATTTCATGCTGTAATCCCCTGCTGTTAATGGTTTTCCTTTAATTACCTGCTGTTGGTGGTGAGAAATCCCCTTTGTCCAGCATCCCCCTGCTGCTTCCTGGGAAATGGCACCCAGGACTGTGAGGAGAAGGTGACATCGGGGCTGGCAGGCGAATGAGGGAACCCCGCACCAAATCCCGCAGGAAAAACCCCTAAAACCAACGAGCCACCACAGACTTGAGAGACTGAAGTGATGTCTGGAGGTGAGGAACAGAACCCGGTGTCCGCTGAGATCCTCTCTACCCCTCACCTTGAGCTCAGAGATGTCAGCTGGAAGGAAGAGCTCGAGTGTCAAGCTCAGGATCCAGGAATCCCCTGCTGCTCTCGTGGGGATGGAGCACCCAGCCCTGCCTGCAGATCAGAGGGCGCAGCTGCAATTTCCCTCCTCCTCCTCCTCCTCCTCCTCCTCCTCCTCCTCTGTGCCACTCCTGGGAGCAGTGGTGGCCTCTGTGTGTGTGTGACCCGTCGGGTCTCCCCACCCAAGCTGGTTTATAATGAAGGCATTCAAAAGGTGAAAGATCTCCTGCCCTGTTTATTCCAGGAGCGCTGGGCCGGGCTGGGGGGGTCCCACCGTGCCAGGCTGTGCCCCCCAACCCCAGGGCCTGCAGAGGTGCCAGGAGGGGAAAAACAGAGGGGCCTGAGAGGGGCTTGGGAGTGGCCACGGGCTCGGCCAGCTCAGGGCACATCCAGGGGGATCCACAGCTGGGACCCCGTTAAATAACGAGGAGTCATTATAACCCCTGTTAAATAATGAGGAGTCATTATAACACCTGTTAAATAATGAGGAGTCATTAAATAATGAGGAGTCATTATAACCCTTGTTAAATAATGAGGAGTCATTATAACCCCTGGAAAATAATGAAGAGTTATTATAGCCCCTGTTAAATAACGAGGAGTTATTATAACCCCTGTTAAATAATGAGGAGTTATTATAACCCTTGTTAAATAACGGGGAGTCATTATAATCCCCATTAAATAACGAGGCATTATTATAACCCTTGTTAAATAACGAGGAGTTATTATAACTCCTGTTAAATAATGAGGAGTTATTATAACCCTCATTAAATAACACCAGGAGTTATTATAACCCTCATTAAATAACATCAGGAGTTATTATAACCCTCATTAAATAACACCAGGAGTTATTATACCCCCCGTTAAATAATGCAGGAGCTGCAGGGTGGCTGCACAGCCCTGTGGGGTCACCCCTGCTCGCCCCAGGTGTGGGGTCACCCCTGCTCACCCCAGTGTGGGGTTTTGGAGCTCACCCCAGGTGTGGGGTTTTGGAGCCCCTGCTCACCCCAGTGTGGGGTTTTGGAGCTCACCCCAGTGTGGGGTTTTGGAGCCCCTGCTCACCCCAGGTGTGGGGTTTTGGAGCCCCTGCTCACCCCAGTGTGGGGTCACCCCCCCTGCTCACCCCAGTGTGGGGTTTTGGAGCCCCTGCTCACCCCAGGTGTGGGGTTTTGGAGCTCACCCCAGGTGTGGGGTCACCCCTGCTCACCCCAGTGTGGGGTTTTGGAGCCCCTGCACCTGCCAGCCCTGCAGGGTTGGCAGCACCAGGAGCTCCAGAGGTCCCCAGCCCTGGAGGGAGCCGTGCCCGGGGCACCTGGGGACAGGGGTGACAGGGTGACAGGAGCCCTGGCTCCAGCCTCTGAGGGGTGACAAGGGGACAGAGGGACAGGGATGACAAGGGTGACAGGGATGACAGGGGTGACAGGAGTGACAGGGTGAAAGGGTTACAAGGGTTACAAGGGTGACAGGGTGACAGGGGCACAGGGTTACAGGGGTGACAGGGTGACAGGGGGACAGGGGTGACAGGGGTGACAGGGTGACAGGGATGACAGGAGTGACAGGGTGACAGGGTTACAGGGGTGACAGGGGGACAGGGGTGACAGGGGTGACAGGGGGACAGGGTGACAGGGGGACAGGTGTGATAGAGGTGACATGGTGACAAGGGTGACAGGGATGACAGGGATGACAGGGTGACAAGGGTGAGAGGGGTGACAGGGTGACAGGGGTGACAGGGGGAGAGGGGTGTCAGGGATGACAGGGGTGACAGGGTGACAAGGGGGACAGGGGTGACGGGTTACAGGGTGACAGGGATCACAGGGATCACAGGGGTGACAGGGGTGACAGCAGGACAAGGGTTACAGGGTGACAAGGGTGACAGGGGTGACAGGGGTTACAGGGATGACAGGGGGACAAGGGTTACAGGGTGACAGAGGTGACAGGGGGACAGGGGTGACAAGGGTTACAGGGGTGACAGGGATGACAGAGTGACAAGGGTGACAGGAGTGACAGGGGTGACAGGAATGACAGGAGTGACAGGGTGACAGGGATGACAGGGTGACAGGGGTGACAGGGGTTACAGGGGTGACAGGGTGACAGGGTTACAGGGGTGACAGGGGTGACAGGGGTGACAGGGGGACAGGGGGACAGGGATGACAGGGGGACAGGGTTACAGGGTGACAGGGGGACAAGGGTTACAGGGTGACAGGGGGACAGGGATTACAGGGGTGACAGGGGCACAGGGTTACAGGGGTGACAGGGGTGACAGGGATGACAGGGGGACAAGGGGACAGGGTGACAGGGTGACAGGGGTTAAAGGGTGACAGGGGTGACAGGGGTGACAGGAGTGACAGGGTGACAGGGGTGAGAGGGTGACAGGAGCCCCAGCTCCACCCTCCGAGTGCCCTTGCCCCTGCCCTGCAGACAGAACTCGCCCCCAAATCCCAAATCCCAAATCCCAGATCCCAAATCCCAAATCCCAAATCCCAAATCCTGCCCACCTCCCACGCGCTCCAGTCCTGGATGGAAACCAAACCCTGGAACTTTGCACCCATAATCCCCGTGCTGAGCTCCTCAGGCAGGAGCTCCAGGCTGCTCCTGTGCTCGGGGCAGCCAGGCAGGAGCTGAGTGTGAAAAATGTGTATTTTATAATTGGCTTTTCCCAAATATTCAAATGAATATTGTATGTGTTGTGTTAGAAAGCTGTGCTGTGTTAATTCTCTTAAGTACTGTGTTAAATATGGTTTTAGGTTATAACTAAATGTTAAAATAGAAACCATGCTATGTAGGATACTTTTATAGAGAGCTCGCACCAGATAGCAGCCACAGGACACCTGAATCTTTCTGAGAAAGGGAATTTATTGCCCCATTATCAGAAGAAAGGAACTTCTTCCTGCCTCGAAGGCGCTGTCAGGATTCAGAGGAAGAAGCTGACACTGCCCAGCCAGAATCCTGTGTTTGAATGGAATTTATGCATCATGGATGAGGTGCATGAATATGCAACAGGCTGTTGCTTTTAAGGGTTAATCCTCTGTTAACGTGGGTCCTTTTTCGGGCTTATTTTGCCCAGAAAGAGGTACCTGGACTGTCTGTAACTCTTTGTTTTTATTGTCTCGTATTGTCCTAATTCAAATTGTCCAAATTATTACTACTCTAATTATATGTTAAAAACGCCAATCACTTGTTTTAAAATTTTTAAAAGATTAATAGTAATAAAATGGTTATAAAAATAGTAATACAATTAGAGTAATAATAATTTGGACAATTTGAATTAGGACAATATGACACAATAAAAACAAAGAGTTACGGACGTCCAGGTACCTTTTTCTGGGCAAAATAAGCCCGAAAAAGGCCCCACGTTAACAGAGGATTAACCCTTAAAAGCAACAGCCTGTTGTATATTCATGCACCTCATCCATGGTGCATAAATTCCATTCAAACACAGGATTCTGGCTGGGCAGTGTCAGCTTCTTCCTCCAAATCCTGACAGCGCCTTCGAGGCGGGAAGAAGTTCCTTTCTTGTGATAATGAGCAATAAATTCTCTTTCTCTGAAAGATTCAGGTGTCCTGTGGCCGCTATCTCGCTGTGAGTCCTTTATTTTTAAAAACAGTCTCCTACATAGCATGGTTTCTATTTTAACAATTTTTATAACCTAAAACCATATTTAACACAGTACTTAAGAGAATTAATACAGCATTACTTTCTAACACAACACATATAATATTCACTTGAATATTTGCGAAAAGCCAACCATAAAACACACGCATTTTTCACAGATGTGCCCCCGCTGTGGGTCCCAACACACAGGGGACCCCCAGAGACGCCCTGAAGACCAAATCCTTGCGCCACCCGGCTGGGAGCAGCTCAGACCTGAGCCCAGGGGTGCCCCTGCTCCCCATTTCCCCCAGGGCACCCCGAGAGGAGCGGCCCGAGGAGCTGAGCAGGGACCGGGCTGTGCTCCAGCGGCTGCAGCTCCCGGCCATCCACAGCAGGAGCCTCTGGAGCCACAGGGGCTGCAGCCGAGACTCTGCTTAATAGCGCTCAATCAATTTCCCTGCCGCAAATTCGCCTAATGGCTTTTTAAAACCCCTTTCAAATCAGCTGCAAGCGCCCTGGGGCAACGAATTCCGCTGCTACCACGCGGAGCACTCAGCCCAGGGAACAGCAGAGATTTCCCTGCCCTGAGCACTCAGCCCAGAAAACAGCAGAGATTTCCCTGCTCCGAACACTCAGCCCAGGGAACAGCAGAGATTTCCCTGCTCCGAACACTCAGCCCAGGGAACAGCAGAGATTTCCCTGCTCCGAACACTCAGCCCAGGGAACAGCAGAGATTTCCCTGCCCTGAGCACTCAGCCCAGGGAACAGCAGAGATTTCCCTGCCCTGAGCACTCACCTGCAGGAACAGCAGAGATTTGCACTCACCTGCAGGAACAGCAGAGATTTCCCTGCTCTGAGCACTCACCTGCAGGAACAGCAGAGATTTCCCTGCTCCGAGCATTCACCTGCAGGAACAGCAGAGATTTGCACTCACCTGCAGGAGCAGCAGAGATTTCCCTGCTCCTTGTGCTCCACAGCTCCATGGGGCTCCCAGCTGCCTCCCTGTGTGCAGTGACACACCTGGGAGCACAGGCAGGACAGGTGAGCTCACCTGTGCTCCCCAGTGATGGAGCAGGGAGCTGCAGAGCAGAGCAGAGCTGTGGGACCCTGAGGAGCCTCTCCCTGTGCCCTCCCCGTGTGCAGTGACACACCTGGGAGGAGCAGGCAGGGCAGGTGAGGTCACCTGTGCTGTCCAGTGAGAGAAGAGGGAGCTGGAGAGGGGAGGTGAGGTCTGGAACAGCCAGGAGCCCCTCCCTGTGCCCTCCTGTGTGCAGTGACACACCTGGGAGCACAGGCAGGACAGGTGAGCTCACCTGTGCTGTCCAGTGATGGAACAGGGAGCTGCAGAGCAGAGCAGAGCTGTGGGACCCTGAGGAGCCTCTCCCCGTGCCCTCCCTGTGCTCCAGCCCTGCCCAGGTGCTCTCCCAGCTGAGGAACTGGTTCCACCTGTGCACACCCACCTGTGCCACCCCTCCCTGTGCCACCCGAGCCGGCTTTGGAAGCTGAACCACCCAGAAACTGCGGTGGATCAGCAAACTCGGCCCAGACATTGCTCATCCGCTCATCCCTTTTGGGGGTGCTGGAGGTGCTGAAAAGGCAGCTCCAGGAGGCCAGGAGGGGGTCACAGGGGTGCCACCATTGAGAGATGGAGTCAGACATGGCCAGGAGGGGGACACAGGGGTGCCACCATCGAGAACTGGAGTCAACCATGGCCGGGAGGGGGTCACAGGGGTGGCACCATCGAGAGCTGGAGTCAGACACGGCCAGGAGAGGGTCACAGGGGTGGCACCATCGAGAGCTGGAGTCAGACATGGCCAGGAGAGGGTCACAGGGGTGCCACCATTGAGAGCTGGAGTCAACCACGGCCAGGAGGGGGTGACAGGGGTGTCACCAAGAGCCAGGAGCAGTCAGCCATGAGATGTCACAGAGGGGCCATCGAGGCTGGGAGGTGGCCCCAGGGGTGTCACTGACAGCTGGAGGCAGCCACGGCCACAAGAGGGTCACAGGGGTGGCACTGGGGGCTGGGAGGGGTCACAGGGGTGCCACCATGGAGAACTGGAGTCAGACACGGCCATGAGAGGGTCCCAGGGGTGGCACTGGGGGCTGGAGTGAGTTTGCCATGGCCAGAAGGGGATCACAGCAGTGCCACCATGGAGAGCTGGAGTCAGACACAGCCAGGAAGGGTCCCAGGGGTGGCACTGGGAGCTGGAGTGAGCTGAGGCCAGGAGGTGGCCCCAGGGCTGCCCTCAGGAGCTGGAATCAGCCGAGGCTGGGAGGGGGACACAGGGGTGCCACCATCAAGAGCTGGATGCAGCCACAGCCAGGAGAGGGTCACAGGGGTCCCATTGAGGCTCAGAGATGGTCCCAGGGAACTGGAGCCAACTGAGGCTGGGAGGGGGTCACAGGGGTGGCACTGGGCGCTGGAATCAGCCAAAGTCAGCTGGGAGAGATGGTCACATCCTGAGCTGGAATCAGCTGAGGTCGGGAGGCGGTCACAGGGCTGCCATCGAGGCTGGGAGGGGGTCACAGGGGTGCCACCATGGAGAGCTGGGGTGAGCCGAGGCTGGGAAGGGTCTCAGGGCTGCCACAGGAGCTGGAGTGAGTTGGCCATGGCCAGGAGGGGGTGACAGGGCTGCCATCGAGGCCTGGAGGGGGTCACAGGGGTGGCACTGGGAGCTGGGAGCAGTCAGCCATGGCCAGGAGGGGGTGACAGGGGTGCCATGGAGGCCAGGAGGGGTCACAGGGGTGCCACCATCGAGAGCTGGGGTGAGCTGAGGCTGGGAAGGGTCACAGGGGTGGCATCGAGGCCAGGAGGGGTCACAGGGGTGGCACTGGGAGCTGGGAGCAGTCAGCCATGGCCAGGAGATGGTCACAAGGGTCCCATCAGGAGCTGGAGTGAGCCACGGCCGGGAGGTGGCCCCGGGGCTGCCATCGAGGCCGGGAGGTGTCCCCAGGGCTGCCATCGAGGCCAGGAGGTGGCCCCGGGGCTGCCATCGAGGCCAGGAGGTGGCCCCGGGGCTGCCAGCGAGGCCGGGAGGTGGCCCCAGGGCTGCCATCGAGGCCGGGAGGTGGCCCCGGGGCTGCCAGCGAGGCCGGGAGGTGGCCCCGGGGCGCTGCAGGGGCTCTGGGGATGGGGAAGGTGCCTGGGCGTGGGGCTCGGTTTGTGTTTGGTGACAACATTTCCATCCCTTGGCCTTGAACTCATTCCCAGACTCTGCTGTGATAAGAACCAGGGGCTGGCACCGCTTCCAGCCCCGCCTGGCACACAGGGGACAAGGTGACCCATCCTGGGAGCTCCTGGCACACAGGGGACAAGGTGACCCATCCTGGCAGCTCCTGGCACACAGGGGACAAGGTGACCCAAGGGGAGATCCTGGCACACAGGGGACAAGGTGACCCAGGGGCAGCTCCTGGCACACAGGGGACAAGGTGACCCATCCTGGGAGCTCCTGGCACACAGGGGACAAGGTGACCCACCCTGGGAGCTCCTGGCACACAGGGGACAAGGTGACCCAGGGGGGGCTCCTGGCACACAGGGGACAAGGTGACCCAGGGGCAGCTCCTGGCACCAGGCACTGGGCTGGAACAGGGGCTGGGGGGCACAGAGGGACCTGGGGGTGGCACAGAGGGACCTGGTGGTGGCACAGAGGGACCTGGTGGTGGCCCAGGGGAGGTGGTGGTGACTCAGAGGGACCTGGTGGTGGCACAGGGGGGACCTGGTGGTGGCCCAGAGGGACCCAGTGTTGGCCCAGGGGGACCTGGTGGTGGCCATGGGGGACATAGTGGTGACCCAGTGAGACCTGGTGGTGGCCCAGAGGGACCTGGTGTTGGCCCAGGGGGATCTGGTGTTGGCCCAGGGGACTCGGTGGTGGCCAAGCAGGACCTGATGGTGGCCAAGCAGGACCTGGTGCTGGCCCAGTGAGACCTGGTGGTGGCCCAGGGGACTCGGTGGTAGCTTAGCAGGACATGGTGGTGGCCCAGAAGGACTTCATGGTGGCACAGCAGGACCTGGTGTTGGCCCAGGGGGGACCTGGTGGTGGCCCTGAGGAACCTGATGGTGGCCCAAGGGGACCTGGTGCTGGCCCAAGGGGACCTGCTGGTGACCCAGTGAGACCTGGTGGTGGCCCAGATGGACCTGGTGGTGGCCCAAAGGACTCGGTGGTGGCACAGCAGGACCTGGTGGTGATCCAGTGAGACCTGGTGGTGGCCGTGCAGGACCCGGTGGTGGCCCAGGGGGACCTGGTGGTGGCCCAGGGGGACCTGGTGTTGGCCCTGCAGGACCTGGTGGTGGCCCAGTGAGACCTGGTGCTGCCCAGTGAGACCTGGTGGTGGCCCAGAAGGACTTGATGGTGGCACAGCAGGACCTGGTGGTGACCCAGTGAGACCTGGTGGTGGCCCAGGGGGATCTGGTGTTGGCCCAGGGGACTCAGTGGTGGCCCAGCAGGACCCAGTGGTGGCCGTGCAGGACCCGGTGGTGGCCCCCACCAGGACACACCTCCTGCTCCCTTGTCCCGTGCCAGGCCGGGAGGTTGTGGCCATACCTGGCGTGCCCTTCCCGTGTCCCCTCGGTCACCCGGAGCAGCCGCAGCCCGGAGGGGGAGGACGAGCCCGAGCCCCGCCAGGCGCCAGCGCAGCGCGGAAAAAGGGTGGGACGAGGAACGGCCGGGCTAAAAGTAAATGGAGACGGCCAGAAAAAGGAAAAAAAATAACAAAAAACAAACCAAAAATAATCTAACGAGCCAGAGAGCTCCCGGCGGAACGAAAACATCGGCTGGGCGCCGGGTGGGGGCTGGTGCGGAGCTCCCGGGGTGCCCAGGGCCCGGCCAGGGGGTCCCGCAGAGCCCCCGGTACCGGAGCAGGGGCGGCTGCGGGGGACGGGCAGGGAGGGACCCCCGAGATGGGGACAGCGCCGGGCAAGGCAGCCCCAGGGACACGGGGCGGGCCCGGGAACGGGGCTCGGAGGGGTGGGAAGGGAATGGGAACGGGGCTCGGAAGGGGGAACGGGAACGGGGCTCGGAGGGGTGGGAAGGGAACGGGGCTCGGAGGGGTGGGAAGGGAACGGGGCTCGGAGGGGTGGGAAAGGAACGGGGCTCGGAGGGGTGGGAAGGGAACGGGAACGGGGCTCGGAGGGGGGGACGGGAATGGGGCTCGGAGGGGTGGGAAGGGAACGGGGCTCGGAGGGTGGGAAGGGAACGGGGCTCCGAGGGTGGGATGAGCCCCGGGGCCCCGGAGGGGGCAACCGGCGGTTGCTGGGGGGGTGGGGGCAGGACACGGACACGAACCGGACGGCCCCGGGGCGGGTCGAGCCCGGTGCGGGAGCTGCCGGGGGTGCCGGAGCCCCTCCCGGGGATTCAGGAGCCCCTCCCGGGGGTGCGGGAGCTGCCGGGGGTGCGGGAGCCCCTCCCGGCGGGGCGGGGCGTGCGCGGCCGCACGTCCGGAGCGGGGCGGGACGAGACCGGGCCGGCCCCGCACGGCACCGGCGGAGCGCGGCGGGGCTCGGGGCGCTGCGGTGCCGCTCGGCTCCGTTTCGCCGCCTTCGGCTTGGTTCCGTTCGGTTCGCTTCGGTTCGGCGCGCATCAGCGCGGCTCGACGCGGTTCGGAGCGGATCGGGTCGGATCGGGTCGGATTGGATCGGATCTGAGCGGATCGGGTCGGATCTAAGCGGATCAGGTCGGACTTGAGCCCGGCACAGCCGGGCACGGATCGCGGATCGCGGCGGGGATGGCGGTGCCGGAGCCGGACGCGCGGCTGGCGCAGGAGAAGGAGGAGGAGAGCGAGGAGGAGAGCGAGGTGCTGGAGGAGAGTCCCTGCGGCCGCTGGCAGAAGCGCCGCGAGCAGGTGGGAGCCGCGGAACGCCGGGAGACGGGATGGGGATCCCGGGGACGGGGCCACCGGGCCCTGCGGGGCACCGCGAGGGCCGCGGCCGGAGGGCGATGCGGGCAGCGAGTGCCCGGGGGCGGCCGGAGGTGCGGGGAGCCGGGCTCGGTCACGCCTGGCTCGGGTTGTGCCGGTGAGGGAGGCCGAGCTCGCCATGTCACAGCGATTCGTGTCTCGGTGTGGAAAACCGAGCCCGCCGTGTCTCGGTGCGGAAAACCGAGCCCGCCGTGTCTCGGTGTGGAAAACCGAGCCCGCCGTGTCTCGGTGTGGAAAACCGAGCCCGCCGTGTCTCGGTGCGGGGAGAGCCGAGCCCGCCGTGTCTCGGTGTGGAAAACTGAGCCCGCCGTGTCTCGGTGCGGGGAGAGCCGAGCCCGCCGTGTCTCGGTGCGGGGAGAGCCGAGCCCGCCGTGGCTCGGTGCGGGCTGTGCCGGTGCGGGGACCGGGCTCACGGTGCCCAGGGGCCCGATCTCACCGTGCCCAGGTGCCCAAGGACCCGATCTCACCGTGCCCAGGGACCCAATCTCACCGTGCCCAGGTGCCCCGGGACCCGCTCTCACCGTGCCCAGGGGCCCGATCTCACCGTGCCCGGTGCGGCGGCTGCAAGGGCTCAGGTTTCACCGTGCCCTGCTCCGGGGTGTCTGGGGCAGGACTCGGGCTCAGCGTGTCCCGGTACCGGGTTCTGGAGGCCGGGCTCCGGTGTGGGAAGGCCCCGGTGTGGAGAACCGGGCTGTGCCCCGGCTCAGTCCGGGCCCGTCCCGCGGCCCCGGTTCCGGTGGGACCGGCCGTGCGGGCAGTCGGTAACCGCCCCGTGGGGCTCCCGGACGGTTCTGCCGGTCTGAGTCCCGGAGCCGTGCCCGGTGCCAGCCCCACAGGTGGCGGAACGGTGACCCCGGAGCTGCTGCGGGAGCGAGGCCGTGCCGGTCACCGGTGCGGTGCCGGGGCTGCCCCCAGAGCCCACCCCGGGGCTGGAGAGCGCCGTTCCTCCTCTCCAGAGAAGGGGGCAGCTCATCCTCCTGTGCCAGGCTGCAGCACCAGGAGTGCCTCCCCAAAAACGGGGCTGGAGCCACCCTGTCCCTGTCAGGGCCCCCAGAACAGGGAGCAGAGCTGGGGGTGAATCCTGGCCCCAGGCGGGGGCTGGGGGACGGACACGGGGCTGGGGGACAGACAGACCATAGGCACTGTTGGAGCCTGGAGGGGAAAGGCCCATCCAAGGCCAGACCCTTTATCTGCCCCTTATCTCCCCTGTCCCCAAGGCCAGACCCTTTATCTGCCGCTTATCTCCCCTGTCCCCGAGGCCAGACCCTTTATCTGCCTCTTATCTCTCCTGTCCCTGAGGCCAGACCCTTTATCTGCCCCTTATCTCCCCTGTCCCGGTAAAGGACCCGGCCCCAGCGCTCAGCTCAGCCCAGGCCTGAATCTCCCGGCCTGAATTCCCAGGCTGGGCTTTGCTGAGAAGCTGATCACAGCTCCTGGCTGATAAATCAAATCCTCCTGGCTGATCGCAGCTCCAGGCTGATCACAGCTCCTGGGGCTGATCACAGCTCCAGGCTGATCACTGTTCCTGGCTGATCCCTGCTCCAGGTCTGATCCCTGCTCCAGGTCTGATCCCTGCTCCAGGTCTGATCCCTGCTCCTGGGGCTGATCCCTGCTCCTGACTGATCCCTGCTCCTGGGGCTGATCACAGCTCCTGGCTGATAAATCAAATCCTCCTGGCTGATCGCAGCTCCTGGGGCTGATCACAGCTCCAGGCTGATCACAGCTCCAGGCTGATCACTGTTCCTGGCTGATCCCTGCTCCAGGTCTGATCCCTGCTCCAGGTCTGATCCCTGCTCCTGGGGCTGATCCCTGCTCCTGGGGCTGATCACAGCTCCTGGCTGATCACAGCTCCAGGCTGATCACTGTTCCTGGCCCTGCTCCTGGTTGATCACTGCTCCTGGCTGATCCCAGCTCCTGGGGCTGATCACAGCTCTAGGCTGATCCCTGCTCCTGGGGCTGATCCCTGCTCCTGGGGCTGATCACAGCTCCCGGCTGATCACAGCTCCTGGGGCTGATCCCTGCTCCTGGGGCTGATCCCAGCTCCTGACTGATCCCTGCTCCTGGGGCTGATCACAGCTCCTGGCTGATCCCAGCTCCTGGTTGATAATTCCTCCTGGCTGATCATTCCTCCTGGCTGATCCCTGCTCCTGGGGCTGATCCCTGCTCCTGGCTGATCACAGCTCCTGGGGCTGATCACAGCTCCTGGTTGATAATTCCTCCTGGCTGATCCCAGCTCCTGGGGCTGATCCCTGCTCCTGGCTGATCACAGCTCCTGGGGCTGATCCCAGCTCCTGGGGCTGATCACAGCTCCTGGGGCTGATCACAGCTCCTGGCTGATCATTCCTCCTGGCTGATAACTCAAATCCTCCTGGCTGATCACAGCTCCAGGCTGATCCCAGCTCCTGGGGCTGATCCCAGCTCCTGGGGCTGATAACTCAAATCCTCCTGGCTGATTCCTGCTCCTGGCTGATCATTCCTCCAGGCTGATCCCAGCTTCTGGCCGATAATTCCTCCTGGCTGGTAATTCCTCCTGGCTGATCATTCCTCCTGGCTGATCATTCCTCCTGGCCAATAAGCTGCTCTGTCCCTCGGTGCTGCCAGGTGCTTCCACACCCCCTTGCCCCCGTTCCTGCTCCCTCCCCCTCTCTGGAAAACACCTTCCCCACACCACAGGTCAATGGGGCCTGACCCTGCCCCTGCCCCTCGTGAAATGGAGAATATCGAGGAGCTGGAGCACGTTCAGAGACAGGAATGGAGCTGGGCAGGGGCTCAGCCTGGAGCAGAGGAGGCTCAGGGGGCCCTTGTGGCTCTGCACAGCTCCTGACAGGAGGGCACAGCCGGGGGGATTTGGGATCTGATCCCAGGAACAGGGACAGGAGCAGAGGGAACGGCCTCAGGCTGGGCCAGGGGAGCTCAGGGTGGGATATTGGGGAAATTCCTTCAGTCTGCTCTGGCCAAAGAGCAACCTTTAATGGTGAGGATTTCAATGCCAGTGACATTTATTGGTGAGGATTTCAATGCCAGTGATGTTTCATGGTGAGGATTTCAATGCCAGTGGTGTTTAATGGTGAGGATTTCAATGTTGAATGGTGAGGATTTCAATGCCAGTGATGTTTAATGGTGAGGATTTCAATGCCAAACAAACAGTGACATTTATTGGTGAGGATTTCAGTGCCAGTGATGTTTCATGGTGAGGATTTCAATGCCAAACAGTGACATTTATTGGTGAGGATTTCAATGCCAGTGATGTTTCATGGTGAGGATTTCCATGCCAACCATGTTTCATGGTGAGGATTTCATTGCCAAACAGTGACATTTATTGGTGAGGATTTCAGTGCCAGTGGTGTTTAATGGTGAGGATTTCAATGCCAACCATGTTTAATGGTGAGGATTTCAATGTCAGTGATGTTTCATGGTGAGGATTTCAATGCCAAACAGACACATTTAATGGTGAGGATTTCAATGCCAAACAAACAGTGACATTTATTGGTGAGGATTTCAATGTTTAATTGAAATTGCCAAACAGTGACATTTAGTGGTAAGGATTTGAATGCCAACCATGTTTAATGGTGAGGATTTCAATGCCAGCCGTGTTTAATGGTGAGGATTTCAATGCCAAACAAACAATGATATTTATTGGTGAGGATTTCAATGCCAGCCATGTTTCATGGTGAGGATTTCAATGCCAGTGGTGTTTATTGAGGATTTCCATGCTGATTTATGCAGGACCTTTCTGGAGCGGTGCTGCCATGCCCAGACCTGGTCCAGGGTAGGGTGGGGGGGTTCATCCTCCTGTGCAGGTGTGGGACAGGTGGGAACCCCCAGAGCCGTCTCCACACGAGTGCTTTGGGTCCCGGTGCTCTCCATCCCCGGGGCTCTTCCAGCTGGAGCAGGGAAGGGTGGGATGTGCTGCTGAGGGGTGGGAAGGGTGGGATGGCCTTCCCTGGGCATCACAGCTGCTCCAGGAGAGGGCAGGAATGCTCCTGATCACCGGCTGGAGGAAGTTTGTGCAGGAGCTGTGCAGGTTCCCAGGTGTTTGTGATGTGCAGATTCACAGATATTTGTTTGTGCAGATTCACAGGTGTTGGGGAAGATGAAACAGGAAAAGCCTTATCAATGTGATTGTCTGGCAAAAGATTTTGAGAATATGGAAACTATAAGGGAGATTGAAATGAAAGCAAGCTTTGAGATCCCTCAGTTACTGAACAACTGGAAAATAATGGTGTGGCCAGCTGAAGGTGATCCCCTTTTGATGGAACAACACCCTCTGCTCTCAGACAGGCCCAAGGGTCAGAGCAGACCCTACAGCTTGGCAGAAGGGGCCCAAAGAGGAGTTTTTAGGGTTTAAAATGTAACACAGTGTGGTAATGTAGTGATTCTTATAGGCTGTATGGAAATGCTGTAGGATTTGTATCTTGTACTGGATTGGTTAGTGAGAATCAGAATATTCAACACAGAAGAAGATTTATTGTATTGTAATGGGAACTTTGCTCTCTTGTCTTTTACTCTCTTACCCCTTTTGCTCTCCTGTGCTTTTGCTCTCTTTCCCTCTCACCCTCTCTCCCCTCTCTTCTCTCAGCCCTGCTCTGAGCTCTGCCTGGCAGCTCCAGCAGGGCCCTGCCCCAGGCCCTTTGCAATGAACCCCAAGTTCCTCACCTGGCTCCAGAGATCTCTCGTCTCCGTCTGTCCCAACCGTGCTACCCCCTACACACAGGTGTTTGTGCAGATTCCCAGGTGTTTGTGCAGATTCCCAGATGTTTGTGCAGATTCCGAGGTGTTCGTGATGTGCTGATTCCCAGATGTTTGTGCAGGTTCACAGATGGATGTTTGCGCAGATTCCCAGATGTTTGCGCAGATTCCCAGATGTTTGCGCAGATTCCCAGGTGTTTGCGCAGATTCCCAGGTGTTTGTGCAGATGCCCAGGTGTTTGCGCAGATTCCCAGGTGTTTGTGCAGATTCCCAGATGATGTTTGTGCGGATTCCCAGGTATTTGTATGTTCAGATTCCCAGGTGTTTGTATGTTCAGATTCCCAGGTGTTTGTTCGTGCGGGTTCCCAGATGTTTGTGCAGATTCCCAGATGTTCGCGCAGACTCACAGATGTTTGTTTCTGCAGATTCCCAAGTGTTTGTGCAGATTCACTGATATTTGTGCAGATTCCCAGGTGTTTGTGCATTCACAGGTGTACAGATTCCCAGGTGTTTGTTCGTGCAGATTCCCAGGTGTTTGTTCGTGCAGGTTCCCAGGTGTTTGTGCAGATTCTCAAATGTTTCTTTGTGCAGATTCCCAGGTGTTTGTACAGATTCTCAGATGTTTGTTTGTGCAGATTCCCAGGTGTTTGTATGTTCAGATTCCCAGATGTTTGTATGTTCAGATTCCCAGGTGTTTGTTTGTGCAGATTCCCAGGTATTTGTACAGATTCCCAGGTGTTTGTGCAGATTCCCAGCTAGCTAAGAATAGAAAAAGAAAGAATGATAACAAAGGTTTGTGGCTTGGGCTCTCTGTCCGAGCCAGCTGAGCTGTGATTGGCCATTAATTAGAAACAACCACATGAGACCAATCCCAGATTTACCTGTTGCATCCCACACCAGCAGATAATTACTGTTTAAATTTTGTTCCTGAGGCCTCTCAGCTTCCTCTTTTCCTAAGAAAAGGATTTTTCATGAAAAGATGTCTGGGACACTCCTCCTCACATGGAGGAGTCAGATCCCTGTCTCTGATCCAAGAACCCCTGTGAAAAGCGTCCCAGAGGCGCAGCTCCATGGCCCTGGCAGTGTCACAGAGGCTCAGCTCCATGGCCCTGGCAGGGTCAGAGGAGCAGCTCCATGGCCCTGGCAGTGTCACAGGAGCAGCTCCATGGCCCTGGCAGGGTCACAGAGGAGCAGCTCCATGGCCCTGGCAGTGTCACAGGAGCAGCTCCATGGCCCTGGCAGTGTCACAGAGGCGCAGCTCCATGGCCCATGGCCCTGGCAGTGTCACAGAGGAGCAGCTCCATGGCCCATGGCCCTGGCAGTATCACAGAGGAGCAGCTCCATGGCCCTGCAGTGTCACAGAGGAGCAGCTCCATGGCCCTGCAGTGTCACAGAGGAGCAGCTCCATGGCCCTGGCAGGGTCACAGAGGAGCAGCTCCATGGCCCTGGCAGTGTCACAGAGGAGCAGCTCCATGGCCCTGGCAGTGTCACAGAGGAGCAGCTCCATGGCCCTGGCAGTGTCAGAGGAGCAGCTCCATGGCCCTGGCAGTGTCACAGGAGCAGCTCCATGGCCCTGGCAGTGTCCCAGAGGAGCAGCTCCATGGCCCTGGCAGTGTCACAGAGGAGCAGCTCCATGGTCCTGGCAGTGTCACAGAGGAGCAGCTCCATGGCCCTGGCAGTGTCACAGAGGAGCAGCTCCATGGCCCTGGCAGTGTCACAGAGGAGCAGCTCCATGGCCCTGGCAGTGTCACAGGAGCAGCTCCATGGCCCTGGCAGTGTCACAGAGGCTCAGCTCCATGGCCCTGGCAGTGTCACAGGAGCAGCTCCATGGCCCTGGCAGTGTCACAGAGGAGCAGCTCCATGGCCCTGGCAGTGTCACAGAGGAGCAGCTCCATGGCCCTGGCAGTGTCCCAGAGGAGCAGCTCCATGGCCCTGGCAGTGTCACAGAGGAGCAGCTCCATGGCCCTGGCAGTGTCACAGAGGAGCAGCTCCATGGCCCATGGCCCTGGCAGGGTCACAGAGGAGCAGCTCCATGGCCCTGGCAGTGTCACAGAGGAGCAGCTCCATGGCCCTGGCAGGGTCACAGAGGAGCAGCTCCATGGCCCTGGCAGTGTCCCAGAGGAGCAGCTCCATGGCCCTGGCAGTGTCACAGAGGAGCAGCTCCATGGCCCTGGCAGTGTCACAGGAGCAGCTCCATGGCCCTGGCAGTGTCACAGAGGCTCAGCTCCATGGCCCTGGCAGTGTCACAGGAGCAGCTCCATGGCCCTGGCAGTGTCACAGAGGAGCAGCTCCATGGCCCTGGCAGTGTCACAGAGGAGCAGCTCCATGGCCCTGGCAGGGTCACAGAGGAGCAGCTCCATGGCCCTGGCAGTGTCCCAGAGGAGCAGCTCCATGGCCCTGGCAGTGTCCCAGAGGAGCAGCTCCATGGCCCTGGCAGTGTCCCAGAGGAGCAGCTCCATGGCCCTGGCAGTGTCACAGAGGAGCAGCTCCATGGCCCATGGCCCTGGCAGGGTCACAGAGGAGCAGCTCCATGGCCCTGGCAGTGTCACAGAGGAGCAGCTCCATGGCCCTGGCAGTGTCACAGGAGCAGCTCCATGGCCCTGGCAGGGTCACAGAGGAGCAGCTCCATGGCCCTGCAGGGTCACAGAGGAGCAGCTCCATGGCCCTGCAGTGTCACGGAGGAGCAGCTCCATGGCCCTGCAGTGTCACAGGAGCAGCTCCATGGCCCTGGCAGTGTCACAGAGGAGCAGCTCCCTGGCCCATGGTCCTGGCAGTGTCACAGAGGAGCAGCTCCCTGGCCCATGGTCCTGGCAGTGTCACAGAGGAGCAGCTCCATGGTCCTGGCAGCCTCACAGAGGAGCAGCTCCATGGCCCTGGCAGGGTCACAGAGGAGCAGCTCCATGGCCCTGGCAGTGTCCCAGAGGCGCAGCTCCATGGCCCTGGCAGTGTCCCAGAGGAGCAGCTCCATGGCCCTGGCAGTGTCAGAGGAGCAGCTCCATGGCCCTGGCAGTGTCAGAGGAGCAGCTCCATGGCCCTGGCAGTGTCCCAGCCCTGCCCTGCCCTTGCCACAGCTCTGCTGCTGTTTGGGAGCTGCTGCTCACACGCCCTTTCCCACCTGGGAGCACCGGGGCTCTCTCTCAGCCTCGCCTCCGTGGCCTCCTTCGCTTTTCCCATTGCTGTAAATGATCAAATCGCGAGGCAAAATTATCAGAGATTTAGCAAAGATTTATTATTTATTATTAATTTGCGTGTGAGACCCAAGTTCAGTCTTTGAAGCCACCACAGCCAAAGGGACAGCGTCGAGCCCGGGTTCGGTGCTGGCTGAACCTGGATCTGATCCCTGGAGTGTCAGAGCCTCCCCCGTTCATGCTCACGGCTTCGCACGGTGTGAAAAGCGCCAATCACTCGTTTTCAAAATTTTAAAAGTTTAATAGTAATGAGATGGTTATAAAAATAGCAATACAATTAGAGTAATAATAATTCAGACAATTTGGATTAGGACAATATGAGACAATAAAAACAAAGAGTTAGGGACAGTCCAGGTACCTCTTTCTGGGCAAAATAAGCCCCAAAAAGGACCCACATTAACAGAGGATTGACCCTTAAAATCAACAGCCTGTTGCATATTCATACACCTCATCCATGATGCATAAATTCCATTCAAACACAGGATTCTGTCTGGTCATCGTCAACTTCTTCCTCCAATCCTAACAGCACCTTCGAGGCAGGAAGTTCCTTTCTTCTGATAATGGAGCAATAAATTCTCTTTCTCTGAAGGATTCAGGTGTCCTGTGGCTGCTGTCTCGCTGCGAGCCCTTTCTTAAAAAAAGTATCTTACACAGCATCGTTTCTATTTTAACAATTTTTATAACCCAAAACTATATTTAACACACTACTTAAGAGAATTAATACGGCATAACTTTCTAACACAACACATGTAATATTCACTTGAATATTTGCAAAAAGCCAATCATAAAATACACGCATTTTTCACGTGTTCTTATGTTAAAGCATCAATGGTTATCTTAACTTGTGTCCAGGAATTAGTTCAATCTAAATAAACAGCTACTCCCAGCCAGGGTGGTCAAAAGACATGGTTTGGATTTCACAATATTTTATACCATGCATAAATAGCCTGAATTACCCCTGCCACGTATTGCACCACCCGCCCTGGGGAGCGCCAGCAGAAGGGAGACAAAATTGGCTTTTGTGCTCTTGTGGGAGGTTTGTTTGTGCCTCCCTTGGTGTGGGCAGCACTGGGGTGAGCCTGGTCTATCAGTCTGGTTCATCCCTGCTGCTTTGGGGTCCCAGACCCCCAATCTGCCCAGGAAGGGGGGGCTGTGACCAGCGGGAGTTTGCTGCTCCCACCACGTCCGTCCGTCCGTCCGTCTGTCTGTCCGTCTGTCTGTCTGTCCCATTTCCTGGGCTCAGGCTGTGATTTCCACCCCGTCCCCATCCCCATCCCCACCTGTCAGTTCTGCCCCTGTGGGGATGCCCTGGAGCAGCTCTGGGCTCCTGCAGCCCTTCCCTGGGATGGGAGGGCTCAGCTGGGCCCCACAGGTGGAAATTTGGAATTGTTCCTGTGATTTATTCCTCCGAGCCACCCTGGAGCTGGGCCCTGCTCGTGATTCCGCTGCTGCTGCTTCAGTGTGGGATTTGATTTGGGTTTTTGGGGTTAATATCCAAGAATTTAGGGTTAATATCCAAGAATTCAGGATGACATCCAAGAATTTAGGGTTAATATCCAAGAATTCAGGATGACATCCAAGAATTTAGGGTTAATATTCAAGAATTCAGGATGACATCCAAGAATTTAGGGTTAATATCCAAGAATTCAGGATGATATCCAAGAATTTAGGGTTAATATCCAAGAATTCAGGGTGATATCCAAGAATTTAGGGTTAATATCCAAGAAATCAGGATGATATCCAAGAATTTAGGATTAATATCCAAGAATTCAGGGTGATATCCAAGAATTTAGGGTTAATATCCAAGAAATCAGGATGATATCCAAGAATTTAGGATTAATATCCAAGAATTCAGGGTGATATCCAAGAATTTAGGGTCAATATTCGAGAATTTAGGATTATGTCTAAGAATTTAGGGTTAATATCCCTTAAGCTCCCTTCCCACCCAACCCAGTTGGGATCCTGGGATCCCAAGGTGCTGCTGCCTGCCATGGCTCCAGGCTGGGCTTCTGATTCTCAGCACACAAATCCTGTGGGGTGCAGATCTGGGGGGTGAAAGGGAAAAACTGAGCTCTGGACAGATCCTGGAGCCACTGCCAGGGCCTGAAGGGGCTCCAGGAGAGCTGCAGAGGGACTGGGGACAAGGCCTGCAGGGACAGGAGCCAGGGAATGGCTCCCAGTGCCAGAGGGCAGGGCTGGATGAGACATTGGGAATTGGGAATTGTTCCCTGGCAGGGTGGGCAGGGGCTGGGATGGAATTCCCAGAGCAGCTGGGGCTGCCCCTGGAGCCCTGGCAGTGCCCAAGGCCAGGCTGGACATTGGGGTTTGGAGCAGCCTGGGACAGTGGAGGGTGTCCCTGGTCTCATGGAAGGTGTCCATGTCCCATGGAAGGTGTCCATGTCCCATGGAAGGTGTCCCTGGGCCCATGGAAGGTGTCCCTGGGCCCATGGAAGGTGTCCCTGCCCATGGAAGGTGTCCCTGGGCCCATGGAAGGTGTCCCTGCCCATGGAAGGTGTCCCTGGCCCTGTGAAGGTGTCCCTGTTCCCATGGAAGGTGTCCCTGGTCCCATGGAAGGGGTCCCTGCCCATGGAAGGTGTCCCTGGGCCCATGGAAGGTGTCCCTGGTCCTGTGAATGTGTCCCTGCCCACGGAAGGTGTCCCTGGTCCCATGGAGGTGTCCCCGGGCCCATGGAAGGTGTCCCTGCCCCTGTGAAGGTGTCCCTGCCCCTGGAAGGTGTCCCTGCCCATGGAAGGTGTCCATGTCCCATGGAAGGTGTCCCTGGTCCCATGGAAGGTGTCCCTGCCCATGGAAGGTGTCCCTGGCCCTGTGAAGGTGTCCCTGCCCATGGAAGGTGTCCCTGGTCCCATGGAAGGTGTCCCTGGTCCCATGGAAGGTGTCCCTGGCCCTGTGAAGGTGTCCCTGCACATGGAAGGTGTCCCTGGTCCCATGGAAGGTGTCCCTGGCCCTGTGAAGGTGTCCCTGGTCTCATGGAAGGTGTCCCTGCCCATGAAGGTGTCCCTGGGCCCATGGAAGGTGTCCCTGGCCTATGGAAGGTGTCCCTGCCCATGGAAGGTGTCCCTGGTCCCATGGAAGGTGTCCCTGGGCCCATGGAAGGTCTCCCTGCCCATGGAAGGTGTCCCTGGGCCCATGGAAGGTGTCCCTGGTGCCATGGAAGGTTTCCCT